>NC_138774.1:189477737-189859610 GCF_965119305.1 Pelophylax lessonae
GTGTCTAAGTTGGTGGCGGTTCCATTTGCACAGTTTCATACGAGGTCCCTGCAAAGGGAGATTCTGGCCAAATGTGACAAGACTCTGCAGTCTCTGGACAATCAGATCCGGCTGAGCTGGGGAAGGAAGGAGTCCCTGATATTGTGGCTTCGCTCTCTGGCACTTTGGCTGGGCAAATCCTTCCTCCCCTTGTATTGGATAGTGGTCACCACGGATGCCAGCCTGTCCAGCTGGGGAGGCGTCCTCTGAAAAATTCTGCTCAGGGGATCTGACACTGGAAGAGTCCAGACTATCAATCAATGTCTTGGAACTCCGAGCGATGAGACTGTGCCTGGACCATTGGACGGATCGTCTTCAGGGATGTCCAGTGTGCATTCAATAGGACAATGCCACGGCCGTGGCATATGTCCATCCCCAAGGGGCACAAAAAGTGTCCTGGTTGCTCTGGAGGTAGCCGACATTCAAAGGTAGGCAGAACGGTTCATTCCAGCCCTCTCCCCCGTACACATTCCCGGGGTGGAAAATTGGCAGGTAGATTACCTCAGTCGGCAGGAGTTGGACCAAGGGGAGTGGTCCCTTCATCCGGAGGGGTTTCATCAGTTGTGTCTCTGGTAAGGCATCCCCGAGGTGAATCTGTTGGCATCCCGGCTCAACAGAAAGGTGCAGAGGTTTGTGGCTTGGACACAGGATCCTCCTGTGGACGCCACAGATGGGCTGGTGGCCCTGTGGGGTCAGTATCATCTGATTTACGCCTTCCCTCCTCTCAAGCTTTTGCCAAGACTTCTATGCAGGATCGAGGCAGAAGGGATTCCAGTCATCTTAGTGCCTCCGAACTTACCTCGCCGGGTTTGGTACGCCGATCTGGTGCGGCTGGTCTCCGACGTTTCTTGGAAGCTTCCTCTCTGGGAGGATCTGCTGTCCCAAGGACCAACCTTCCATCCTGCTTTACAGTCGCTGGCTTTGACGGCTTGGCTGTTGAACACCAGGTGCTGATGGATAGAGGTTTATCTGAGTCGGTAATTTCAACACTGTTAAAAGCTAGGAAATCTACTTCTAGGAAGATCCACCATCGTACGTGGAAGATGTACATTGCGTGGTGTGAGTCTCTTGAGGTTTATCCTCGCTCATTGAGTACTCCTTGAGGACCATCAAGGGCCAGGTGTCGGCTTTTGGTGGTCTTCTTCCAACGACCCTTGGCCACACACTCCTTGTTGTTTACATTTCTTCAGGGTGTCTGACATTTGGTTCCTCCAGTGCAGTCTCTGCTGCCACCTTTGAATCTCAATTTGGTGCTTTTGGTCCTCCAGAAGCCTCCCTTTGAGAATCTTCAGGACATTCCCTTGTTTACGCTGTCTCAGAATGTGTCCTTTTTGGTGGCTATCCCCTCTGCATGCAGGGTGTCGAACTGGCGGCGTTATCCTGTCGTTTACCTTACTTGGGTATTCACAGAGATAAGGTGGTTCTTCGCCCCTGTCCGTTGTTTCTCCCAAAGTTTGTCTCTGTTTTTCATTGTGTTGCCTTCCCTGTGTCCCAGGCCAAAACATTCAAAGGAAATTGCCTTGCATGCCTTGGATGTGGTCCGGGCAAATCGGGTGTACCTGGAAGCCATGGAGTCTTTTAGGAAGTCAGACTCACTATTTGTGCTCAATGATGGGCCTAGGAAAGGGTTGTCCTCTTCCTCTGCGACCATTTCCAGATGGATCAGACAGACGGTTATTCAGGCCTTTTCCATCAGGGGTCAGGTTCCTCCTATTCCTGTCAAGGCACACTCTACCCAGGCACTTAGTGCCTCCTGGGCCTTCTGTTATCGGGAGTCAGTGACGCAGATTAGCAAGGTGGCCACCTGGTCGTCGGTTCGCACTTTCACAAAGTGCGAACGAACAAAGATGTGTTGTCATCTGCGGATGCTCCTTTTGGCCGCAAGGTTTTGCAGGCTGCTGTTTAGAGCACCGGATCCTCTTTGAGGGTGTTTTGTTTTTTTCAGGTGGCCTCCAGTTTTTTTGGTTAAGCTCCTGTTGCCTCGTTGGCTAATGTTTAGCCATGGGAATATTTTTGCTGTTCCCACCCCTCATGTTTAACACTGCTTTGGGATGTCCAAATGGTTGTGAAGATCAGGAGCTTTTTCCATCAATGAACGAAAGAGAAAATAGGATTTTTGACTTATGGTAAAATCCATTTCTCTGGTGTTCATTGGTGTTCATTGACGGACACAGCACCCCACCCCTCTGTGGAGTTGTAGTCCTTCTGACCATAGCAGAGAGAAGGAGTATATACCCTGGGACTGCCCATAGGCGTAGCCAGATTCTTTTTCTGCCTAGTGTCCTACTCCTGTAGGGGGAACGTGTAACCCAATGGTTATGAGGATCAGGAGCAGTGTCCGTAAATAAACATCAGAGAAATGGATTTTACGGTAAGTAAAAAAAAAATCCAATTTTTTTACAACAATAAGTAGTTATACAAATACACATGATCGACATTCTACTTTGATGTGAAGAGAGACAATAAAAGGACTCAACATGATCCTATAGATAGGATTTGAAACTCAAAGATTCAAAATAAATAAATAAAAATGTCTGTATGGATATTATTGATTATGACTTGATTTATTTATTTATATAGGTGTGATAGAAAACATCCTCTGAGGAAGCCAAAGTTATCGGCGAAACATGTCGGGATTATCTGTGTAGAAGCATCACCAAACTGTTTGATTATACCAACCTTTCTCCAAAATGTCAAAATGGAGTGATTTTAACATATGTGTTCTATTTCTATTTCTAAAAAGATTTTTTAACTAATCAAATAGAATGTATTGTTTTTTTATTCATATTTTTTTGTCAGCACCCAGTTATTGGCACCTAAAAAAATCCCAGCTCCTGAGAGAGCAACTTCCCTTTTTTGTGTTTTATATCTATTTAAGGGAGGATGCGGTGCACAATCTTCTTCTTGGTCACTGATGTGAATGTACAGTATATAAAACGCTGTGTAAATTGTCGGTGCTGTATAAATACATGTAATAAACACTAATATCTATCCCATCCAGAAGCCTAATGATGCCCTATGGATGAGGATAGCATTCTGGAGCTTGCACTTTTTTAAAGTGGTAAAAAACCCAGAACTAAAAATGTAACATTTTGCAGCTTACCACTCCTTAGATGTGGTGGTTGCGTTAGTTTTCTTTTTAGGCTTTTTTCCCTTTGTTTTCACTTGATCTGACCAGTAACACACTTTCTGCTTTAGGATGCCTCCACTCTGAATGACGGAGCAACAAAGTCACCTTTGGACAGCAGAATTGTTAATCTGGGGGGAGGGGAGTATTAGATGTACTAGCAGATTTAAATACACTAATAATTTGAAGCCAAACTATAGCTCACACTTTTTAAGCAGTTACGGGAACAGTTTTGTTCCTTTTGGGATAAAGGTTTTACATGAATAAAGAAAATCTAATCATTGTAAGAACCCCTGTCAGTGGTAAATGGTCTGTGTCTCTGAAACTGCTACACCTGCAGAACAGCTTGATCAGCTGAAAAGCAACAAAGTTACTGGCCAGCTGAAAATAAAAGAAAGATAGCCTATAAAAGAAAACGAATGCAATGCATCTAAGATTTCATAAGCTGCAATATAATAAATGTTTACGTTTGGGTTTAATACCCCTTTATAAATTCAGTGCCAACTCTCAAACATTAGTCCTGACAGGGTCTCTTTAATCTGTAATATCTATCCACCTGGATGCCCCTACATTTAAAGGATGAAGACATTTTGGAGCATGCACTATTAAAAACAAGTCACTAGTACCAGCTCTAATTTCCTTTCATGTTCCCTTTATTCTGTAATAATTCCAAATTTCCAGATGCCCCATGATGTTCCGCCAGTTTCTGCCAGCTGTTTTACATTCACACCTCAGCCATTACCTCTGTCTTGCAAGTGAAGCTTTTTATTTACTGCATTTTCCCAGGTTGCAATGTTTGGGAAGCTCTCTGCAGATTACAACCTGTCTAAACTCTTCTTCTTCAAATCTCTTCCTGCTGTCTTATTTTTAGAACATGCCAAATGTGCGGGACCACGATGCTTCGGTGTATCTGCGTCTCCAAGGTGACGCTCTGTCCGTGGGCGGCTATGAGTCAAATCCGATATTCTGGGAAGAGGTGAGCTGATGGCTGTCACATATCCGAGATGAGGAGGGCTAAGGAAGTGCGAGTCGTGCCGCTGCTTTCTGTGCAGTCAGCGACATTTCGTATTATTATCCGTTATTACCGTATGACAGGTCTACACCTCCGGCCCTGCCTTGCATAGATATTCCTCTTCACCGAGCAATGCCATTTTTATTACTTTAATAAATTGTGGTCTAATTTATCATCGTGGGAAAAACAGACCTCTAATGCAGAATTGTTTTCCAAAAACATAGGGGTCAATTCACTAAGCTTTACTGCATGCGGTAAGGATATCATGTTACTCATTTGCATAAATTATTGCATGCAGGTTAAAAAAAGTCCAATTCATTAGAAAAAAAATTATGATTTTGCTGTAAACAATGAAAAAAAAAAGTTGATAACTATCGCAAAAAAAAACATGTGGTAATCTGGACAATTCACAAAGAAAACAGGAACTTAATAAAGGTGCGATATTTAACACCACCCTTTTGGTGGCAGTAACCAGTGCGGTACCAGAAAGAGGGGCCTATTCAAACCCTCAGAAAGGGGTATTTCACCACCAAGAGCCTAATTCAACCAAAGAAGACCCACAGAAAGGGGCCTAATTCCACCCAGAGAACACCCACAGGAAGGGGTACTATTCCACCCACAGAAAGGGGTGCAATACTACCCTCAGAGAGGGTTCTAATTCCCCCCACAGAGGACCCACAGAAAGTTGACACTATTCCACCAGCAATGGACACACAAAAATGTGGCATTATACATCAAGTATTTTTTTTTAATCAAATCAAAAAGGCATGACGTGCAGTGGAAATTAAATGCTAACATCAGGTGATATTTTACATCATTAACTTTAAAAAAATAAAAATAAAAAAAAGAACTTTCAACAACTCTAGTAAGCTATGCATTTACAAAAAACACACATTTTTATGAATGTATGGCATGATGGATTTAGTAAAGAAACTGGGATTACCAAACATCAGGAGAAATTTGAAAAGATAGTTCTGCCTTCAAATACAGATTACTGTAAAACATGTTAGATTAAAATAATTTTTTGCAAAAGAAAAATAAACATGTTAAATAGTAAAATATTATAAGGAAATGACCTTAAACAACCCTTAACCATTTACACATGCGATAAATTACCACATGAGATAATGCCTTAAGCCTCGTATACACGATCAGATTATCGAACGATCTGTCGTTTGTTTTTTGTTGCATGCTGGTCTCATGTCAAAAGTGAAGAGGTTACATTCATACGAAAATTCTCGTACGACAGAATTCAACTTCAGAAGTGATGTCATGTGTTGAATTGTTTTGTATGTGTTCTTTCGTTTCTGAGCATGCCTAGTTTTGCTTTTACGATTTTTTTCAGACAAAAACAGTACTAATTAAATGAAAATTGGACGTTGTGTTGATGTACGATAAAAATTTTATAGCCTCCACATCCAGTTTTTGTCGTCCGAAAATTCGTAATCGGCTGTCGAAAGCACTATACTAACAATCCGAAAATCGGCAGATCGTTCATCGGACTAAATTTTCCTTACGATTTTCGTATCGCGTGTACGGGCCTTTAGTTACCGAACAATCTAAAAAATACCACATTCGTTATTATGCAAAACCATTGCACAGAGCAGGTAAGTATAACATGTTTGTTAAAAAAAAAAATAGGTTTACAATCACTAATGATTTAGATCTCATGCAAACGAGTTTAAAAATTGCATTTCAAAGCCTTTTCTCGTTTACGGATCTGAATGCAGGCATATTATTTTCAATGGGGATATGCACTTTGTTCAGATTCCCAACCACAAATTGAAGAATTTGGATCTGAGGAAATCCTTTTTATGCACTTCCCAGTGTAAACACATGTATACGTGTATACATTGATGCAAAAAGTGCATTCTCAAATTGGAAACAAAAGCAGGATTTGAAATACAATTTCACATATTAAATATATCTCTAAAGGCAAACATTTTACTGATTATTTACACAGGAACTTTTGTTTCAGAAAAACTTTGCTTATATAATCAATAAAATTATATAGACTGTGACTGTGAGCATGTGGCTTTTTACTATATCTGTAAATTACAAAAATTCACACTGGAAAGCACATAGGGGATTTCAAACAAAAACCTGGCACTGCCTGAGGCCTCGTGCACACCATGGTGCTGAGAGGTCAGATTTTTTGCAAGGGTTCTGCAAGAGCTCAAAAAAAAACAATTGTTCACTATGTGCCCTGTTCACACCACACCCTGTGGATTTTTTCTGCGCAGGAATCTGCAACGTGTATGCAGTTTTCTGCACAGGAAAAAACTCACATGACCTCAACATTGGTGTGAATAGGACACACAACTGACGCTCATGAAAATTGATGTCAATGTGCATAAAAATTCTATCCACGTGCATGAAAACTTATGTCCATGTGCATGAAAACTGAGGTAAACTGATGTGAAGCTGATGTTTCTGCAAGTAAAATTGTTTTTCTATAAGTTTAAATGCAAGTTTGTTGTGAACGAGCCCTGAAAGTTTCTTGGCAGCCTGCGTATAACTGACCAGCCCAGATAGTTCTACCTGTGTTTGGAGAAAGGGCGGTAGATGTCATTCAGCTGTGTGTGGTATGATCTCTCCTGCACTGACATTACACAGCTCTAGGATGTGTAAAGCTGGTGCTCTGACCTTAAACTCCCATATATGTGTGCTCTTTATTCACAATGTAATTAATGTGACCTCTTCTGCACTCCATGAACTTTCATCAGTGTCATCCCTACTGCAAGTCTGAACTTTCCCTATCTTATTAGTGTATGCTTTGATGCACCCCCTGCACCTTCCCCCCAATGTCATCAGAGTATGTACTACTGATCCCCTGCACCTTCCCCCTACATTATCATTATGTCCTCTCACTCATAACCTGCTCCTACTCCCCATGTTATTGGTCTCCTCTACCTCACCCCCTTCACCACCCTTCCAGTGCTCCTCTACTGCACCCCTTCACTTTCTACCCATCATCAACATCGTATCATTTGCTGTACTCCTTGCACCTTTTTTCCCAATGTCCATCGATGTCTCCTTTACAGGACCCTTCTCCTTAATGCCATATTAGTGTCTATTCTTCTATACCCCCTGCTCCATCATCTCGGTGCAAAGTAAAAACTCTCTTTCCTCTTGTTAGGTCTCTGACAGGTTTTCCTTTGGCCTCTTTGATCTGGACTGGGATGTCTTCATGCAGCACATTCAGGGGGCCATCAACCGAGTTCCTGCTCTGGAGAAGACTGGGATAAAGTCTACCGTGTGTGGCCCAGGTGAGTTAAAGCTGCTGCCAAAATCAACAGTGCACAGTTTTCAAACAAAATTCTACTTGTGTGTACCCACCATTAGAATGTCTGACAATGTTTTAAAGCTTTTCGTGCCTCCCCAATTTTTTGGTAACAGCAGCAGCACCTACGTCTGCAGGCAAGACCATTGATAGAGGAGTAGAGCTAGCTTTCCTGCACTAGACCTGGACCCTGAAAGCCTCAGCAAGGGGCCCAGGGGCAGAGAGGGGACTGTTTAAATAGCTTTGGGCATATGCACAGTCAGGCAGGCTGTGGGGAGGACTGTCAGGCGAGTTGCATGATGAGGGGCCTTATCAGGCAGGCTGTGAGGCCCCAACATGATGGTCCTGTCTGCAGGCATGACAAGAACAGTAGGTAAAGAAAAATCTGCCCATCGGGGCAAAGACAGATATTTGAACCTGGCAGAAATGTTATTTCTTCTCTACTGCATCCAAAACCTCCAAAATGTTGGTGTTCATTATTTTTTTTACATTGATGGTGTTTATTTTACCGTTGGCATTATTGGGAAGTGTCAATATTGTCATGGGTGCTTTAAAGGCATGCTAACCCTGAGAGCCAGGGCCCTTTGGAAGAAAGAAATGGAACTGATGGAGCAAAGTTAAACTTTTGTATTATTTCCTCCAAGGTGGACTGAAACCACCAAAACTCAGTCAGGAATTATGGCAGAGAGATCTCATTGCTGATGTATCCTTCACCTATAAGAAGACATGGGCTGACTTAGCCCACTGAGCTTCACCTATAAATAAAATTCTACTATTGATAATTGACCCATCAACCCTCACCTACCTGAACTCTTAACACCATTAATGTATATCATACCTGTGACATGTTAAATGTTTGGGGCTGAAAGAAAGGACACAAGAGGGCAGTATTTCACTGGAGAATTTTAGGGATCACAGCCATCCTTTGAACAAACTAAGCACATAAACTTGAGAGAAAAAGTTGTTGGGTTCATTTGCAGGATGAGGAAGGGTATGGATGAGGGTACTCGACTTCTAATTATAATAGCTGAAGCGCAAAAATGGTGTGTTGATCTGAATGCCTGACATTGGAAATACTCTTTAACCCTCTGAAAATGCCTAATGTTTCAATGGAAAGATTTCAGTGTATGGGTATATTTGCTCTGCATAGTTCATATAGAAGCTCTGTTACATTAGATCCTGCCTGGTGTCATCACTCCGATCATCCATTTATCTGTAAACGCTATCCTTTATTTGTGCCAGTCGGAGAGGAGTTCTCCCTTGGCTGTGCCTTGCAGGCTTATCTTCTGTCTCGGTCACCAAAATGTAGGTCACATTTCTTTTTCTAACAGATGCGGCTTGACACGTACATGGGAAATGCTCTTGTCCAGAAAAGCATGGTGTTACCGCTAATGAAGGTAATGCAATGGCTAGGAGACAAAGGTCTTCTGTGTATGTGTCTGTCCGAATAAATATAAAAAAAATACATTTTCTTCTGCTGCATTTATCTAAAGCAGCCTTTCTCAACTTTTTTTTTTAACACCGAGGAACCCTTAAAATATTTTTCATGTCTTGGGGAACCCCTGCTAAATGATTACATCTCTAGCTTATGAGACATTTGCATGGTCAGCAAGTTGTAAATGTAATCCTACATAAAAGAATAAAGAATGTAATGTACCTAGCATATTTGACGCCCAGAACAGATTTTTTTAACACCCCTTCTTGCATTGTAAACGTTTTCGTAACAATCCTGAAATAGAACTATTAATGATCAAAAAAGCAACAACAATGGTGAAAACTTGAGTACTTTAAATGCAAAGTGCCATTAGTGGCCAATAGGAGAATGACCCCTTATATTAATGGTGTATTAATGACCTTTGTGAGACGAACACTTCAGAGCTTAGTAAATGAGGTAAAGCTTCATTTTTTAAAGAGTACCCAATCACATGCAAGGAAAATTTAAAAAAATTTATTTTTGCTTGCACATGATTGGATGATGGAAGTCAGCAGAACTTTTGCATATTTACTAAGATCTGAAGCAACTGCACTTGCAGAGTGCAACTGCACTTTGCAAAGTGAAAGGTGTATTTGCCTTTAGTAAATCAATCCCTTAATCTTTCATGGGTCATCGTGGTTCTCGATAATTCTTTATCAGTGCCAATTTGCTAATTTTATATTTATTACTTTTTTTATAAAGGAAGTCTGGGGCCTCTCTGTCAGTGGGGCCCGGGGCAATTGACCCTTTTGCCCATTTATAAATCCAGCACTGCAAACAACCATGTGGTGGAAGTGTCTACCTTGTGTGGCATAAAATGCATGGATTGTTACAAACAGTTGTTGGTAAATCCAGATGAGATTGTACAATTAGATTGTGACATGAATGACAAGCTGTAGTCTAAATTATCTTAAATATGTATTTTGGGGCACATAAGCCTTTATTTTTTTTACAAAAGAATAAAATAAAATATGAGAAAAAAACTTTTCTTGTTGACTTCAGCTAATAAAATTTACAAAATCTATTTGTAATTTTTCCAAATTAATGGCTACCCTAGTTAATCCCTAACCTACATCCTAACCACTAACTGCATCTGAACACAGTGGGGTTTATTTACTAAAGGCAAATCCACTGTACACTTCAAGTGCACTGCAAGTGTACTTGGAAGTGCAGTCGCTGTAGATCAGAGAGAAAGATCTGAGATTAGGGGAAGCTCTGCTGATTTCTATCATCCAATCATGTACAAGTAAAAATGCTGTTTTCTCTTTCGTTCATTGACGGTCACCGCTCTTAATCTTCTTAACCATTATGTTATTCTGCCCCCTACAGGAGTAGGACACTAGGCAGAAAAAAGTCTGGCTATGCCTATGGGCAGTCCCTGGGGGTATACCCCCTCTCTCTGCTATAGGTACAGTTTATTTCTGCCTAGTCAGGAGTAAGGACCTAGTTCCTTGCTGGGATCTTTGGTCCTGGCAATTTTTTTCTTTTTAATTAAATCTTTTCTCCTGTTTTTTTTTTCCTGTAAGATCTACAATCAACTGCCGGACTGGGCGATGGGCTGAATAATCTAGATCCTGTGGTCACCCCAGTTCGGCCAGCGAGCACACGCAGACCTCAGCTCGGCAGAAGGTCGGCCGCAACATAGCCCCAGCGGACAGGGGCTGGCCTGCGAGTTAAACGCCCCGCGAGGTCTCGGCCCGAGTCGTAGCGTTCCTCCTGGCTGACAGCCCCCCATTTCAATGGCGAGGGGTTCTGTCTGGAGTGATGCCCGTTTGGTTCCTGGAATGGTAAGTAGCTGTTCCCCCTCTCCCCTTGGAGGGTTTTGGGGTGGATGTGGGCCCCTCCATGGGTCAGTCCCTTCTCCTCATCAGGCGCCCCCGTCATCTGTCCCCCCATCCTACCCCCCTCCACTTATGCTGGGGTGGTCTGGCCCACCTCCAGGGGTGGGGGCAGGCCGCTATGCTGGCGATGTTGGGGGGGGGCTGCGCCGCTTACGACCGGACAAACGGGTGTGCGGGGGGAGCTGTACCTCGTGGGGGCTCCTGCCAGGGCCCCCTTTCCTGCCTGGGCCTGTCCTTGAGGGATCCCTCTTGTTTCCCTGGGAGCCTTGTGCTGCAATGCACGATGGCCATGTTTTTGTAGTCGGGCAGCCATTTTGCGGTGGTCTGCCATAGAAAACAGCGGAGGCCATGTCTGTGGAGCCTTATGGGCGGCGTTTTCGGCGGTGGGAGCCCCTCCTCACCCCCTGGTGCTGACTCCTGGATCCTTTAGTTTCCTGATCGCTGCTCTGCAGATTCTTCTGGTGTCTGTGGTGCCTGGTTTCATTGGGGTGGTGAGTCTGATGGGGTCCTCTCCCTTTCTGCTGAGGATCGATTGGTTCTCTGTGACTGGCAACCGGGTGGTGCTGCCAGAGCGATACTGTCAGAGCAGTAAGGATGTGGATTTCTCTTCCACAAGCAGTGGTATCAGCAGGGAGCATCAATAGTTTAAAAAAACTATTAGATGGGCACCTTAAAGACCACAACATTAAGGGGTATACAGTGTACGGTTAACAGCAAACACACACACACACACACATCATAGGTTGAACTGGATGGTCTTTTTTCAACCTCACTAACTATGTAACTATGTACCTGCTCCTGGACTTGACCCCAGCTTGTTCTTGCTCTCATTTCCTCATTGTTGCTGTGCGATTTTTATTATTGTTGTTTCCTCCAATAAACTGCTTCATTTTACCTGCATTCCCGTGTGGTCTGGTTTCCTGGCACCCTGACAGTACACAAGGCCCATGAAGCCCTTGAGGAGGTAAGTAAAACCTTGGACAGAGGGGTGGCTGTGGACGTAATATACTTGGATTTTGCAAAAGCCTTTGACACAGTTCCCCACACGGCTAATGTGTAAGGTAAAGTCTACTGGCTTGGAAAGATCGGTTTGTAATTGGATAGAAAATTGGCTAAAAGATAGAATTCAGAGAGTAATGATTAATGATTCTTACTCTGAATGGTCTAAGGTTATCAGTGGTGTACCCCAAGGTTCAGTGTTATAGGCTATATGATATAGGGTCTGGGACTAAAAGTACCATTTCAGCCTTGAAGGTGACACCAAGCTTTGCAGTGGAATAACTTCCTTACAGGATGTCTCCAACTTACAAGCTGACCTCAATCCACTGTTTTATTGGACAACTATTTGGCAAATGAGGTTTAATGTTGATAAATGTAAAGTTATGCACTTTGGGGCTAAGAATATGCATGCATCATACATACTAGGCAGAGTAGAACTGGGGGAATCCATAGCGGAGAATGATCTGGGTGTTCTGGTAGATCTTAAGCTTAATGATAGCACGCAATGCCAAGCTGCGGTTTCCAAAGCAAGAAAAGTCCTTTCTTGTATTAACAGAGGCATGGACTCCAGAGAGAGAGAGAGCTATCATTTTGCCCCTGTACAAATCATTAGTAAGACCTCATCTGGAATATGCAGTTCAGTTTTGGGCACCAGTTCTTAAAAAGAATATCGGGGAATTGAAGAAAGTGCAGAGAAGGGCAACCAAACTGATAAGAGGCATGGAGGAGCTCGGCTATGAGAAAAGATTAGAGGAACTGAATTTATTCTCTCTTGAGAAGAGGAGAGTAAGGGGGGATATGATCAACATGTATAAATACATAAGGGGTCCATAGTGAACTTGGTGTTGAGTTGTTAATTTTAAGGTCAACACAGAGGACAAGGGGGCATTCTTTACATCTAGAGGAAAACAGATTTTGTCTCCAAATACGGAAAGGTTTCTTCACCGTAAGAGCTGTGAAAATGTGGAATAGACTTCCTCCAGAGGTGGTTCTGGCTAGCTCACTAGATTGCTTTAAAAAAGGTTTGGATTCTTTCCTGGGTGTACATAATATAACTGGGTACTAATTTTTTTTTTTTTTAGGTAAAGTTGATCCAGGGTATACCCGATTGCCTCTTGGTTGATCAGGAAGGATTTGAATACTGTTTTTTTTTTTTTTTTTCTTTTTGTTGGTTGAACCAGATGGACTCTTTTTTTTAACCTGACTAACTATGTAACTATGAATCCTGACGATGCAGGTGCTCCTACACTTCCCATGCTGGTTATTAGACTTGATCAACAAGATCACCTTTTTTTCAGTTCTCTCAGGCGTTGCAGACGTTGCCTAAAACGCACAGCACACCTTGCTCCTGGTGCTAATCAGGAAGGAAATGAGAGCCTCAAGCTCGTCAGGGAGTTTCTTACTTCTTTGTGGGTTCTACTGTATCCAGCTGAATGCAGACAGAGAGCTCTTGGCCATTATCCTGGCTCTCAAAGAATGGAGACACTTGCTCGAAGGTTCTGTGGTTCCGGTTCTCATTCTCACTGATCATAAGAATCTGACGTATCTCTCGGAGGCCAAAATCCTGTCAGGCCAGATGGGCCTTGTTCTTGTCTCGTCTTAACTATGTAGTCTCTTATTTTCCCGGCTCCAAGAATGTTAAAGCTGATGCCTTGTCTCGCCAGTCTTCTGAGTTGTCCAGGGAGGACTCTGTGCCGACACTGGTCATACCTTTAGATCATATCCTGGCTGCCATCCGTACCAAATTAATCTCTCCTCTTGGGTAACAGATATTGGCTGCCCAACCTGATGCTGCCACAGAGAGACCTGCTGGTTAATGTTCTGTACCTAAGGGGTTGTCATCAGACTGTTGCGCACATACCCCAATTCCAAGACTGCCGGTCATCATGGTAAGAACCAGATGTCCCGGGCTATTTCTCATCAGTTCTGGTGGCCATCTCTCCGCACTGATGTTCCTGCGTATGTGGCTGCTTGTTCGGTCTGTGCAGAAAAAAATCTTGGCACCTTCCCTTGGGCCTACTGAATCCCATTCCCAATTTGGGACGGTCCCTGGTCTTACCTGGCCATGGATTTTATTGTGGAACTTCCCACATCTCGAGATTACACAGTTATCCTCATGGTTGTTGACCGGTTCTCCAAGATGTGCCACTGTGTTCCATTTAAGTGGCTGCCTACCGCCCAGGAGCTTGCCTCTGTGTTTGCCAGGGAGGTCTTCCGTTTACACGGGTTGCCTAAAGAAATTTTCTCAGACCGTGGGAGCCAGTTTGTCTCCAGGTTCTGGCGCGCCTTTTGCTCCCAGTTGGGTATTCGACTCTCCTTCTCCACGGCCTACCATCCGCAGTCCAATGGTGCCGGTGAGCGTTCCAACCAAGCTCTGGAGCAATTTCTCCGCTGCTAAATATCTGACCATCATGACAATTGGGTTGATCTGCTACCCTCGGCGGAGTTTTCCAGGAACTCTGCCATCAACTCGTCTTCCGGAATGTCTCCATTTAGGCCAATTATGGATTCCAACCGCTGTTGCCCGAGTCGTTCTAGGCACAGGACATCCCGGCTGTGGAGGATCATCTCCGTGCTCTCTATTCCTCTTGGGTGCAGATTCAAGAGTCTTTACGGGTCTCTGCACAGCGTCAGAAGCTCCAGGCTGACCGGAGACGTTTATCCGCTCCTTCGCACCAGGTCGGGGAGAGGGTGTGGTTGTCGACCTGTAATCTCAACCTCAGGGTGCCTATTCCTAAACTGGCACCCAGTTTTTGTTGGGCCTTTTCACATCCTCCATAAGATTACCCTGATGGCCTATGCCCTTGATCTTCCCCCTGGCACGCGTATCTCCAATGTCTTTCACGTGTCACCTTTGAAACCACTGGTTTGCAATTGCTACACTTTTTCACTTCCCCATCCTCGTCCCATTCCTGTGGGCAATCATGAGGAGTGTGAGGTTAGCAGCATCTTGGATTCTCATCTGTTCCGAGGTCAGATTCAGTATCTGGTGCACTGGAAGGGTATGGTCCTGAGGAGTGCTCCTGGTTTCCCTCCGCTGATGTTCATGCTCCCGCCCTCCGTGCTTTTCATGCTCGCTTTCCTCAGAAACCGTTTTTTTCTCCGTGGAGGAGGGGCCATTGAGGGGAGGGGGTACTGTCAAGGTCTTACCTTGCCCTCCTGCTGGAAGCTATCTTGGACATGTGCAGACTGCTGCCTCTTTTAAACTCTGATTGCATCATCACTTCCTGCTGCCTGGGCGTTGCACATTGATGATGTCACACTCCTGGCTCTTGACCCGGCATCGGCTGAGGACCCAACTTTGGCAGAAGACCCGGGTTCGGCAAACTACCCACTTCTGGATCTGACCCCGGCTTGGGTTACTACCTGCTCCTGGACTTGACCCCGGTTTGTTCCTGCTCTCATTTCCTCATTGTTGCCGTGCGATTATTATTATGTTTCCTCCAATAAACTGCTTAATTTTACCTGTTTTCCCATGTGGTCTGGTTTCCTGGCACCATGACACCCCAATCCGCTTACAGGCTCTTTTTGGGGTGGTGCAAGACCTTTTACTTCAAAGGGTGATTGATTGTCCTGGTTCCGACTTTGGAACGTTTTCAGTGGTTTTTACTTAAACTTGTTTTTAGTCCCCAAGAAGGAAGGCAAGGTGCGTCCAATTCTGGACCTCAACGTGCTTTGTGCGGGTGCAGAAGTTCAGAATGGAATCCATTTGTATGGTGGTGGTTTCCCTGCATCAGGGGAATTTTCTTGCCTCCATCAACATCAAGGACGCTTACCTTCACATTCCAATATGTGCTGGTGTAATGTTCTGGTACCTTTGGGTACCCTAATTACTCTTTCATAAGTGTATGCGCCCCACCATTCTCTTTTGGTAAGGTGCGCATACACCTTTAAGACTGATGCTGTCATCACTGAGCGCCGGACTGATGGCAATTTAGATCGCCGGCTCTCACTCACATGTGTTCGTTCAAACTGCTTTGTGCCTTGATGCTAACCTGTCTTGAAGCTCTCATGCTTGCAAGCTTACCTCGCTGTCGGAACCACGCTGCGCTGATCCCTGTATCCCGCTACCGGATCATCCGCTCTTGCCGAACCTCTCCTCTGCTACATTGCTATTAGTGATAAGTACCCCGTAGGGGAAACCTCTATAACTTTCATACTAAAGCTTACACTATCTAGCTCTGCATACTAAGGACTATTACTACATCTGCATTATCTAAGATTGCTAGCTCTTGAGCCTACTACCACCTGTTCTTGCACTGGGTTGATCTCTCTTGTATGTCCACCTGCTACTCTGTCATCTGCTACCATACATGATTGCTAAACCTATCTGCATCTCATCTGCTACTATCTCACTTTCAAGAACATTTCCTTTCAAGTGTCTGTCATCTACCATCTCTACCCAACCTGTCTCTTCAGCCTATCATCACTGTGTTACTATATACATAAGTCACTCTAGGAAACATCTTATTGAGTGTGTGTATTTACTTGCTGAATTGAGATCCTCCACACATGATGAGTCATTGGGAGTTGGGAATGGTATCTCAGCGTTTCTCTACATGACTACTGAAGTGGAATATTTCTGCAGCTGAAAATCCACACCATACATAAAACGCAGGAGCGTTACAGCTGGTCACCAGCGCTTCCTCCGCTTTGCCGTGGGAGAGGAGCATTATCAGTTTGTTGCGTTAGCTTATGGTCTCGCCTCCACTCCTTGGGTCTTCACCAAAATGTTGGCCCCGGTGCTAGCATTGTTACGCCAATGGGGGATTGTGGTACTGGGCTACTTGGATGACCTCCTTCTGCGAGCGGAGTCTCCTACTGCTCTGGTGGAAAACCTGGAAATCACCATACAAACTTTGAGGAAGTTTGGCTGGATTCTGAATTTTCAGAAGTCTGCTCTGGTTCCGTCCACAAAGCTGGACTATCTGGGTCTTACTCTGGACTTGGCCTTAGCTCTTGCTCCTTCCTCTGGACAAACTCCAGAAATTGCAGGCAGCAATTTGTCTCCTGCTGTCCAGCAGATGGTCATCTCTGCGGACTTGCATGCGGGTGCTGGATCTGCTGATGTCTACCTTCGAGACAGTTCCGTGTACACACTTCCATACGAAGTCCCTGCAAGGGAGATTCTGGCCAAACGGGACAAGAATCCGCTGTGTCTGGACAATCAGATCTGGCTGAGCCTGGGGAACTAAAGAGTCCCTGATATGGTGGCTTTGTTCTCCAGCGCTTCGGCTGGGCAAATCCTTCCTCCCCTTGTATTGGACAGTGGTCCCCATGGATGCCAGCCTGTTCAGCGGTTGAGACGTCCTCGGCAAAATTTCTGCTCAGGGGATCTGGACACTGGAAGAGTCTAGACTACCAATTAAGGTGTTGGAACTCCGAGCGATCAGACTGTGCCTGGAACATTGGACGGATCGTCTTCAGGGATGTCCAGTGCACGTTAAATTGGACAATGCCACTGCCATGGCTTATGTCAATCCCCAGGGAGGCACAAAAAGTGTCCTAGCAGCTCTGGAGGTAGCCGGCATTCTAAGGTGGGCAGAACGGTTTGTTCCAGCCCTTTCCGTCATACACTTTCCAGGGGTGGAAAACTAACCCAGGCATCGGCAGGCGTTGGACCAAGGGGAGTGGTCACTTTATCCGGAGGTGTTTCATCAGTTGTGTCTCCCGTGGGGCATCCCTGGGGTGGATCTGTTGGTGTCTCAGCTCAACAGAAAGGTGCAGAGGTCTGTGGCTCGGTCATGGTATCCTCTGGCGGACGCCACAGATGTGCTGGTGGCCCCGTGGGTTCAGTATCGTTTGATGTACGCCTTCCCTCCTCTCAAGCTTCTGCCAAGACTTCTACACAGGATCGAGGCAGAGGGGATTCAGGTCATCTTAGTGGCCCCGAACTGCCCTTGCCGGGCTTGGTAGACTGATCTAGTCACCGACGTTCCTTGGAAGCTTCCTCTCAGGGAGGATATGCTGTCCCAAGGACCAATCTTTCATCCTGCTTTTCAGTCGCTGGCTTTGATGACTTGGCTGTTTAATGCCAGGATAGAGGTTTTGTCTGAGTCGGTGATTACAACGCAGTTAAAAGCTAGGAAATCTACTTCTAGGAAGATCTACCATTGTATGTGGAAGACATACATTGATTGGTGTGAGTCTCTTGGGGGTTCATACTCACTCTTTTTCGATGGCTCGGATCTTGACCTTCCTTCCACGGGGGTTGAGCAGAAACTGGCCTATCAAGGGCCAGGTGACGGCCCAGTGTTGGCCTTAGTGGTCTTCTTTTAACGACCCTTGGCCACATATTCCCTGGTACGTACTTTTCTTCAGAGAGTTAGGCACTTGACCTCTCCAGTGCGGTCTCTGTTGCCGCCTTGGGACCTCAATTTGGTGCTCTCAGTCTTCCAGAAGCCTCCTTTTGATAATATTTGGGAAATTCCTCTGCTTACACTGTCCCAGAAGGTGGCCTTTTTGGTGGCTATCACCTCTGCGCGCAGGGTGTCGGAATTGGCGGCCTTATCCTGTCGTTCACCATACTTGGTGGTTCACAGATAGAAGGTGGTTCGTCGCCTCTGTCTGTCGTTCCTTCCTCAGGTTGTCTCTGATTTTCATTTGAATGAAGACATTGTGTTGCCTTCCCTGTGTCCCAGGCCAAAATATCCGAAGGAAATTGCTTTGCATGCTTTGGATGTAGTCCGGGCAATGAAGGTGTATCTGGCAGCTACGGAGTCTTTTAGGAAGTCAAACTCACTATTTTGTGCTCACGGATGGGCCTTGGAAAGGATTGTTTGCTTCCTCTGTGACGATTTCCAGATGGATCAGACAGACAGTGATTCAGGTCTATTCCATCAAGGGTCAGGTTCCTCCTTTTCCTGTCAAGGCGCATTCTACTCAGGTGCTCAGTGCCTCCCAGGCCTTCCATCGTCAGGCCTCAGTGATGCAGGTTTGCAAGGCAGCCACCTGGTCATCGGTGCACACTTTCACAAAGTTCTATGAAGTGAATGTGTTGGCATCTGCGGTAGCTTCCATTTCTCTGATGTTCATTGACGGACACAGCACCCACCTCTCTGTGGAGTTGTAATTCTTCTGACAATGCTTTTAACAAAAATGAGTACTTCTAGCAGAGAGAGGGAGTATACCCCCTGGGACTGCCCATAGGCGTAGCCAGACTTTTTTTCTGCCTAGTGTCCTACTCCTGTATGGGGCAGTATAACCCAGTGGTTAAGAAGATCAGGAGCTGTGTCCGTCAATGAACATTAGAGAAATTAATTTTACGGTAATTCAAAAAATCCCATTTTTTATTTTCCTTGCATGTCCCCCTCAGATCTACAGCGACTGCACTTCCAAGTGCACTTACACTTAAATAAACCCCAGTGTTCTTTTACCTGGTTCAGGCCTACTCCGCTATGGCTTGCTGTGGAGGAGACATGCTCACAAAGTGGTCCTAATGCCTTTTATGTTTTGTGCACGTGCCCCTATATTGGTGTCATGGACAGTGCCAGGCAGTGGGATAGGCAGAAGAGGTTATTGCCTTGGGAGATTTAGCACAGGACAGGATGCAGAAAAAGAGCAGGACTTGAAATTTATACTGCTAAATTAGTTCACAGCTCAAGGAAAGAGGGAGGCTCTTTGGCCTTGGGTGCTAAAGGACCTTGTCCCAGGTCCCTGGTCTTGAAAACCTTGTACACATTGCATTCTTCACAGTTAGGTCAGTAAACATTCAGATATCAGAGCTGGAAGGAGAGATAAAATTGCAGATATCTGTTGAATAAGCCATACTATGCTTTATTTCCTAGAATCCTTTACTGCCGACCACAAGCCTCTCCTAGGAGAGTCTCCCGAGGTGCGAGGTTTCTTCCTGGGCTGTGGGTTTAATAGTGCAGGTAAGTGATAATGAGGTTTGGTTCTGTGGTAAAATACACATGGCAGTCTTAGCCACATTCAGTCTTGCAGGCTTGTAATTCCCAACATAATGTCAGTGAGTCTTAAAGTTGCCACACTCAGTAACTACTCATCCAAATTCATTTTCCCATGAAGCACTGCACCAAGTACTACAGATAGTTCAAAGTTCTGGTGGCAGTGAAGCTGAAATTTTAAAATAAAGCACATGGGTAAGCAAATGGCTGATTCCTTCAGAGACTAATCACGCAGGATTTTGTGCTCCATTGCAGTGACCCTGTAAGTCCCAACCGTGAACTGCCAGTTTAAAAATAACTGAGTCCGTCTCTTTCACCCTGTTTGAAAGCCCAACTCCAGCTCATCTTTTTTTTTTTCTATAGAGGGGGAAATTGTAGTACTTCTACCAAATGATCTATAGACAGAAAGCCAATATGTTTATGGGCTTGGACAACAGGGCTTGTGTATTGTATATTCTGTGAATGTGGCTGGACTCAACTAAAAAGCAACAGTAGTTATATCTATATTTTTTGCCATTCGCTCCAGGCTGCACAGAGTACCAGTGGCAGAAATGGAAATGTATGATATAAATTTGTTTTGTTTCCAATATACTTAGATGTGCCTGAAGACCCAACTTTCACCTACTGTTGGGGTTGATTCTGGTATTTCTGAGTAGCCTAATCTAACTAAAGCAAATTAGCTTGGTCAAGTAGTCTTTGACAACACCTTGATAATAATAGAAGATTGAGTGCTTTTGTTTGAAGTTTTTATTGTTGTCTGTGTCCCTGTTGGGGAGGTTCCCCCCATTTTCGATTAGGGTGACACCCTTTCAAAACTTATTGAAAAAAAAAAATGGCTGATGTTCAGACTTAAAAAATAATAAAAAAACAAAAAACAACAAAAATTGAACTATGAAAAATCAATAGGCGGCCAATGCTCACCTCCTTCTGAAAATGATAGTTGCATGTATCTGGGAGTAATATTTTCAGTCACTGACCTGTAACCAAGTATGCATATGAGTTCTGAATTTAAAAGATATATATATATGCCAGAGCCAATCTGGTCAACACCACATCCCAAAAAAAAGTCAGTAGAAAATGGTAAAGGAAAGCCGGGACTTTTAAAGTGTTATACTCCCCCATCAGGTACTCCTAAATCACAACTGTATAAAACGTATAAAGTTTTTTAAAATACAAGTTAAAAAATTCCTCCAATTGGTGGAGATAATAATTTCTAAGAAAAATACACATAATAAAAGTTACATAGAACAAAATCAGTGATCCGTTGTGCAGCCCCCTGTTTTACAAGAAATATAGAAAAAGGGAAGCTTAGGGGTACTGCCCCAATAGCCATCAAACAAGGAGGCCGGATGGCCAGACTTGAGGGGATGGGACTCCACCTGACGTGTTACGCTTTGTGGCTTCTTCAGGGGTATTTGCACATGGTTTCACATACGTTAAAATGTGTAAACAGTATTTGGGTCAACCACAAAGAAAATGGAAATCACTGCATGCAGGTAGGAAAACAACCACAGCCAGATCTGATGACCAAAAAAGGTCACAGGGCACAGAGGAATACCTTGAAGAGAGATAACACCGCTCAGGTTAGTCAAAGTCCACGATCCAAGGTGGGTGCTGAATCTCGACTCGCCACCAGAGGAAGCATAAAAGAAGAAAATGGCCGCACACCACCATGGATTACAATGAAGAAAAGTTCCTTTATTCACATAAGTGGTACAAGATACATTATACAGAGGTATACAAGGTACATTTTACAGAGGAATACCTCCCAGGTCCCCAAAAGACCCCCAATTGGGGATGGAGAGATAAATATATAAACCTCAGTCCACTTTAAATGGAAGTCATATGGTCTTCAGTTGCTAATCTGTGAGTCAGCAAAAAATCCCTTTAGATTAAGGCGTCAGGTTGCTGGAAACCAAAGAAGTGTTCAAATCCAAACAGGTCTAATCTGGATGGAGCAGCAATGAACACCTCAGCAGGAAGAGAAAAGATCCAAACACCACATTATAAGTTTTAAACAGTTGTGATTTATGAGTACCTGACGGGGGAGTTCAACACCTTAAAAGTCCCGGTTTTCCTTTACCATTTTCCTACTGAGTTCTGAATTTGATGACTTCATACTTGTTTCGGGTGAGTGACTCCTAAAGTATTGGCATCAGAGACAGCCTGGCAGCTAGCATTTTCAGATGGAGGTTGACAATGGCAGCCTACATATCTTAGTATGAAGGTTTACTGCAGATTTCTGTAAATCTATTTGGTCACTCAACCCCTCAGTAAAATGCTGTAAATATACTTAGAGTGTTTTTTTTTCAGTGGGCATTAAGCTCAATCATCATTGCTCCAAGTCCAAAGTGCCACTCATTGAGGCAATTCATTTCCCAGTTACACCTGGTCTGTACTTGCAGCTCACCCCTGCACCGAGCTAGGTTTACCTGAAGCATTGCTTATAGCTACTTGGTACAAAATGGCACAGCAAGGCTAAAATGGAAACATAGCAGCTGATTGGTTGATATCAGCAATGCAGTTTTTGTAAATCAGCTGCATTCTGCACAATGCTGCTTACCATATTTTCTTCTAGAAGTGCCCTTGAATCAGTTTCTCGGAAATCCTGTTAGGATGGATCTTCTCTGACAGCTCCTGTGGTCTCCGCAGGTATGATGCTGGGCGGTGGATGCGGGAAGGAGCTGGCACACTGGATAATTCATGGCCGCCCAGAGAAGGATATGTACGGCTACGACATCAGGTGGGACATGTCATCTCCGCGGGGCTCATGCATCTTACAGGAGAACAATTGTGCAGCAATGCATGATTGCCTAAAAGAATAGTTCTCCTGTTCTTAAAGTGGACCTAGCATCAGACAAATTTTTTCATGTTATGTTCATGCATGCCTAGTAATGTGTAAGAGAAAGACTTCCATGTATTTATCACCTTTCACAATATTTACAGTACTCCCACTGATATTGTTTTTATCTGCTGTTCTCTTTAGAAGAATGGCATCATCTTTCTTCTGGCATAATCTGGAGTAACCATCTATTCCTGGACTGGGATGGTGGCTCAAAGATGACACAGTCTTTTAAATCCGGGCGACTTCTTACTTTTTGGCTGTGATCACAAATGTCTGATACAGATCAGTCCCTGCTGCTGCCTCTCTCTTTATAACTTGCTACAAAGTTATCCTGCTGCCATTTGATCAGTGAGAGGAGAATGAGTAAATGCCTTTTCCTCCCTGCAGCAGAGAGATGCCTTCAGCTAATCCTAAAGTATGGACCCAATTGGGCTTCAAACCACAAAGTGAGTCCCCAGTGCCTTTAATTGTTCGTAATACACTCACATAAAAACAGTCAACACGTTTCAGGGACAACAAAACTTCCCCTTAATTAGGGTTGTAAAAAGATATAAATCATAGTAATAGAAATGAAACAAAACGTTTTTATTGCAATGATACATACGTATAGAATACAGAATATCATAAGCACATAAAATGAACTGTTGCATCTAAAAAAACATAAAACCACTTCTATTCTTTTGAACCACACAAAATGCTATTTCTCTTTCGGTCATCGACAGACACAGAGCTCCATTAATCATAACTAGTGGGTTACATTGCCTTCTCCAGGAGTAGGACAAGGCAGAACAAAAAACTCCTGGCTTCACCCTTGGGCCGTCCCCAGCTGGTATATAAACCCCCTTCCAGCTCTAGGTAATCAGTTTTAATCTGTCTAGTCAGGAGTAAGGACCTAGGCTCCCGGCTGGGATCTCTGGTCCTAGCATTTTTCTCCTACCTTACAACTTTTTTTTTTTTTGACAGAAGTGCAACAATCTACTGCCAGGCTGGACGACAGGCTAGATAATCTAGATCCAGTGGTGCCCCCAGCCCAGCCAGCAAGCGCGTGCAAACCACAGCTACGCGCTAGGTCGGTCGCGACATAGCCTCATGGACAGAGGCTGGCCCACAAGTTAAACGTCTCGCAGGGTCTGAGTCACAATGGTGTCTTGGCCGGCAGCTCCCCTACTTAGGTGGTGAGGAGTTCTGTCTGGAGCGTTACCCGCATCATGGAAGGGTAAGTACAGTCCCCCACCGGGGCAGAGAATGCAGCAGAGACCGCTGGGGTCTCCCCCGCTATCCCCACTCTGTAAGGGTCCTGGGATAGTATGTGTCCTGTCCTGCTAGTCTGGAGGGGTCTCAGTGTAGGAGACCCCTAGTTGCATGCCCTGTTTGCAGTGCGGGTATAGTGCAGGGGGGTCCCATCGCAGAGACCGGTGCAGAGTGCACAGCATAGTCTCTCCTAAATGTGTGTCCTACCTTCAGGGGGGTCCTCTTTCCCCTTGCAGAGGGTGCAGCGTTGCAGAGGGTACAGGAAAGATCCTGGCAGCAGGCTTCAGTGTTTGTAGCTGATGGTAGCATGATGATATCACAGGGGCCATTTTCCCTTAGTTTGGAAGATGCTGGAAACAACTGAAGCCTCGTGGGGATGCCAAAGCTCCTCCTCTTCCTCCTTAGTTTCCTCTTCCTGTGCCTGGGACATATGAACAGGGATAGCGTCCATATTGATGCTGGGTTTGAATTCTCGGTGCTCCTCCGGTCGGTAGGGTGAGTCTTTGGGGGTCCCTGTTATCTCTCTCCCTGCTAATAGGTACCCTGAGCCTTGAGGGGTACCTTTTTAGTGGTGCCAAAAGATTTTTTTGTACTGCAAGGAGCCTCGGGATCACATCTCCCCCACTGACCCCCCTCATGGAAGTGGCAACTCCCTCGGAACCGCAGCTTCCCATGGTTGCACTGACGGCGGTCCTGCAGTCCTTAGTGTTCAGAGTGGAAGTGTTCCCCTGCTCAGTCTGTCTCATCAGATTCTGAGGCGGATGCCGCTGTGGACGAGGCCTGTCCAGGGGGACTTAATATCACACCCTCTGATCCATCCGATAGTGAGGATGATTCCTCCATGGTAGCGGCAGCGAATGAAAAGGTAGACGCACTTATTACTGCAGTGTGTGAAACTTTAAAGATAGAGGATGCAGCTGATGTAGCCATGGACGTGGCTGTGTCGTTTGTTGCGCATAAGTCGCATCGTACTCTAAAGGTGTTTCCTTATGTGCCTTATTTTGACAGGTTTTCCTTTAAGGAATGGGAACAACCAAAATTACCCTTTTGTGGTCCCCAAACATTTTGCTGTACGTTACCCTTTTGAGGAGTCACTTTTAAGAAAGTGGACCCCTCTGTTTTCAGGTTGAATAAAGCAACCATGATCCCAATAGAGGAATCTCCGTCCTATAAGGACCCGGCTGACAAGAAAGCGGAGACTGTGGCACACAGCATGTTTACTATGGCTGGTTCGGCATTGCCGCCAGTCTTTGCCTCAGCCCTGATGTCTCAGACCCTAACTGAATGGGCCAAGCTTTTGCGCCAGGGCCTGAGGGTTGAGCAGGTCCCTGCTGCTTATGTTGATTTAGTGGACCATTTGGTCCATGGGCTGCAGTTTATTTGTGATGCAGCTTTGGATACAGCTCCTGTGCTGTCCAAACTTTCTGTTTCAGCTGTGATGATTAGGCACGTGCTGTGGCTTAAGAATTGGTCTGCAGACCAAGCCTCTAAGAAAGCTCTCATTGATCTCCACTTTAAAGGCTATTGCTTGTTTGGGGCTACCCTGGATGACATCATTAAGGGTATCACGGGAGGGAAGAGTACCTTCCTGCCATAGTCAAGGAAAGGGAAGAAGTCTTGCCGCAGACGGGGCCCTCCTTCTCAGCCACTAGAAAATTCTTTTGAGCTTCTGGGGTTTACAATAAGGCAAATAGATCTTTTAAATCTTCTCCGGAAGGTTCCAAGCAACCTTGGTCTTGTAAGCCTAGAGCTAGCTTCCCCGGACCAGCAGACAAGACTCCCCCAGCATGAGGGTCTGCCCTTACCCATTATTGGGGCGGGGGAACATCTTCGCTGGTTTCCGGGCCCCTTCCACTTATTTGGTGAGCGTCAAGGAGATCATCAAAATTTTTCTTTTGGGGGTAGCCAGAAAGGGGGACAAAGCTTGTCCTTTTCAGTTTTTTTAGGTCCTGAGTCTCCTTGTGCTGATTTAATTCCTGCAAAGGATGATGTCTGAACTACCTAAGGTCCCCCCTATCCCTGTCCAGGGAATTGTTTTACTTAGGTCTGATTCTTTTTCTGACCTGGGTGGTCCTTCCTCTGCACAAACTTCAGGGACCACAGGCTGTGATTCCCTAGCTGCTGTCACACCGATAGTTCTCCCTCCCATTTTGCATACAGGTTCTGAGTTTGGTGGTCTTACATGCAGCGCCTTTAGTAGGTTCGGCTCCACAGAAGGATACCGAAGTTTGTGACAAGGTCACAGGGTTCTCTGTTAGATGTTGCAGGTGTCCAAGTGCCACAGTAAGGCCAGTATCACCCTCGGCTAAGGCTTCTTTCGCAGTTCCTGCGAGGAATCAAGAGCGAGCATCTTCCAATCATCCTGGTGGCTGTAAACGTCCCTTGGGGGCTTGCTCTCAGAGAAGACCAGTTTTCTTAAGGGCTGATCTACTATCCTGCTTTACAGTCACTGGTTTTAATGGCTTAGCTATTGAATGCCAGGTACTGAGGGATAGAGGTCTGTCTGGATCAGTGATCCCTACTATGGTAAAGGCGAGGAAGTCGTCTTCCAGCAAGATATACCATCGCACGTGGATAGCTTACATTTCTTGGTGTGAGTCGATTGTGCATCCTCAATTCTTTTCTGTGGCTGGGATCCTAACCTTTCTTCAACAGGACGTTGATCAGAAGTTAACCTTGAGTACCATCAAGGGACAGGTGTCTGCCCTGGCAATCTTCTTTCAGCGACCCCTAGCCATGTACTCTTTAGTTCGTACCTTCATTCAGGGGGCTCGACATGTGGCTCCACCTGTACAGTCTCTTTTGCCGCCATAGGATTAAAATGTAGTACTTTTGGTTCTCCAGAAACCTCCATTTGAGAATCTGCGGGAGATTCCCTTGCCAACGTTATTCCAGGAGGTTACACTCTTAGTGGCTATTACCTCGGCCCGCAGGGTATCGGAAATTAGCGGCATTATCCTGTCGCAGTCCCTATTAGGTGATCCATGGGGATAAAGTGGTTCTTCGTCCCTGTCCATCATTCCTGCCCAAAGTTGTCTCTGACTTCCATTTGAATGAGGACATTGGGTTGCTTTCCTTTTGTCCCAAGCCAGCTCATCCCAGGGAATTTGCCTTGCATACCTTGGATGTGGTTCGTGGCAGCTACTGAGTCCTTCCGGAAGGGCTGGCTGCTTCTTCGGCTACCATCTCCAAATGGATCAGACAGACAGTGACTCAGGCCTATTCCATTAAGGGTCTGGTTGCACCTTTACCTGGCACGGCGCATTCTACTTCTTGGGCCTTCCATCATCAGGCTTCAATATCGCAAGTTTTCAAGGCAGCCACTTGGTCGTCCATGCATACCTTCACAAAATGTTATAAGGTAGATACTTTGGCATCTGCGAATGCTTCTTTTGGCCGCAAAGTTTTGCAGGCTGCGGTTTAAGAGGGGTTGTTCCCTCTTGTGCTGTGTTTTTTTCTTTAAACCTTTATTTTTCAAACAGGACTCCTGTTACACAGTTAAGGGCTCTTATGTTTAGCCTTGGGTTATTTTCCCCACCCGTCATTTTCATTTTAGCACTGCTTTTGGACGTCCTACTAGTTATGATTTATGGAGCACTATTAATTTTGTTATCAGCTGATTGGCTGCACTTGCACTAGCACTTAACACTTGGTAAGGGCATTGGCACATGCCCAATAAGCACCTCACTTGGCACGGTGCACTTTAATAAAATATATTTATTTTCATCTTTTTCTTAAAACTCTCACTGTATGAGTATGATAATAAGAGTATCGAGAGATTATATCACTTTGGATTATTTGGAATTATGTTGGATATATATTTTTAGCCCACACTTTTGTACATTGCACTATTTGGCAATCTTACCCCTATTCCCTTAAACAAGTAGCGCCAAATACCAACACTAGTTTTCAATTTCATTTCTTATACCCCTGGGTCTCCAAGGGTAGGTTGGTGGCAGCTTACACCTGAAAATTACATTCACATACACCATAGTGCTGGTCATACTTGATTCTTTTATATGGAGCGCTATGTCTGTCAATGAACGAAAGAGAAAATTAGATTTTTGTACTTACTGTAAAATCCATTTCTCTGAGTTCAACGGAAACAGCACCCACTCCTCTATGGAGTTCTGATACTTCTAATACTGCTTGCTACTAAACTGATTACGTAGAGCAGGGGGGGGTTATATACCAGCTTGGGATGGCCCATGGGTGTAGCCAGGTGTTTTTTGTTCTGCCTAGTCCTACTCCTGGAGGAGGCAATATAACCCACTAGTTAGGATTTATGGAGAACTTTGTCCGTTGATGAACTCAGAGAAATGGATTTTACAGTAATTACAAAAATCGCTGTTTTGCAGTTTGATGTTGTTGAGGATGACCTTTCTGTAACATTTTTATTACAGCCAACAAAATTCCCATTTTGTTTACTCTAGAAATGAGCAGTGGAGCTTGTAAATAAGAATCCACAGAACAATCTTCCACCTTTTTCTGTTGTTGGCTCTGACACAGTTCTGCACAGAGAATGAGTTCTAACTACATGCAGCCTGTTATGAGGAATATGGCATCCCCTGTAATGTCGTTAGCTCTCCTCGTAGTTTAGTCTTTGAGATAAATGTACAGGGCCGCCAGGGAAGGGAAATGTTATTTACAGCATGACACTAACAATGTGATCATTGTAAGGCCAGAATTTATTGCTTATCATTGGCATGTGGTATACCTTTCTTGGTATCTACAGAACAGAAGCTTGCAATAATCTAATAACATGTGCTTTCAGTGTCTACAGCTAACAAAACCCTGTCGTCATATTAGAAACCTATAAAAATAATTTATTTTTTCTTTCGTTCATTGACGAACACAGCTTCAGATCTTCATAACCATTAGGTTATCCTGCCCCTTACAGGGGTAGGACACTAGGCAGAAAAAAAGTCTGGCTATGCCCATGGGCAGTCCCAGAGGGTAGACTCCCTCTCTCTGCTATAGGCATTCATTTTTTTTCTGCCTACTCAGGAGTAAGGACCTAATTCCTTGCTGGGATCTTTGGTCCTGGCATTTTTTTCTTTTTAGATAGAAAATTTTTTCTCCTGGATTTTTCCTGTGAGATTTACAATCAACTGCCGGACAGGACGACTGACTGGATAATTTAGATCCAGTGGTCACCCCAGTCTGGCCAGCGAGCACGTGCAGACCTCAGCTCCATACTAGGTCGGCTGTGACATAGCCCCACTGGAAGGGGGCTGGCCTGCAAGTTAAACACCTCACGAGATCTCATACGATGGTGGGGGGTTCTGCCTGGAGAAGTGCCCGCCTGGTTCCTGGTATGGTGAGTAGCTGCCCCCCCCTCTCCCCCTGGAGGGTTTTGGGGTGGAGGTGGGCTCCTCCTTGGGACAGTTCCGACCCCTGGGTTCCCCTCCTTCCCGTCAGGCACCCCCCCTTGTCATCTGTACCCCATCCTACCCCCGCTCCCCCTCCACATATGTTGGGGCTGTTTGGGTGGCCTGGTCCACCTCCTGGGGTGGGGGCAGGGCGCTATGCTAGTGATGGAGGCCGGAGGGGTGCGCCGCCGGCGACCAAATGATCGGTTGTGCAGGGGGGGGCGTTGTACCTGGTGGGGGCTCCTACCAGGGCCCCCTGTTCTGCCTGAGTTTGTCCTTGAGGACTGGGTTCCCTCCTGGGTCCCTGTAAGGCTTGTGGTGCCGCGTGGGGCCACCATTTTGTTGTAGCCTGTGTGTTTCTTTACACGGCGGCCATGTTTGTGTAGTCTGGTGGCCATTTTTCAGAAGTTTGCCATTGAAAATAGCAGCAGCTATGACAGTGGAGCCCTGTGGGTGGCAATTTCGGCAGTGGGAACCCCTCCTCATCCCCTGGTGCTGACTCCTGGATCCTTTCACTTCCTAATCACTGCGGGTGGAGTGCAGATTTTACTGGTGGCTGCAGGGGCCTGTTTCTGCTGGGTGGTGAGTCTGGTGGGGTTCTCTCCCTCTCTGCTGAGGATCGCTTGGTGATTGTGCCTGGCAACAGGGTGGTGCTGCCAGAGCAGTGGGGGTTGTCCCTTAGCAGTGTTTTACACTTTTTGTAGGGTCCCCCTGGTGACTCATGGAGTCTTTGGAGCACATCTCCCCACCTCATCCCCTTTCTGAGACTGTGGGACCCTCCGGGTCCCAACCATCCATCGATGCATTGACGGCGGTCCTGGAGTCCTTTGTGTACCAGGTGGAGGTAGTCTTCGGGCAACAGGCTAGCAAAAAGCGCCCCCACCTTCTCCTGCTTCATCTGTCTCACCAGATCCTGAATCTGATTTGGCCGCTGTGGACTTGGGTAACCCTGCTGGGTCTGCAACAACGTGCCTGGAATCCTCTGATAGTAAGGATGATTCCTCCTTGTCTGATACCGCGCACCAAAAGGAGCTGGTGGATGCACTGATTGTATCTGTGCTTGAGACTTAAAGTTGGAAGACACACCTGCGGCTGTGATAGAGGCACAGGTTCTCTTTGGCATTCACAAGCCATCCAGAGCGGCAAAGGTTTTTCCTTTCTCGCCTATTTTAACAGAATTGTTGCTAAAGAGTGGGAACGACCAAAGCGTCTCCCCATGGGGTCCCTAAGTGCTTTACTAGGCCTTACCCCTATGAGGAGTCCCTTCTTTAGAATTGGACTGTTCCAATGGTGGTGGACCCTCTGGTTTCCAGATTGAACAAGGCAACCATGATTCCGGTTGAAGAGTCCCAAGGCCTTTAAGGATCCGGCTGACAGGAAGGCAGAGGCTGTGGCCCGCAATATGTACACTCTGGCTTGTTTGCCACTGAGGCGGGTATTCACCATTGCCTTGGTGTCGCAAACTCTAATCGAGTGGGCTAAGCTTTAACGCCGAGTATATCTCGTCCAGGGGCCCCAGTTTATCAGTGATGCCTCTTTGGATGTGGCTTGCGAAGTGGCTCAGCTCTCTGTTTTGGCAGTGGTCCTTTGGCGTGTTTTTTGGCTCAAATGCTGGTCTGTGGACCAGACTTCTAAAAAAGCCTTGACTAATCTTCCCTTTCAGGGAGATTGCCTGTTTGGAGCTACCCTGGATGACATCATAAAAGGTCTTACAGGGGGGAATAGTACCTTTCTTCCGCAGGCTGCTAAGGGCAAGGAAGATTTTGGCCATCCTTTTCGGGTCATAAGAATTTTTTTCGTCCCTCGGGGTCGACTGACAAGGGCTTGAAGCCTTTCAGGGCCCCTCTGGAGGATCCAAACAAACCTGGTCTGGTAAGTCGAGACCGGCTTCTCCAGACCCACGGACAAGGCTCCTTCAACATAAAGGTGCGCCCTCACCCGTATCGGGCCGGGTAGGGATGTCTTGGCTGGTTTCCAGAGCCATGTACTTCCCTGGTGCAAGACAAATGGGTCCACAAAGTAATTCGGTCTGGCTACAAGATAGAGTTTCGCTCTTGTCCCCTGGCAAGGTTCTTTCCTCCCAACTTGCTCTTGTCCATGGACCACTTACAGGGTCTGTTTGGGGCGGTACAAGACCTGTTTCTTCAAGGGGTGATTGTCTCGGTTCCCGGCTTCGGAACATTTTCAGGGTTTTTACTAAAACCTGTTTACAGTTCCCAGGAAGGAAGGCAAACTGCGTCCAATCCTGAACCTCAAAGCGCTGAACTGCTTTGTGCGGTTGCAGAAATTAGGAATGGAGTCCATTCGCACAGAGATGGCATCCCTGCGTCAGGGTGATTTCCTCACCTCTATCCACATCAAAAATGCTTACCTTCACATTCCAATATGTGCCAGTCACCAGCGCTTCCTTCGCTTTGCCATGGGAGAGGAGCATTATCAGTTTGTGGCATTACCCTTTGGTCTCGCTTCTGTTCCTCGGGTCTTCACAAAAGTGTTCGCCCCGGTGCTAGCTTTGCTACGCCAACTGGGGATCACGGTATTGGGCTACTTGGATGATCTCCTTCTGCAAGCAGAGTCTCCTTCTGCTCTGGTGGAAAACCTGGAGATCACAATACGAACTCTGCGGGATTTCGGCTGGATTCTGAATTTTCAGAAGTCTGCCCTGGTTCCGTCCACAAAGCTGGACTATCTGGGCCTGACTCTCCTTTCTCTGGACAAACTCCAGAAATTGCAGGCTGCAATTCATCTCCTCCTGTCCAACAGATGGTCATCTCTCTGGATTTGAATGCGGGTGCTGGGCCTGATGGTGTCTACCTTTTTGAGGTGGTACCATTTGCACAGTTCCATACGAGGTCCCTGCAAATGGGTCAAGACTCCGCAGTCTCTGAACAATCAGATCCGGCTGAGTTGGGGAACGAAGGAGTCCCTGATATGGTGGCTTCATTCTCCGGTGCTTCGGCTGAGCAAACCTTCCTCCCCTTGTATTGGACAGTGGTCACCACAGATGCCAGGCTGTCCAGCCTGGGAGGGGTCCTCTGCAAAAATTCTGCTCAGGGGATCTGAACACTGGAAGAGTCCAGACTACCGATCAGTGTCTTGGAACTCCAAGAGATCAGACTGTGTCTGGACCATTGGATTGATCATCTTCAGAGTTGTCCAGTGTGCATTCAATCGGACAATGCCACGGCCGTGGCTTATGTGAATCACCAAGGGGGCACAAGAAGTGTCCTGGCGGCTCTGGAGGTAGCTGGCATTCTAAGGTGGGCAGAAGGGTTCGTTCCAGCCCTTTCCGCCGTACACATTCCTGGGGTGGAAAACTGGCATTTGGATTACCTCAGCCGGCAGGCGCTGGACCAAAGGGAGTGGTCCCTTCATCTGGAAGTGTTTCATCAGTTGTGTCTCGGGTGTGGCACCCCCCCCCCCCCCCGAGGTGGATCTGTTGGCATCTCACCTCAATAGAAAGGTGCAGAGGTTTGTGGCTCAGTCAAGGGACCCTCCAGCAGATGCCACGGACGCGCTGATGGCCCCGTGGGGTCAGTATTGTCTGATTTACGCCTTTCTTCCTCTCAAGCTTCTGCTAAGACTTCTACGCAAGATTAAAGGCTGAAGGGTTTCCGGTCATCTTAGTGGCTCTGGACTGGCCTTGCCAGGCTTGGTACGACGATCTGGTATGGCTGGTCGTCACTTTTTCTTGGAAGCTTCCTTTCCTCTCAGGGAGGATCTGCTGTCCCAAGGTCCAATCTTCCATCCTGCTTTGCAGTCACTGGCTTTGACGGCTTGGCTGTTGATCGCCAGGTGCTGAAGGATAGAGCTTTATCTGAGTCGGTGATTCCTTCACTGTTAAAAGCTGGTAAATCTACTTCTAGGAGGATCTACCATCGTACATGGAAAACGTACATTGTGTGGTGTGAGTCTCTTCTCGGTGGCTCGGATCTTGACCTTCCTTCAACGGGAGGTTGAACAGAAATTGGCCTTGAGTACCATCAAGGGCCAGGTGTCGGCTTTGACAGTCTTCTTCCAATGACCTTTGGCCACATACTCTCTGGTGTGTGCCTTTCTTCAGGGTGTCCAACATTTGGTTCTTCCAGTGCGGGCTGCGTTGCCGCCTTTGGACCTCAATTTTGTGCTCTCGGTCCTCCAGAAGCCTCCCTTTGAGAACCTTTGGGAGATTCCCCTGCTTACACTGTCCCAGAAGGTGGCCTTTTTAGTGGCTCTCACCTCTGCATGCTGGGTGTTGGAACTGGTGGCGTTATCCTGTCGTTCACCTTACCTGGTGATTCACAGAGATAAGGTGGTTATTCGCCCCTTTCTGTCGTTCCTTCCAAAGGTTGTCTCTGATTTTCATTTGATTGAAGACCCTGTGTTGCCTTCCCTGTGTCCCAGGCCTAAACATCTGAAGGAAATTGCCTTGCATGCCTTGGATGTGGTCCGGGCAATTAGGGTGTACCTGGCAGCTATAGAGTCTTTCAGGAAGTCAGACTCTCTTTTTGTGCTGACAGATGGGCCTCGTTAAGAGTTGTTCGCTTCCTCTGTGACCATTTCCAGATGGATCAGACAGACAGTGATTCAGGCTTATTCCATAAAGGGTCAGGTTCCTCCTTTCCCTGTTAAGGCGCACTCTACACTGGCCCTTAGTGCCTCCTGTACTTTCTGTCATCAGGTGTCAGTGACGCAGGTTTGCAAGGCGGCCAGTAGGTCGTCGGTGCACACTTTCACAGAGTTTTATAAAGTGGATGTGTTGGCATCTGCAGATGCTTCTTTTGGCCGCAAGGTTTTGCAGGCTGCTGTTGAGAGGACCTGATCCTCTTTGGGTGTATTGTTTTTTCAGATGGGCTCCAGTTGTTTTGGTTGCTCTCCTGTTGCCTGTTTAGCCTTGGGAATTTTTTTGCTGTTCCCACCCCTCATGTTTAACCACTTGGCGACTGCTGTCAGTATATTTACTGCGGCAGTCAGCCCCTCACAGGCAAAGCGACGTAGGGCTACGTCGCTCGCCTGTGAGCCTCTAGGGGGCGAGCGCGCGCCGCCGGAGGTGCGCTCCCGCCCCCGCTCGTTCACGGACACCCCCGCGCGTGTGGCCGGCGCACCCGATGTCCGCCGGCCACTCGCGATCGTCCGTTGCAGAGGGAGAAAGGCAGGCGGCTAATGTAAACAAAGCGGCCTGTCATTCTCCCCTGTGTAAGAACAGAGATCATACGGTCCTGCTATGTAGGATCATATGTCTCTGTTGTTACACCACTAGCCACATCCCTTCACAGTTAGAAGCACGCCCCTAGGGAAACACTTAACCCCTGCATCACCAGTAAAGTTAACCCCTTCCCTGCCAGTGTCATTTTTACAGTAACAGTGCATATTGTGACAGGAAGTCAGGTAAATCTGGGAATGTAGTCACTGAGAGGAGACACATTCCCACCTGCTTTGAAAAGTTCACTGATACTATAGGGTGTTGGCTGCAAAAAGAGCCAGCAGGAAGTTGAAAACCATTCAGCTGTTCAGAATGAGGAGATCAAGGCCTCTATAATTTGTCCAGAGAAAATCTATTGAGTGCTGCCTCCTGTCGCTGTGTGAGCTGGGAAGAGGAGGACAGACATACGTGTACCTCCCGACGCCGTGTGGGCATGGGAGAAGGACTGCTGCCGCCTGTCGCCGTGTGGGCTGGGAGAGGGGGACAGTCGGATGTGTGCCTCCCGACAAGCTGGTGAGCATGGGAGAAGACCCCCTACAGCGATGTGAAGCTAAGGAGGGTAACCACGAGTGAAGACGTCTCAAAGGTGAGAAGACAAAGTGTTCCATGTGAAGAGTGTGAAGAGTAAAGGGACCTGTTAAATGAACTGTGTTCAATGTGAAGGATCTGAAGAGTAAAGGATCCTGTTATAAATGAACATGTGCTGTGTGAAAGAAAACAAAGGGACATGTTCAATGGACAATGTTTGTGCTGTGTGAAAAGCAAACAAATGGACATTTGAGTGTCTGCTGTAGGATCAGCAGTGTCGGCCCAACAGTAGGTTGGGAAGACTTCTTAGGTAGGTTCCAGCGTGAGAAGGTAGCCGCCCACAGAGGCAAGGATTTATTTTGTCTTTTATTTTATTTTGGCTGTTTTGACGCTTGCAATTATGTGAAGTAAATTGCATGAATAAATCAGTCTTGTTTTCAACCTCTGCTCGGCTATCTCTCTGTGAAAACGCACCCCCAAAGGGGTCACCCATACGCCTACCACCGAGCTAATCCCTCACATATGGTGGAGGTATGCAGTGGGCATAAGCAGAGATCCCTGCAAGGAAGTGCAAATGTTTGATGAACTTTATCTGGTGCATGAGATTGCACAATCTAGGTGTGCAGGAGAGAAGATCCTGACAGAAAAAAAAATGTGTTTTAAAGAGACAGCGGTCTCAAAATTATTTGATGAACTTTGTTGTGTCTGGTGCAAGTGACTGCACAAACTGTGTGTGCAGGAAAAGAGATCTTGCAAGAGAGAGAAAAACTACATGTGTTAAAGAGACAGTGGTCTGAAAATTTTTTGCTGGACTGTGAAAAATTTGTGGAGTTATTGAAGATGGGGCAATCCAAACGCCTGAAAAATGCAAAGATAGATGAAATGAGAGACCGGATTCTATGGATGGAGGGGATGTTACCGTCTGAACCAACCCCATCCATGCCTAAAGAGAGTCTACTAAAGAGGAAGGTTGTTGTCCCTAGCAACACTGATGAAACTGCTATGGAGACGCAGTGTGCTCAGATGAAAAGTAAACCCAAAATGGGGGAGATGCTGAAACAACGGAGCTTTGCAGCTCAACAAAAGGCTCATCAAGAGAGCATGGCAGGCTGGAAACAGAGACGCCAGCAGCCAATGGAGGCCATCGGTTTGGAGGAAACCGAGTATGTGTGCAGGGCTGAGTTGGATGCCTTGCAACGGAAAATGGAAGAAAAGGAACAAGCCTTGGAATTGCTTAAAATGGAGCATAGAAACTTGCAGGAAATGAATGAACTACTCAAGTCTCATGTGTTACAGTGGGAAGAATCCACTGCTCTTCTTTTGGTCGAGTTGCAAAAATGTCAAGACACTATAAAGGAGAAAGATACCATCCTCATGGAAAAGGAAATTGAAATTCAGACTTTGCAGAAGCAAAGTATGTGTGAAATGTTGGAGTTGCGTAATCAGCTGGAAAAAAGTCTTCAGTGTTTGGAAGTTACAAAAATAGACCTGCAGGAGTCGCAGGAACAGAATGTCGCTCTGAAAACGACATTGTCTCTCAGCGACAACGAGAAAAGTGAAAGAGAGGCTAAATTACTGAGTACTGTGTATGAGCTCACCACTTTGAGCAATGTGGTAGATGAATTACGTGCAGACTGTGAAAGTTGGAAAGGTGAAGCCCAACGTTTCCAGCAGCAGTTAAAGGAGAAAGAAGCCTGTGTGGCAGAATTACAGTCTCATTCCCAGAAGCTAGCCAATGAGGTGAAAGCTCTTATGCAGGGAAAAGGAGATTGTGAACATAAGAGGGAAAAAGTAGAGGCACGGCTTCTGGAATCGCAAGTCAAGGTGTCAGAAGGTGACCGATTGTGTGCTAAGCTGTCAGAGAAGGCAAACCGACTGCAGGTTGAGTTGGACAATGTTACAAATCGGCTTTCTCAAGCAGACAGCAAATCTAGAGAAATTGCGGAAGATTTTTCTATCTTGGAATCGCAGCTGCAAGACACGCAGGAACTCTTACAGGAAGAGAGGTGTCAAAGGCTGAGTTTTAGCACAAAGCTCAAACAAATGGAAGATGAGAAAAATGGCTTCCTGGAACAATTAAAAGAGGAGGCGGAAGCAAAGAAAAACCTATCAGAGCAAGTCGCAACATTGCAAGCTCAGATAGCGGATATGAAAAAACGCATGGAAGAAAGCGTTGGTTCATTACAGTGTGTTGAAGATGTGAAAAAGAAGTTTGATCAGATGCTTGGTGAAGAGAAGACTGTGTCTGCAAAATATGCAGAAGAACGCGCACGTGCAGAAACGGAGGTGCGTGATAACGAGAGCAAAGCCCTGTTCTTGGCTCGCTCTTTGGAGGAAGCTCTAGAGTGTAAGGCTGAACTAGAAAGTGTTAAACAGCTGCATACAGAAATGGAAGAATTGGTCAGCTCCAAGGATGATGTTGTGAAAAGCGTTCAGGAGCTAGAAAAGTCTAAGCGAGCCTTAGAACAGCAAGTAGAAGAGATGAAGATTCCGTTGCAGGAACTGGAAGAGGAATTCCAGGCAACAGAGGATCTGTCCCAAAGAGGGGATAGTGTGCCTGATGCAGTTTTTAAAAGGATCAGTGTTTTGGGGTCTGTCCTGAGTGAGCCTCAGAAATGTGATGACATGTGGCTTGAATCACCCCTTTGGAATAAACCGTTCCTTCAAAAACTTCAAGCATTGGAAAATGTATCATTAGAACTTCAGCAAACAAAGGAGCTGAGTAAGAAATGTGATGATTTCTCAGTTCAGGCTGAAAACCTAGTGGGGAAAACTAAGGCTGTTGGTGAAAACGTGAAGCAAATGAATAAGTGCCTTTCAGGGAGTGTTTCCAAAATGGAACTGGTGAAAGACGGGTGGCAGAAGTTTGATCGTGATCTTGAGATGCATTCCATGTGGAATTCAGATAGAGAAAAAGAACTAGGTGACCTTGAGCGGTCAAATAGTTCAGCAGAAAGTGCATTGAAGAAACCTGTAAAAGAATGTGTTGCAGTTCCATGCTTCTTCACTGATGCAGAGAGGAGGTCTATAATGGATACCACCCAGATCGCTGGGTTCAACTGTGTTGTTGCCTTTAACCCCTATGTTGGTGGAAGGAAAGTTGATGATGTTCTGGTTGGCTACTTCTGTGAAGAGTTTGGCAAGAAATATAAACTGAATATCAAATCAAATAGTAGGCCTTTACTGCGACTCGCTCAGGAGGGCGAAAAGTTTAAGAAGTTGATGAGTGCAAATGCTTCAGATCTGCCTATGAATATGAAATGTTTGGTGAATGATATTGATGTCTCTGGGAAAAGGAACAGGGGTCACTTTGAAGAAATGTGTGACAGCCTGTTGTCTCAATTGGAAAATCCTCTGCACAGCATCTTAGAGCAAGCAAAGCTCAAGAAGGAAGATCATTCCCTTTTACAACAAAAAGTCAATGATTGTGTACAGCTGTATGGAGAGGCAACTCAAGTCACAGAGGGATGTCAAGAGTCCCTACTTGGAACAAACCTTAGTGAAGCAAAGGTTCTCAAAGTTTTGTGGAAAACATTTATGGATTGCAGAGAGAGGCGTCTTAAGAATGTTGAAGACATTAAGACTAGCCCAATTGAGTTGCCTATGGATCACGGACCTCCATGGTGGATTGGACAGACGGTTATGAGGGACAAGCTGTCTGACATTTATGAGAAAGCTGTCAATGAAGATGACAGAAACGAGAAGGAGCAAAATTATGCCAAAAATGCAGTTGAAGAATGTGTATATGAGATGAGAGACAAACTGTGTGGCATTTATGAGAAATCTGTCAGTGAAGATGACAGAAACAGTTTCATCCGGAAGCTTGAGGATAATAGGAGGCTTATCAGTGAGTCAGCAGTGCCTGACACATGCGTGCCTGGAAATATGTGTCCCAACCCTAGGGTTGAAACAAGAGGGGGGGGTATGTGACAGGAAGTCAGGTAAATCTGGGAATGTAGTCACTGAGAGGAGACACATTCCCACCTGCTTTGAAAAGTTCACTGATACTATAGGGTGTTGGCTGCAAAAAGAGCCAGCAGGAAGTTGAAAACCATTCAGCTGTTCAGAATGAGGAGATCAAGGCCTCTATAATTTGTCCAGAGAAAATCTATTGAGTGCTGCCTCCTGTCGCTGTGTGAGCTGGGAAGAGGAGGACAGACATACGTGTACCTCCCGACGCCGTGTGGGCATGGGAGAAGGACTGCTGCCGCCTGTCGCCGTGTGGGCTGGGAGAGGGGGACAGTCGGATGTGTGCCTCCCGACAAGCTGGTGAGCATGGGAGAAGACCCCCTACAGCGATGTGAAGCTAAGGAGGGTAACCACGAGTGAAGACGTCTCAAAGGTGAGAAGACAAAGTGTTCCATGTGAAGAGTGTGAAGAGTAAAGGGACCTGTTAAATGAACTGTGTTCAATGTGAAGGATCTGAAGAGTAAAGGATCCTGTTATAAATGAACATGTGCTGTGTGAAAGAAAACAAAGGGACATGTTCAATGGACAATGTTTGTGCTGTGTGAAAAGCAAACAAATGGACATTTGAGTGTCTGCTGTAGGATCAGCAGTGTCGGCCCAACAGTAGGTTGGGAAGACTTCTTAGGTAGGTTCCAGCGTGAGAAGGTAGCCGCCCACAGAGGCAAGGATTTATTTTGTCTTTTATTTTATTTTGGCTGTTTTGACGCTTGCAATTATGTGAAGTAAATTGCATGAATAAATCAGTCTTGTTTTCAACCTCTGCTCGGCTATCTCTCTGTGAAAACGCACCCCCAAAGGGGTCACCCATACGCCTACCACCGAGCTAATCCCTCACAATATGTATAGCACTGGTAACCCCAAAAGTGTCAAAAATGTCAGTCAAGGGTCCGATCTGTTCGCCGCAATGTCGCAGTCCCGCAAAAAAAATCGCAGATTGCCGCCATTACTCGTTAAAAAAAAAAAAAACAACAAAAATGACAAAAATCTTTCCCTTAGTTAGTAAATGCAATAACTTTTGCGCAAACCAATCAAAATACGCTTTTTGCTTTTTTTTTTACCAAATATATGTAGCAGAAAACAAATTGGCCTAAAATATTAAAAAATTTAGATTTTTACATTTTTTTGGGGAATTTCATATAAAAAAATGTGAAAAATATTGTTATTTTTGCAAAATTGTCGCTTTTTTTTGTTTATAGCGCATGATCAAAAAATCGCACAGGTGATCAAATACCACCAAAAGAAAGCCCTGTTTGTGGGAAAAAAAGGACATCAAATTCGTTTAGGTACAGCGTCGCAGAACAGCGCAATTGTCCGTTAAAGTCACGCAGTGCCGAATCGCAAAATAGGCCCTGGTCAGGAAGGGGGTAAAATCTTCCGGGGGTTAAGTGGTTAACACTGCTTTGGGACGTCCCAATGGTTATGAAGTTCTGAAGCTGTGTCTATCAATGAAAGAGAAAATGAAAGAGAAAATTGGATTTTTGACTTACCGTAAAATCCATTTCTCTGATGTTCATTGACGGACACTAGGCATAAAAAAGTATGGCTATGCCCATGAGCAGTCCCAGGGGATATACTCCCTCTCTCTGCTATAGGCACTCAGTTTAGTTACAAGCAGTGTCAGAAGAATTACAACTCCACAGGGGTGGGTGCTGTGTCCGTCAATGAACATCAGAGAAATGGATTTTACGGTAGATCAAAAATCCCATTTTTTTTGGTGTACTATGCCTTAAGCTGCCAAATGCAGTTGCATACACTTGCATTTTTAAAAAAATGGGTTTGGCTATTTCTAAGCATGCTGTAACTGAGCAGGTCTGACCCAGGAAGGGACCTGCAGCTTTCCGACTTGGATGAGGCTGGTAAAGCAATATAGTTGCTAATTATGTCAGGTATCAAATACTGGAGAGCCCTGTAGTAGTCATTGTCTTTTTCAAAAAAGAACACATTTTCTATACAAAAAACAATTATTATAAATCTTGTGTTGCTTTGCACCACCTGTCACTTGCTGGTCACCATTGGAGATCTGTTTGCCACAAAGACCCTCTGTGTGGTGTACAGAGCAAAATAGCTAAATTGCTTGTAAATGCAAGTCTTGCACAGAGCAGCACAATGCAGCTCACATAAACATCAGAAACGAAGAATTTGATATAGGGAAGTTTTTGGATGGTGTTGGTCACTAAATAAGCACACTAGCACAAATCGGGAAAGTAAAGGAAAAGTTGTTAGGTATTATCTGTAGTGGTGTCCCATAATGGTTTCCTTTCATTTTTTTACGTAATAATTTTAAACCCAGAAATGTTGAATTGAGTTACAGATAATAATTGCAGCTGCATGTCAGTTAATTACCCCGGAAATCACACTCATCAGTCGTCACGCACATATGGCCCCTGATCTCTTTTTTATTGCGCATCCTTTATTAACGCCCTTCTCCAGCGGCTGGACAGTGCTAAGCAGTAATCACACAGCAGAGTAAAACTTATCATTAAATCTATTTCTGCCCTAAAGCAGCACTGTCTAATTATGCCACAGGCTAATGATGAAGATGAGAGAATTAAATGTGGGAGGTGTAGTTGCTGGATGTATGTCCTTTCCTTATTGGCAATTTTCACTTCTACGCAAAGCAAGACAATGCTCAGGAATTTCTGACGAGGCCAGAATTCAGGAGATGTGACAGTCCGGGTCATTGGTGACTCCCAGAATGCTCTGTACCACTCCTGAATGCCTTTGTTTGGTGTTTGGAAGTCAACGAAAGCTACAGTCATAAATAATGATAATTACCATTAATGATACTCTGTTGGAGAGCGCAGGATACTGTATTGTACAGCCTGAGCACACAGACAAAGGATTTACAAACCAATTTAGAATGAATCACACTAAAAGGTTGATTTTATTATTTTTATGGGTTCATATAAAAGAACAATTTGGACAAATATGTTAAATGAACTGTAGTTCACTTATGTAATCCTTCGAAAGTCATGACATTACTTTTTTCAGTTCAGCTACTGAAATATATAAAATCTGTCTATAAGTTGTGTTTCTTTAAAAGTTTAAATCAGGGTTGCAGTGGGATTACCTGTTCTAAAATCGGATGAAGGTACTTTGTCAAAGTTTAGAGTAGGTATCATCAATGAGGATGGGCCAAAATTCTAAATTTTGTAGATATCCTTGTGTTATGTGGCAGGTATATGAAAACATGACTTCTTCTATATTTACGTTCTTCAGGAGATTCCATCATTCATTGACCAATCACAACCGCTGGATGCGAGAACGCAGTCACGAGTCCTACGCTAAAAACTACTCTGTCGTTTTTCTGTACGATGAGCCTCTGGCTGGAAGGAATATGAGGAAAGATCCTCTGTATGAGGTAAAGAAGAGAAAGTGAACAAAAATATATATTGGTTGAGAGATGTTGGGCTTGTGGTCCTTTATTTGCAGTAGGCTCCAAAGAATGTTTTACTGCATGGATAAGAAAAGGATAATAAAGGGTCATTCTACACAAAACTCATATTTTAGTGTAGTAGATGCTGAAGAGTTATCGTAATTGTCCCATCAAAATAGTTTTTATGGGGAAATATGGCGAAGGAGTACATTCACTGTCATGTTTTACCTGCTATTTGTTACTCTGTTAGAGAGATGGTACTGTCCTGGTAAAAGCAGTTTCACGAGACAGGAAGTGGGGTAATATCACTAGCAGCATAGACAAAAATCAATATGCCCACCATGTCATCTCCTTATTGCTGTCTGTGTTCCTGTTGTAGTTTTTTTCTCAATTCTTGTCCAGTGAAGCCATTGTCACCTTGATTTTAAGTGTGGGGGGGGGGGGGGGGTATCTCTCCACATGGCAGTATAAACCATACACACTATACAATTTTGTTGTTAGTTTTCCTTTAGATTTACCCTCAACTACAGGATGTAGTGCGAGGGCCTGCCTAATTGCATAAAAATTTAAAGTGTTTAGGTTTGACCTTCTATTATATGGTTTTGGTAAAGTTAAAGGACAAAATCTAAAGAGGATTGTATAGTGTGTGTCCAGCTTTACTCTTCTTCACTCTATCCAAAACTAAAAAAAAATGTTAATGGGTGTAAACATAAAGAGCTCATTCACATTGTTGTATTGTGGTTACCGCAACACATGCATTCAGGTGGATAGCAGTGCCATTTATTTTGAATGCCACCCAACGTACGTAACCAATGCACCCTCAATGCTGCTGTGTTGACCCGCACCGCATACACTACTGTGCATTGTAATGCGTTGTGTCGAGAGAAAAAAATAGTATAGGTCTGGTTTGGGGTGTGTTAAATAAATGGGCTACCTTAATGCAACACACATTAATGCACATTAACGCACGTTATGACATGTGTCAACGCATGTTTGTTAACGCACCACAACGCGGCAAGCATATCTAAATGTGTTGTAAATCACCTGATTAGAGATATCTCTGTGTTGAATTCCAGTTGGTGCTGTGGTTTTTTTATTGTATATCAGGGGTCTCCATATTTTCTTAACAAACGAACAGTTTACTGACCTTCTGACTTTGAGGGGGCCAGACTGTGGCCAGTGTAATTAGAAAATGCTCTGGCATCAATGGGAGTAAACAATGCCCCATCATTGGCATTAGTAGGAAAATAATGTCCCATTGTTGGTATCACAGGAAAGATTAGTTTCTCCTCATTGGTGTCAGTGGAAAGAATAGTGCCCCATCATTGGGAAGGAATAATGCCCCATCATTGGTGTCAGTGTGAAGAATAGTGCCCCATCATTGGTGTCAGTGTGAAGAATCCCATATGGAAGAAAAATATATTTCCAATATATTTAGGGAAAATATTTTAGAAATATATTGAATATGGCCAAAATTGTAGCATTTCAAATATATTTCCAATATATTTGGGAAAAGTAAATTAAAAATGCTTTTTTAAAATATATTTTTCTTCCATGTGGGATACTGCCCCATCATTGGTATTCGTGGAAGGAATAGTGCCCCATCATTGGTATTAGTGGAAGGATTAATGCCCCATCATTGGTATCAGTGGAAGGAATAGTGCCCCATCATTGGTGTCAGTGGGAAGAATAGTGCCCCATTATTGGTGTCAGTGGAAAGAATAGTGCCCCATCATTGGTATCAGTGGAAGGAATAGTGCCCCATCATTGGTGTTAATGGGAAGAATAGTGCCCCATTATTGGTGTCAGTGGAAAGAATAGTGCCCCATCATTGGTATCAGTGGAAGGAATAATGCCCCTTCATTTGTATCAGTGGGCAGAATAGTGAGTGGGCAGAATAGTGCCCCATCATTGGTGTCAGTGCAAGAAATAGTGCCCCATCATTGGTGTCAGTGGAAGGAATAGTGTCCCATTATTGGTGTCAGTGGGAGAATAGTGCCATGTATCAGTGGGAGGAATAGTGCCCCAAGGGAAAGATAAAAGCCACAAATGGCCACAGGTTGGGGACCACTGTTCTAAAGTGATGTCAGCAAGTGACTCAGCAGATCGGACTTCGTCTCTATCACTTTTGAAAAAAACACATGATACAAATGATTTAAATTGAGTTGCAGTTCAGTGAGTAAAATAAGTATTTCCCTACCAACCAACAATAATTCTGGCTACCACAGACTGGCTACAGAATGTGCTCATGTGGTACACAGATTAAGTCCTGTCAATTTAAGAAGGTGCTCCTAACGACAACTCATTATGTGTTTGAAAGACACCTGTCCACAGAATCTCTTTCTTCCATTCAAACTGCACCATCATGGGCAAGGCCAAAGAGCTGTCAAAGGATGTCAGGGACACAGTTGTAGACCTGCACAAGGCTGGAATGGGCTTCAAGACCATCAGCAAGAACCTTGATGAGAAGGAGACAACTGTTGGAGTAATTATTCGCAAATGGAAGAACTAAGAAAAAAAACATCAATCACCCTCGGTCTGGAGCTTCATGCAAGATTTTGCCTCACGGGGGTAAGGATAATCATGAGAAAATTGAGGGATCAGCTCAGAACTACATGGCAGGAGCTTGTGAATGATCTCAAGGCAGTTGGAACCACAGTCACCAAACAAACCATTGGTAACAGAATATGCCGCCATGGATTGAAATCCTGCAGCGCCGGCAAGGTTCACCTCCACTAAAAGGCAAATGTACAGGCCCATCTGAAGTTTGCCAATGAACATATAAATGATTCAGAGAAGGATTGGGAGAAATTGCTGTGGTCAGATGAGACCGAAATTAGGCTCTTGGAGGAAGAAAAATGCTGACTATGACCCTAAGAACACCATCCCTATAGCCAAGCACGGAGGTGGAAACATTATGGTTTGGGGCTGTTTCTCTGCTAATGGTACAGGTCGACTTTGCCACATTGAGGGGTCAGTGGTCGGGTGCCATGTATTGTAAGATCTTTGATGAGAATCTTCTTCCCACAGCTAGAATACTGAAGATGGTTCATGGATTGGGTCTTCCAGCATGAAAATGACCCATAACATACTGCCAGGGCAACAAAGGAGTGACTCAACAATTAGCACATTAAGGTCATGGAGTGGCCTAGCCAGTCTCCAGACCTTATTCCTATTGAAAATTTATGGAGGGAGCTGAAACTTCGAGTTGTCAAGCGACAGCCAAGAAACCTTAGGGATTTACCCTACGTTCACACCTATGCACTTTTTGGTGCGTTTTGCATTTTAAAGAAACGCACTACAGTCCATTTAACATGGTTTTGTATGGTACATATTTACATTTATGCGTTTTTCAGCTGGTGTATTTTTGGAAAGGGTTGGGGATTTTTTTTTCCTGCAGCAGATTGCATTTTGCTTGTAATGGACTTCAATGGAGTCGCGTCAGAAACGCAAGTGTTGCGTTTTTGATGCATTTTGTGTTTTTTTTTTTCCCTTTAAAAACACTTTCTATAGCTGGTTGCCATGGAGTGGGCCGGGAAACTGTGAACAAAAAAAAAGTGTGGGGTCCCTCCCCAGATCCATAGCAGGCCCTTATTCGAGCATGCAGCCCGGCAGGAAAGGGAGGGGGACATGCGCGCGCCCCTCCTGAACTGTACCAGGCTGCATGCACATAACATGAAGGGGGTGCTTTGGGGCAGGAGGGGTCTGAAGTCACAAGGGGTGGGGCCAAAAGGTGATGTCATTGGGTGGCGCCGTCCTTTACCTATTTCGAAAAAATGCCAGATGGAGAAGCAGACAGTCGGTTAGCCTAGCCTTTAACGAGTGCAGAGCTTTTTATTTTTTCGGGTTTGAAGGTCAGGCGGGTGGCATGATTGATGATGGATCTACATCAGGGGACATTATTTTTGGATTTTTAATAAAGGAATTGTCAAAAACTGTGTTTGTGTTTTTTGGGTGAGTGAGTAGGGGTGCCCCATGTACCCCATACTCATTACCATAAGGGGAGGGGGCAGGATCTGGGGATCCCTTTGTTAAAGGGGGCTTACAGATTCTGATAAGCCCCCTGTCCGCCACCCTCTACAACCACATCCCAGGGTTTTGGGGAAAATGCCCTTGTCCCCAACCATCAACATGGGGACAAGGTGCTTTGGGGTGTAGGGATGCATGCTCATGTAAGGGTCTGGTATGTATTTGGGAGGGGGGGGGCACACGCCATTTTTTTTTTTTTGCCTTGGGTCCCCCTTCAAATCCATGCCAGACCTGAAGGGCCTCTTCTGTCTTCCTTTTTATGCTATATCCAGAGTCGACTTCACTCTAGAGGAGTTCTGTGCCCTAGGGTATATTGACCATCCACAGCCTTACAAGTCACCTTGATTTTAAATGGATATTGTAATTAACTTTATGTGCCTCTGATATTATAATTTTTATATCTTGAGCGCTAGCATTTTATTTCTATTTCTGTTTTCTGCTATGGATCGAAGGGGGTCCCCACGCCGTTTTTTTTTCCACAAATGCTTTTGCCGGCAATTCTTTTTTTTACATTCAGCTGTCAGCCCAGAACCCCCGCTGACAGCTGATGACTCATCGGTTGTTAAGGACACGGTGGCCGTCCTAGTGAGTACACCCCTAAGTGAAAATGTCCAAATTGGGCCCAAATAGCCATTTTCCCTTCCCGGTGTCATGTGACTTGCTAGTGTTACAAGATCTCAGGTGTGAATGGGGAGCAGGTGTGTTACATTTGGTGTTATCGCTCTCACTCTCTCATACTGGTCACTGGAAGTTCAACATTGCATCTCATGGCAAAGAACTCTCTGAGGATCTGAAAAAAAGAATTGTTGCTCTACATAAATATGGCCTAGGCTATAAGAAGGTTGCCAAGACCCTGAAACTGAGCTGCAGCACAGTGGTCAAGACCATACAGTGGTTTCACAGGTCAAGTTCCACTCAGAACAGGTCTCGCCATGATCGACCAAAGAAGTTGAGGGCCCGTGCTCAGCGTCATATCCAGAGGTTGTCTTTGGAAAATAGACGTATGAGTGCTTCCAGCATTGCTGCAGAGGCTGAAGGGGTGGGGGAGTCAGCATTTCAGTGCTCAGACCATTTGCCGCAAACTGCATCAAATTGGTTTTCATGTCTCAGAAGGAAGCCTCTGTCATTCCTGTGGATGCAGTGGCATCACGTTGTCTCTCACTGCTGATGTCAGTTCCTGTATCAGCGGCGGCGGCACCATTTGCGTTCCAGGCTGGCTCCGCCGCAGTCAGCGGCTTCCCCTACCACCACTCAGAATTGCCGCTATTCGTGATTGAGATCGCATAGGGGGTGAATCGAAATCGCGATTCGCGAATGATTAATCATGCAGCTCTAGTATAGTGAATACATGTCACAGAATTCAAGGAAGTAAAAGTGTGGGGATCTTCACAAAGTAAGTTTCAAATTATTAAAAGTAGCTTAGAAATAATTGAAATACAATCTAGAAATGAAAATCTGATCATCCAGGGCGCAATTTGATTGAGAGCCCAGTGTGCCATGTCCATGGGTGTCCGCAAAGGGGGGCAACTTCCCTTTTAAAGTGGTTGTTAAGCCACTTTATACCATCCAGTCTGGTCTGTTTAACCACTTAAGCCCCGGAGGATTTGGCTGCTAAACGACCAGAGGGCATTTTGCGATTCGGCACTGCGTGACTTTAACGGACAATTGCGCGGTCGTGCGACGCTGTACCGAAACGAATTTGGCGTCCTTTTTTTCCCACAAACAGAGCTTTCTTTTGGTGGTATTTGATCACCTGTGCGATTTTTTGATCACGCGCTATAAACAAAAAAAGAGCGTAAATTTTGCAAAAATAGCAATATTTTTCCCTTTTTTTTATATGAAATTCCCCCAAAAAAAAATGTAAAAATCAAAATTTTTTAATATTTTCGGCCAATTTGTTTTATGCTACCTATGTTTGGTAAAAAAAATCGCAAAAAGCGTATTTTGATTGGTTTGCGCAAAAGTTATTGCGTTTACTAACAAAGGGAAAGATTTTTGTCATTTTTGTTGTTTTTTTTTTTAACGCGTAATGGCGGCGATCTGCGATTTTTTTTGCGGTACTGCGACATTGCGGCGGACAGATCGGACCCTTGACTGACATTTTTGACACTTTTGGGGTTACCAGTGACATTTCTACAGTAATCAGTGCTATACATATGCACTGTTACTGTAAAAATGCACTGGTAGTGAAGGGGTTAACTTTATTTGAGAGGGAGGGGCTGTGTGTGTCCCTAGGGGCGTGATTCTAACTGTGATTGGCTGTGGCTTCAACTGTATGCAGAGTGATCAATGGATCTACATAGTAGATCCATGTGATCAGCTCTCATACAGAGAGGAGAATGACAGGCAGCTTGTTTACACAAGCTGCCTGACTATCTCCCTCTCCCCCGCCGATCGCAGAGTGGCCGGCGGCGATCGGGTCCGCCGGTCACACGCGCGGGGGGGTCCGTGACCACGCGGGAGCGGGAGCGCGCCTCCGGCGGCGCGCGCTCGCTCCCTAAACCCTCACAGGCGAGCGACGTAGACCTACGTCACTTTGCCTGTGAGGGGCTGACCGCCGCCGTAGATAGTCGTGCGGCGGTCGGCAAGTGGTTAATAATCGTTTGTGCCCGTGTGCCTGTGTCAGTGTTTGAGTTTTAAAAAAAAAAAAAGTTCTTTACCAGTTTTTGGAGCGCTGATTGCCGTTCAGGTGACCTGCCGACTCTCTCCTCTTCCTGTCTGACAGCTGCCTGCAGCGGGCGGGGCCGAAGATTCCCCACTTACGTCAGTCCTGAGGGGAGGAGGAGAGGCCGAGAGGAGGTGAGAAGTGTCTGGTCACATGAGCGGCGATCGGCACTCCAAAAACTGGTAATGAACAGCCTATTTTACAGACTGTAGACAGTATATGAAACTTTAAATGTAACTACAGCAGTAGGAGGGGAGGATGCGGGCACTGACACAGGAGCAGACAGGCAGAGAAGGAGGGGGGAGAGAGGACAGGAGGGCTGCGGATGATGGAGGCACGTAGACTGACCACGGTGTCAGGGCTCAGCAGCCAAGGTATACTGTGGTCAATTTACAGAGGGGAGGACATAGCCAGGCAGGATCAGCCAGGTATTTTAGGTGATAGAAGGGGGTCAAACTACACAGCATAAGCATTGTGCTGTATAACATGCTTTAAGGGAACATTTTTGAGGTTAACAAATGCTTTGAAAATAAATTCAGCCGTTTCCCCTTTAAAAATAAATACTCGTGAGTCGATGCTCGCACAGTGACTGACTTCACCTTCATGACATTATCGAATAGGGGGCAGAGCATGGGTGACCTTAAAATGATGCCCCCCCTGAAAAAAGTTCTGCGGACGCCCATGGCCATGTCCCTCCTTTGACATCTGTTTGATCAGAGATACACTATATTACAATGTGTTAAAATATTGTTCTTCCACACTGTGTTTATGACCACACAGTAATGTCTGAACACCGTTTTTGCAATGGAAGTAAAAGACGTTTCAAGCCCTGACACCCAACTGTTATCATACTCTATAAAAATTAAAAAATCACAAAAAATAAATTTACCCGAAATCATAGTTTCCAGTTGCTTTGTACATGGAATGTGGAAAACGACCTAAGACCAACCTCCCAGTATGGTCAATAGGGAGAAGGAAGGGAGAAGGGAGAGGGAAAAGGGAAGGGGGAAATGGTGTTGTGGGACTTTCACGGTACAGTACTAATCAATTAGTCAAAAGGTAAAATATAACAATTTTATTACATATACAGTGTTAAAAACAATCCAACAAGGAAAAAATATAAATGAAAAAGACAAAGTGCTGTATCAGAGCCAGTGAACAGTTATATGAGCATACATATAGTTTTGGTGATCCAAAGAAGTGTGGATTTCCAAATTTCGAGGTGTGTCTACCTCTACCTCAACATGTTTCGTGGCGGACCACTTCATCAGGAGGGTTTTAATGTATACACACAATGCTCATTCTGGTTTACTAGGCTCACAAGGATCACAGATCACTGTGTACAACCATCAAATCCTCTCACCGGCGAACATGGGAGACACAAAGATTTGCTAGTTGTCACATATGGTAATAAACAGATCCAGGAGGTCCCCCACCAGGGAATGTATCATTGCTGAAAATCTGCTTATCAGGGCCAGAGGTAGTTGGAAAATAGGCAGGTTTTATAGAGGCTCACGGTCTTGGGATGAGTCTTTACATCTTATTCCACAGACGGCTGGATCGTCTGATTGTAGGCGGCCGCTGATGGATACTGAGAGACCCGGGTGGAGGATCAGGATCAGATAGCGTTCACAGTTGCTTTGATGAACTGTTATAATCACCAAATTCAACAAGTACCTCTTCTACCTAAGTTTCTTAGTGTGGGAAAGCATTCTTTGTAAAAACATGACACCCTGAAAAAGTTGACTGTGTCCACCTCTTTCTTTAAATCACACTGAAGAAAAGCTGAACGTTTATAAGAAGCAGAATGTGGAAAGGTCCTTCTGTATGAAAAGCTGAGAATTTGTGTTTTTAGTTGCTCAGCTGTGCATGAGCAATGATCACATGTAGATCTTGATTTTTAGAATTCTTTTATATTTCGGGCTGTTAGAGACATGAAAAATCCATAAACAATAAAATGTTTTTTCATCACGAAAATTGCTTACATCCTAAATGTTGGGTTTGGTGTTGGGTGTGGGTATGTGTGCTTGTTAACTGAGTCGCATGGCCATACAATATTCTAATAAAGTCACAAGGTGTTTTTTTATTTATTGCTCATTGATGGTAAAATAGTCTTAAGTAAAGAGTTGTCCTTCCTGATACAAAGAGCCGGTTAAGGCTGTTAAAGTAGCAACCCAGTCCTGCAGATTGCATTGGGAGACGGGAATGGTGGGACCGTGGCCCTAGCTGCTATTTCTTTCCTCTGAAGTACCCAAGACAGATGCCTTTTCTGCCGTCTGGATTAACCTTGCCTGACCTTTAGCCATTTTATTCTTTATCTCAATAGAATTCCAAGTAACATTCTGTACATTGTGATCCCCACAGGAGCTGCTGCATCAGGGCTGCGTATTCCAGGAGCGCCACGGCTGGGAGAGGCCAGGATGGTTTTACAGAGAAGGGTTGGCTCCAGTAAGTTAACAGCTCTTTTGTGGGTTTATTTTAAAAGGCAGCTCAGAAAAAAGGGGCAAGCTACAGTAATGGTTGTACATGAATATGGAGATAATTTTGGTGCTTTTCTGTTAATAAATGTCTGGTGCACCGCCATCTGCTGTGTTTTACTGCTCACAGATAATGGCTTGGAAGTTGAATGCCAAGATAGAAGATGTAATCATAGCACAGTCCCACTGATCTGTGTTTGTGGTCCATTTGCTCCTATTGTTCTCTGTGGGATACAGGTTTAGAGCAACAGTGCCAATTACTCAAACCTGGAACTTATAACTGTTGGCCATATCTTTTTTAGAATCTGTTATTTTCAGCTGCAAAGCTGAAGCACTGCAAGGCTTAAGCCTAGTAAATACCACTAGTTTTTTTCACTCAATCCAGCGGGTTGAACAAAAAAAAACTGACAGCTTAGGTCGGAGCCGCTCTACTAATAATCTGATGTTAGTACAACGATCTCCCCTGCTGTTCTATTGTATTCTTGCAGGGGACAGCTCCCCCAGCCAGAAAACTCCGGTCAGCGCTCTCAGCCATTGGTCGATCACCAGACCTTTTTTGGTCATGCGCTTCTGTTGGACTGGCTGCCATACACATGGGCCGAATGTCGGTCGGTTTCTATTCAACCGGCCCAATGCTGGCCAACATTCAGCCCGTGTGTACTGGGCAATTTATAGGCTATTTTATCTCTAACAACCAGTCAGATTATACTGTGAATTTTCTGATCGGTGCTAGAAGCGTGGAAGGAGGAGTCCACTGCCAGAAGTCCACTGCCAGCAGTAAATCCTACAGCCATCTGATTGCGATGATCACATTAAAATGGACTCCGCTGGTCTAAAGCAGGGGTCTCCAAACTAGGTCAGCAAAGTTCAGTCTCTGTTGACGTCCATCATTCAGTCATGTGCAAGTAAAAATACTGTATATTTTTATTTCCTTGCGTGTGATTGTGTATTCCTTTCAAAGTGAAGCTTCACTTAGTTTACTAAGCTCTGGAGCAAATTGCTTTGCAGAGTGCAACTACACTTGCAAACGTGCACTGTCTGTTTGCCTTTAGTAAATCAACTCCTTTGTATCTAAGTTAAGATGCAATTAGGCAGATATCTTAAACCAGATATAACTTTTGGCCATCCTGCTGTGTCTGGGCCCAGCTTCACCTATACATTTTCATGGCTGCACGAAGCACAGGAAGGAGAACACTTAATGGTTCACTGAAGCATAGACTTTTTTTTGTTTAAATTCAATTTTGACATACTGAGGATGGGGAGAGGCCGCCTCACACATCTGCATTTTGAATTGTTCTACATGTGAATGACTATCAGAGCCAGAGGAACGACATAACAACACAATCAGTGTTTTATCCCAGAAAGATTTTTCCCAAATATTCTTATTAATCTATAATAATGTAGTAATTATATAAGCAGCTAATGCTTTGATTTCTTTTTTAAGTCATCCTTTAATATGTTTTATTTCTCTGTAGGTTCGAGATTATGATTATTATGGAGCATATGGTGTTCAGCCACACAAGGATTACACATACAGCACACTTCTGGAGAAAGAGTATACATTTGACTTCCCCCCACACCATGATGTGGTATGTGGAACCAGGGGTCTGGGAGAGTATGACTTTGTGTGTGTGTTTGAGGGGGCGTGGGGGCTGCTTATTTAAAATTGGGGGCACATTATGGGCTCATTGCATATGTATGAATACACAGTAAGCAGGGATGACCCAAGGATGGGAAATCACCCTATAATCCCTCAATCCTAACAGAGCTGTCAGTCATCTATATAAGGAATCCTAGATGCATGTCTTCTTTTCTTTCTACCTCTTAGAGATTTATTAAGCTGGGAACCCATTCTCCATAATGAATGGGCTGCAAAAACAATAACCATAGCAGACCATGGTGAATATGTATACATACTTGTTTTGATTCGCTAAGTGGTTGATTCATCTCAAATTATTATAAACTACAATAGAATGTGACTGATATTTCACAGGTCATTGACAGAGACATTGTAATGGTAGCTCTATCTTGCCTCTGGTGGCTTATCAACAAATATGTACAGCTTATATCAGGGGTCTTCAAACTTTCTAAACTAAGGGCCAGTTTGCTGTCCTTCAGGCTTTAGGGGGGTCGGAATGTGGCCAGTAGGATTAGAAAATGCTCTAGTGTCAGTGGAAGTAAACCATGCCCCATCATTGGTTTTAATGGGAGGATTAGTGACTCATTGTTGGTATGAGTGGGAGGAATAAAACCCCATTAATGGTGTCATTGGGAGGAATGATGCCCTATCATCGGTATCAGATGGAGAAAAAGTGTCCCATGGGCCGGATAAAGGCAAGCAGCGGGCCGCATCTGGCCCCCAGGCCACAGTTTGGAGACCACTGGTATATATTATAGCACATTTTATATTATAACCAAAATAAAATAGCAAACCTCTAAAAATGTAACATTTACATTAAACACTGCAATAATATCTGAAAAAATGCACTCACTGATAAAACACTATACTTTCTCTTTAAAGCGGAGTTCCGGGCAGAGAATCGTTTTTTTTTTTAACATACCCCCGGGACAGTCAGGGCTAGCACATTCCACAATGGCTAGCCTCTGATCTGTCCCGGTTCGCACTTACCTTTTAGAAGAAATACTTACTTAGAAGTTTTCTTCCACAGCGTTTCCATCTCGGTTGTGGGCAGCTGAAGCCGGCGCGGTCCTCTTCTCCGTCTTCTTCCGCGTCTTCGTGTCCCAGAATGCGCTGCACCGGCCCCTCTCGTCACTTCCGGTGCGGCGCCGCATTCCTAAACAGCTTCTGGGCATGCCCAGAAGCTGTTTAGCAGGGGAATGCGGCGTCGCCCGGAAATGACGAGCGGGGCCGGTGCGGCGCATTGATTCCTGGGAGCTATGACGTTTAGCTCCCAGGAATCATCGCGAGGCAGGAAGTGACGGGGTGAGCCGCGGCGCTGTCATAGGTGAGTATTTACGATCGTCAATAAAAAGGTGAGTAAACAAAAAAAAAAAAAATAACTATCCAATTCCTTTTCAGGTGCGGCATACCTAGCGGAGGGGCACAAAAAAAAAAAATCTTTTTTGTGCCCGGAACTCCGCTTTAACCCTTTACCTAACCCCTGAACTGTTAACCTGAACTGGGATGCTTACACTGTTCCCACACCTCAGGCATAATATTTACCACAACAATAGAAGTGGCAAAGTTTCCCTTATGATGAAAATGTAAAGCTTGTGGCAAACTGTCAGCACCAAAATCTTGGCCTAAAAATGAAATGAATCAGTGTTGATCCAAGACAGGTATCCTTTCTTTTAAAAGCACTAGCATACATTTCTAAGTCTATTTGTAACTTTTCCAAGTGACCAGCTGGATACGGTATATTCTTGCTGTCGCGCATTCCTTGCTGGCGCTGTCTTCATTACCCCTAAAAATAGCTTTTTCTAATTATTCCATTCCTTGTTAATTTAAAGCAACAACTTTCCCTCCCCACAGCTTGCAGATTGCCAAACATTTGGCCTGCTATTTTTTCCTGCCTGACAGTTTTGTTTCGGCATGGGAAAATTAAACCTCTGAAAATTGTCACTAATTGTCGCCACATTAATAGAGTTCTGTGACCTGCAGGAAATCATTCAGCCTGCGGACGAAAAGGATCGGTAAAGCTGAAATGACAGTTACATTACATTATGCAAGGGAGCTGCTGATAACATTTAATGCATATAAAGTTTCTCACTCAGCAAAAGAAAAGCAGGTATTTGGCATGTATGTCATTTTTCTGTTCAACCCTTTGTTTTACATTTTCTTCCATTTTAAGCAAATGAAGCTTAAGTTATACCTATCATTAGAAAGGTATGAGCCATTGATTGGTTTCTCCTGAAAATGTAATTTAGCTAGCCTTGCTAGTCTGGTTTAGATACCTTTAAATCACTAACCAATAACTGAGGCTAAAATAGCCTCAGCAGATATCATTAACTAGGATTGCTATACAGTACTGTAGCTAGAATCAGTCTTTCGAAGTCAAACTCTGATAAGTTCTTCTAGCTTCAACACAAGAGCATATAGATGTGTCAGTGCATGCAAATACTGGGGTCCCAGCATTGTCTGGCTGCACAGTACATTATGCAGGTGCAAACTGCATTTGATAAATACAGATAAATGTAGTGTTTGTATAATTTGGGAACCTCTTTAACCACTTTACTACTAGAGCATTTTGCTGTCTTACGTCTGGGCCACTTTTTGCGATTCGACGCTGTGCGACTTTAACTGACAATTGCGCGGTCATGCAACGGCGTACCCAAACGAAATTTATGTCCTTTTTTTCCCACAAACAGAGCTTTCTTTTGGTGGTATTTGATCACCTGTGCGATTTTTACTTTTTGCGCTATAAACAAAAAAAGAGCGTTTATTTTGAAAAAAATAACAATATTTTTAACATTTTTTTTATATGAAATTCCCCCCAAAAAAGATGTAAAAACCAATTTTTTTAAAATTTTTGGCCAATTTGTTTTCTGCTACCCATGTTTGGTAAAAAAAATCGCAATAAGCGTATTTTGATTGGTTTGCGCAAAAGTTATTGCGTTTACTAACTATGGGAAAGATATCTGTCATTTTTGGTGTTTTTTTTTAACGCGTAATGGCGGCGATCTGCGATTTTTTTTTTTGCGGGACTGCGACATTGCGGCGGACAGATCGGACCCTTGACTGACATTTTTGACACTTTTGGGGGTACCAGTGACATTACTGCAGTAATCAGTGCTATATATATGCACTGTTACTGTAAAAATGACACTGGCAGGGAAGGGGTTAATTTTATTGGAGAGGGAGGGGTTAATGTATGCCTGGTACTTACTAACGTGTGGGGGGGGGAGGTGACTGAGTGAGCCAGGGACAGATCGGATGTCCAGCTATGCTGAACACTCCGATCTGTCACTCCCTGTCACTTAGGAGATCCGCCCGCTCTGTTTACACAGGCGGGCGGATCTCCAAACTGGATTCCCCGACGATCGGGGCAGAGCAGCGGCCCGACTCCCGCCTACAGGGGGAGGAGTCTGACGACGTAGGTCTACGTGGTCAGACGATAACGAGCCACTTTGCCGCAGTAGTACTACGGTACTCAGCGGTAAAGTGGTTAAGAATGCTATAAAAGTAAATAAAGTAAAACAGTAAAAGTAAAGAGACTACATTTGAGATGGAGTAGAGGTTTTGGGTCTCCCTAAACCCAAAGGAACCCTTGTGATTTTTTACTGTACTTAAAGTGTTACTAACCCCATAACAGTAAAATTAGTCTACAGTCCAGTCAATAGTCCTACTCAAATCATCAGTACTGGTATATATTCTTTCCTATGTGCTGCCAACACAGAGTATTTTAACCACTGTGGCAGCATGTAGAAGGTCAAAAAGTAAAAGTCAGACTACATATCAGTAATAAATAAAAAAAAAGGTTTATTTGGGCTTTAAAGAGTTATTAAACCCACAACAGTAAAATCAATGTGTATATGCAGTAAAGCATGCTTGTTATACTCACTGTGGAGCCTAAGTTATCAATACTTCACTTTGTGTAAAAAGGCTGTTTTATCCTGTCTTCTCTGATCCTTACCTTCTTCCACGGTCCCCAATCCATCTCCTAATAAGGCAGAGCCTTTTGAGTCACTCTGCACATGCTCAGTTTGGTATGTATTGCTAGAAAGCTTTTTTTTTTTCCTTGGAAGAGTACATGTGATCAGCAGAGGGCCAATTAGCACTGTCCAGACAGAAGTTCAGGAGTCATGCAGCTTCATAGGACAATCAGAGGAGAATGAAAACTTCTCCTACAAGCTTTAACTAGGCACTGATAGAAGTCACAAGACTGCTATATACTTCTGATAAGAGAATGTATTCAGCAGCTTATATTTACTAAAATAATTGCATTTCTATGTTCTGTGTACTGTGGGAGACCAGATATAGTGAATGCAGGGTCCTGGGTTTTTTTCCTATGAACCCCTACACACTTAGTTACACTCTCTGCTTTAAGATATTCAAACAATCTATAACAATGTTATATTTGTTTATTCATTGCTATTCATTTGACAACAGTTTTACTTTCTTTGCTCATATCTAGCCCAGTCTAGTTTTTATTTCTTTGTTTTATGTATGAAAAATGAGGTGATAAGATTCAATCTGCGCCTTTGCAAAGTTGCACCTCTTGCTGAGGGAGTGACGTGTGCCGCCATCCAATGCTGCGTTTAATCCTGGAAGCTTTGCTTGGTTAAGAATACGTAGGTTCTATTCTGTGCCACATGCTTTGACAAGATCCTGAGATCAGGAACAATGCACGTTAGCGGGAGAAATTCCACATGACAGCCTGACAATCTCTTAGCTGTGTGGATGGATTCCCGTTATAATTAGCAAGCTGTAGGGTTTTCACCTACCTTGCATCTGGAGTACAGCAAAGGCTTATTTATTAAAGCAACATAAGGAACAGCAGTGATGCTCTAAGCATGGTAACCCACAGAAGCCAATCACTTTATAATTTTACCAGTTTAGGGTGATCAGAACAGGGAAAGTCAACTTTTGATTTGGTTCCTATTGGTTTACGCTCACTCTCTTCAACTTTGGACCTAGCATCAGATATATTTGTATTTATTACTTCTTACAGAAATCGCAGTATTCCCCCCCAAAGCCTTCATCTACTTTTCAGATTAGCAGTATGGCGCTAAATCATTTCAGATTTTAACCAGGGCCAGCATCTATATACTGGGCTGAGATGCCAGCTCACAGATGACACAATTGTGTGATGTAAATCCTGGTGCCTGTGTTGTTCAATTCCTGACACAAATCAGCCCCTCATTGCAGCGTCTTATCTTGTGACTTTCTGCAAAGTTTCAATGTACCGGATCAGTGATACTAAAGAAATCCAAAAAAAATGAACTTACCCAGCACGCTGCCTAGCTAGTCAAGCATTAATGTAGGTTTTTGTTGCAAACATTGGAAATACATATATACTGTATGAGAAGTCAGGCTGCCACATCAAGGCACCTCTGCTAAGCGTGGTCCCTAATTCAAAACTATAGGACATTTCTAGCAATGCAAAAAATTTAGAGCAGGCTTGCCGGGAGGCAGCAACTCACCTGAAGCCCTACATCTCTCAAGGTGGCCGAAGACCACCAGGGTCTGTCTGCATCTGTTCTAATAAAGCAGCAGTGGCTGAAACTCAGATCAATGGAAAGCCCAAGTCAGCCCCTTGCATCCCAGTGTCTCCTTCCCCACTGTATGTTTTTTTTATTTATTTTTTTACCATTTTTAAAAGTCTTCAAGCTATTTAACTGACACACACAAGGTCCTCTTCTTCCCATTTTTTCCCAGTGGTCCTTGATTATGCAGAGGGGGGCTCAGATAAAAGATGAAATTAGCATTTCTCTCTGCATCATTACACTGTGGATTGCTGCCTGCCATGGTGTCTCCTTAGTCTTCTGGGCATGTACATACTCTTTCTGTGTGGAGTCCTTCCTGACACCTTCCAAAACTAGGCATCTGTCACCCGCCCTCCCTTTTAGATCCTGCAGAGAGAGGTCAGTTTATGCAAAACAGACTAAAGAAAACTTTCTCAGCATCATGGAAGCTAAACTGGCTTACTTATTCAGATCTGCTCAGCCATGATATGCTAAAGAGGAGGAGTGGCCACACACAGTCGAAATTCAGATCTGCGTATGTGTACCTGCAGTCAGTGCTGTATCTTGGCCTAGGCCAACAAGGCCCAGGCCTAGGGCGGCACTTTGAAGGGGGGCAGCAAAAAAGCTGCACCCCGCACGAAAAATGAACAGCCTACTCCCAGCTCCCACACGAAAAGGGTCCCCACTGGCTTGCGCTACACTTTTAGTATAGTGCCAGTCTTATGGGGCAAATTGGGCCGGAGGGCAGGGTCCAGGAGGCAAATCAGTCTGGCACCCCCATAAAGCGGTCACACTGCTACCTGCGCTGTGATAATATCCACCGTTGAGGACATTTGGACAGACCGCAGACAGGAAGGGGTGGGTCGTATTTAAATTAGGGGGTGCCCAAGTTTAGTCAGGCCTAGGGCAGCACAAAACCTAAATAGACCACTGCCTGCAGTTAAAGGCACAAGCTATATAAGAGGGTTATATATTGTACATTCAAAAACAATGCTGTGGTTTGTTGTGTGGCCAATTTATACACAGTATAGACAGTACCTAGTACTCCAGGGAAATATAAAAATAGATCGCTCACTAATTTTCTGGAAATTGATTGCTTTCGGTAAATATATCTGCGTACTTACACAGCACAGTCTTCAGTCAGCAGAGATGATATTTTTGAATTAAAAACAACACTCTCCAGTTGCAAAAGGTCATTCTTTATGGTCTTCCGTTAAATAAAAATGTGGCCGATTGGCTTTACACAAACGTAGACCTTCCACAATATGTCACCATAGGCAATGTACTGTATCTCACAAGATTGCTACCCAGAGAAAAGATGTAACAGACCCACTGGTGACAGGTCAGGGAGCACTGCTATATCATGCTCATGTACTTTGCCATATTTGCAGCTATAAAGAATTTATTTCAATGGTTTATTCAGCTTCTTGGCTTTCAAAAAGCCTGGTATTTACAGAGGGAAAAATGAGAACAGATTTTCTACTTCAAATCTCGTTTTGCTGGTAGTATGGAACAGTGCTACATGCCAGAAAAGAGTTACAATTTATTTTTAGTAACCTTTCTGTGTCTTTATCACCTGACAAAAAGTTCAGGATGACTCACTTTTTACTTTTTTTTTTTTTTTACAGTTTATTTCCATCTCTGTTTCTCTTGCTTAGTGTTCAAAGCTCCTGATCTCTCCCGTCTCCCCCCCCCCTCCCCCATCAATGTTCATCTGTTGTGTTTGACACACTGTCATTTTTAGATCAAGAACGAGTGCCTTGTGTGCCGGAATGCCGCTGCTGTCTTCGACATGTCCTACTTTGGAAAGTTCTACCTTGTTGGACCAGATGCCAAGAAGGCGGCGAGTTGGCTCTTTACTGCGAATGTTGACAAGCCCCCAGGTATTCTCCGAGGATAGCTAGAAGTGTGACGCTGAAGTCACTGTACAAACAAGTGCCGAGGAGACAACCTCACCTTTGTCTCCTAAATGACAGGCTGAATTATGTCAAAAAGATATTAATAACATTCATATACACATGTGTAAACCTTTCAGATGGTAATAAAAGTAGAAAATATTTATAGATGTCCAGGCAAACAGATCAATACATATAAGGTAGTTTGTTTGGAGTATTGTTGGTGTGGTCTATGTACGTGCCCGTGTTGTCTGTGTGTGTTTGGCTGGCTTAACCCAAAACAGCATATAAACAAAGCGTTCTGTATAGGTCACAGAAAAAAGGAAGGTTATTTTGTCAGCAATAACATAGCGGGCTCTAAATTAGGTGAACATAGACATTTATTTTGAAAAAATAGGAGATGTGGTAATAACATCCGTGCAATAAAGATATCAGTGGGGACAAGAAACAAGACATACATAACATGTGACTAACAGTGACAAAAACCGGCCGGCAAAATACTGTTGCATCAAGAATCTAAATACTCATATGATCAATCAAATGTTGGTTGCAATAATGGTGATTCTTGAAGGGGCTCCTTGGGGGGCTGTGGGTCGCCAGTGGGGCTGATGGCCATACTGCACAATTGTATTGAGTGTTGAATCCAGTGAGGTCACTCTTTTTTGTGCTATTAGTTTTTTCTATGACTTTATGGGGAGACGTCCAGACGAAGCTACGCAACAGGAAGCGAAACGCGTCAACGTCACAGCCCGGCGGCACATCCCTTCACCACTCCTAACAGGCGTCGGATCGCTCGGGAGAGCAGAAGCCGAAGGCAGCACGCACGGAGACCGGCAGCGACAGGACACGAGTAATCGCTCTACGGACCATCCATGAGGTACTGTGTGCTCCTAAAAGCAGGGGTGAAGAAACGGCCGAAGGGCCGTCAGAGCAAGTGAGATACCACTTACCGCACTGAACCGTCATTTCTTACATGCCGGTTTTTGTCACTGTTTGTCACATGTTATGTATGTCTTGTTTCTTGTCCCCACACTGATTGTACCCACTGATATCTTTATTGCACGGATGTTATTACCACATCTCCTATTTTTTCAAAATAAATGTCTATGTTCACCTAATTTAGAGCCCGCTATGTTATTGCTGAAAAAATAACCTTCCTTTTTTCTGTGACCTATACAAAACAGATCAATACACAGGTAAATTAAATATACTGTGGGGAAAATAATGATTTGGTCCCTTGGAGATTTTGTAATTTTGCTTACTTACAAAGAAATGAAGGATCCATAATTTTTTATCATGGGTGTATTTTAAAGTGGAGCTCCAATCACCTGTGGTAAATAATAAAAGTCAGCAGCTACAAAACGTGTAGCTGCTGACTGTTAAAAACAGTCACTCACCTGTCCCAGGATCCATTAGTGAGTTTACCCCAGGCGGTCTCACTTGCTGTCTTCGGTCCCCTGCACCAGCATCTTCACTATGGGCACCTGGCTGTGACAGCTTGCGGCTTCACAGCCGGGTGCCCACTGCACATGCGTGAGTTACGTTGTGCTTTGTGAGTGGTGGATGCAGTCTTCTAAAACCTGTCAGTGTCCCAAAAGACTGCAGGGGGGGGGGGGGAGGAGAACTTCAGTTTCTGAGCACAACAGAAATGGGAAGCGGGTACCTGTCAAAATCGGGTACCCCCCCCCCCCCTTCTGTAAAAGTGCCAATTGTGCAAGAGGACAAGTGGGGACAAGTCCTTAGAGTGGAACTTCCCCTTTTGGGTGGAGTTCCACTTTAAATGATAGAGACAGAATATCAACCAAAAATACATTACTTTAATGTGCTTCTTTTTGAGCCACTCCTTGGTGGTAAGTTTTGGGTCATTGTCATGCTGGAAGACTAATCCACAACCCATCTTTAGTGTTCTGCTGAGGGAAGAAGATTCTAATCCAAGATTTTGCAATACATGGCCCCATCTATTGGCCCTTCAATGCAGCAAAGTCGGCCTGTACCTTAACAGAGAAACAACCTCAAAGCATAATATTTCCACCTCTGTGCTTGACTGTAGGAATGGTGTTCTTAGGGTCATAGTCAGCATTTTTCTTCCTCCAAACATGACGAGTCGAGTTAATGCCAAAGAGCTAAATTTTGGTCTCATCTGACCACAGCACCTTCTCCCAATCCTTCTCTGAATCATTTAGATGTTCATTGGCAAACTTCAGATTGGCCTGTACATGTGCCTTCTTGAGATGGGCCTTGCGTGCACTGCAGGATTTCAATTGCCTTGAGATCATTCACAAGCTCCTCCAATGTAGTTCTGGGTTGATCCCTCACTTTTCTCATGATCATTCGTACCCCATGAGGCGAAATCTAGCATGGAGCTCTAGACAGAGGGCGATTGATGGTTATTTTGTATTTCTTTAATTTGCGAATAATCGCTCCAACAGTTGTCTCCTTATCACCAAGCTTCTTGCTGATGGTCTTGTAGTCCATTTCAGCCTTGTGCAGGTCTACAATCTTGTCCCTGTCGTCCTTTGACAGCTCTTTGGTCTTGCCCATCATATTGAGGTTTGAGTGGGAGAAAGAGATTCTGTGGACAGGTGTCTTTTATACGCATAACGATTTGTCGTTAGGAACACCTTTTTAAATTGACAGGACTAATCGGTGTACCACATGAGCACATACTGTAGCCAGTCTGTTGGAATCAGAATTATTGTTGGTTGGTAGGGGATCAAATGCTTATTTTACTCACTGAACTGCAACTCAATTTATAATATTTGTATCATGTTTTTTCTGGATTTTTGGTTAATATTCTGTTTCCATCATTTCAAATACACATATGAGAAAACTTATAGACCCTTCATTTCTTTGTGGGTGGGCAAACTTCCAAAATCTGCAAGGATTCAAATAATTATTTCCCCCACTGTATTTGAAGTGAAGGGGACCAGGATCACACAGCTGACTGAACAGAATTGTGATCCAGAACCCCTGTCAAACAGTACAGCCAGGTCTGTTCTTCATTGAAGCTAAGTTATGTAGCTTGCTCACTGATCACCCCTCACCCCCCCCCCCCCCCAACCCCAGGCTTCAGATTTGACAGTAAAGAAGCATTATCACACTAATGAGGTCATCAATTTACATAGATCTGTCTCTCTGTCAGTCAGCGCCCTGTGTTAGATTGACAGCTCTGTGCAATGTCACATACTCAATGTGTTAATCCAAAAAATGCTGAGGGTTTACTACTACTTTAATTATTATAAGGAAAACATTTGGGATTTTTTTATAGCAGTGCCCTGGGATACAAATACATAGTCAGATATAAAAGTACCATTTATTCATACAAAGAAATATTTTAAATATTGCACATATTATCACATACTGTATAACACACATTAAAAATGCTTGGTGCATACAAAATGTCTCGTGTATGTTGCTTTTTACCCAACTCATAATACAATTTGCAGCATACTGTTTATAATACAATTTCACCAATTTCAACCTTTACATACATTTTTGCTTTCTGGCTGGGTAATTTGGTGCAGGAAGGGGGCAGATGCCTCTTGCTCTAGAAATACCGCAGAACAAGTGGCTGCCCAGCACAGCTACCAAAGTGTCAAATATCTAATTTCCTGTCCAGGAGAGGAAACCTTTACATAATAGTAAACCTAAAATAATAACATGGGTTGCATATGAATAATAATAATAATAACTATTACATAATAGAAAATGTAATAGTAAAAGTTTGCTATAACTTTAATCCAGTCATTTTTGCCTGTTCAGGTTCTACTGTATACACCTGTATGTTAAACAAGAACGGTGGAACGGAAAGTGATCTCACAGTGAGTACAATAACCCCAGAGAAGTCGCCCTCTGCCCTGGCACCTGACTTTGAAGGTATGTATTAGGTAAGATCAAGCCTGTAGTAATAAGAATTTAAATATACATTCTTTTTGCTCAGGGCTTACCTAATTTTCTTTTGTTGGTGGCATTTCCATCTGCTGCCATAGTGCTATCTGCCATAGAGGGTCCTCTTGTTCCAGCATCAACCAATGCAGTTTTCAGAGATGGAGGCTGCTTAGCAAAAAATCATGTAAAAAGAGGCCGACATTTTTTTGCTGCTGGAATGTACTCTTTTGTTATCTTTCTATTTCGTGGTGAAAATTATAATAAAAATGATTGAAATAGAAAACAACAACAGCAACAACAAAAACAATACACACCCTATCAATTAGAAAAAAGAACCCATCTAATCTCTTATTTGCATACGTTCACAAATAACCAATGTGGAGCTCCATGTCTCCGTCAAAGCATCTCCGTAAAGTGGAACTATACGTCATATGACCACCACAAGCCAAAAATGCTATTTAGTTCATTTTTAATATTAAAAGAAACTCACCCATCCATCCATGTCTCCATGCTTTATTTTGGTGAGAAATCACTTTGAAAAACACCCCCTAGCATCTCTGGCAGTGGCCATCTTGAGTAAGGGCAAATGTTTCATGTAGCATTTACTTTCTGGAATCTACCTGCCCCTAGCTCAGGCATGCACGTTGGAGAAGGTGTGCTTAGCTGAGAAAGCTTCTCCTCCTCTACTGAAGACTCCTGGGATGTATGACAATATTTGCTAGGCTTGGAAACCAGGAAGTAACTGAAGAACTGTAAAAAGAAAAAGTATAAAACAAGCAATTATGTACTTTTCTATCCATTTATTAATGCTAATAGCATAAGGATTAAAGTCAGAGGCGTAACTAGACCCTTCAGGGCCCTGGTGCAGGAAACCATGGAGGGCCCCCCTGACCCCCCCTCCCCCTTCTATCTGAGCTCTGGGCTTCCAGTTCTGGGAGGGCATCCACAGACATCCTCCCAGAATCCTACCTCCGCTCTGACTGCGATGTCCTTCAGACTATCAAAGTGGCCCTTTACTATGTGATCAGCTGATCATATGTAAACATACTTGTTGTTTATCGGCACTCCTTTCTTCCCACCCTGTGTCTGTGTGAGGAAAGGAGAGTCATTAACCAGCAAGACTGTCAGTACGTTGTTTACACTGATTATCAGGGCTCTGAGCATCAGTGTCCTGATTATCAGTGCAACCCCATCAGTGCTGCCTTTAAGTGCTCATGAATGCTCATCAATGTCACCTATCAGTGCTCATTAATGCTGCCCATCAGTGCCACTTATCAGTGCTCATCAATGCCGCCTATCAGTGCTCATCAATGCCGCCTATCAGTGCTGCCTATTAGTGCAACTTAGTGCTCATTAATGCCATCAAGGCCTATCAGTGCCACGTATCATTGCCTCATCAGTGCTGCCTATCAATGCCCATCAGCAGTACTCTGAGCTGAGAGTGTCCCTCTCATACAGCTCAGACTTAGGGCCTGCACTGACAGTTCCCCCTCCCTCCTACCTCGCACAGATAGGAGACAGCCGATCAGCTTCTTCTCCTGCCCCTCCCCTGTGTGCACTGCAGGAAGTGTGAATGATCCAATTCAACTGCTGAGCCTCACCCTTCCCTTCCTTCACAGGAGAGGGGCGGGAGGAGAAGGAGCAGATAGACTGTCTCCTATACATGCGAGAGAGGAGGGACTGTAAGTACAGGCTCTGAGCCAGTGACAGAATAGGCGGGCGGGGGCGGACCCTACCAGTGACAGAACAGGCGGGGATGGGCAGGGCAAACTTTTCCAGTGACAATGGACAGGCAAGCAGGGAAGGACCCCCTCACAGTGCCTCCCCCACAGTTGCGGAACTCCAGGGCCCAGTCGAAAGTGCGACTGCTGAGACCCTGGTAGTTCCACCACTGATTAAAGTAGTCAATGTTGATTGAGAGAGTGAAGTTCCCCTTTAATACACAGACCTTCTTTAATCAGTGAGAATGCAATAGTGCAACATGTATATCAGAACTTTACTAAGTGCTTTCTCTGTGTACCTCCTTGATTTAGTTCTACTTTCTAACTTGGGTTTCACTTTTTCTGATTTCATGGGTAAGCTCTGCCATCGATAATCTTCCTGTCCAAAGGCAGTGGTCTTACTGGTCACCAAGGCTTTCATAGACACTGAAATTGCAGATGGCAGGATTTAGCTAAGAAGTCAGGAGTCAAGCTCTAGTCAAAAAAAGTGCATCTAAATCAGGGAGGAATACACAAGAAACTTTTCCGAATAATAACAATAATGAAAGATACAATGGCGTGGTGTCTGCACTCAACAACATTTTAGAACGCAATTTTAAAACAAAGCACAAGTTCATTTGAATTAAATTGGGAGCAAGCTTATCCTGGAGTTACCCCAATACTACCTGGTGCATGCTACATAAAAACCTCTGACATCGTAAAATGCAGCAGAAGATTCTTCACGTACATATAATAAAGAACTTAAAAAAATTAATTTAAAACTGCATTGGCATTTCAGTGTCTAACTGTAATTGCTGCCTGGATAGGCCCTTAAATCAACCAGTCAACTGTACAGATTGCTGCATCTTGTTTTCCAGTGACCCTGGTCAACTGATCACGCAGCTATTGTGTATGTTGCCCAGCTCCAGCAGAGATGAGGGACGCTAAATATCTTACCAATGTTCCCTATTGTCTTGTTCTAGATACCGCCCCAGGCAGTGGAGCTGGCGGTCTGCAAGAATTGCAGACAGCTATGTGCCAAAGGCACAGCAGAAACATTTGTCTTTACAAGTTAACCCATTCAAGTGGCAGTGCAAAACTGAAAGCAACTCTGATTGGATGCACACAGCTGTGACACACATGGCCAACTCCATGGAGGCTGGTGATTGGTTATTCCATTATCCTGACTAATGCATGTGTAGTGATGACTCCATAAGGAGACGCTGGAAATAAGTGGGTTCTCCTACCTGTCCCATGGCTACCTGCCTTATGTCTGGATCTAATAGATCACTGACAAACCACTAATAATAATCAGGGTCAAGGCAGTAGGTCCTTTTTAATATTTACTGCAGTTGTCAAACTAGAGAAAGGGTTTGGGCATGCAAGATACCCTAGAAAAGTGCAAAAAGCAGAGATATACTGAATCAGCAGTAGGTCCTATGACAGCCACCTCTAAAGTATATACTGATAAATATGTAACTCCTTGAGAGCAGTCACAAGGTTTCCTTGCTCCTGAATCTGACCTTTGTCCCTCTATAAATAACCCAAAATAATCCTCGTGCAAAGATCCCTCTTCCAAGGTCCAGTTGCAGCTTGCCTCTCAGCTCCTTTGCGACCCACTTTAGTCAAGGGTATCACTGTTCAGCCCAGGTTCATTCAGGCACGCACTTCAACAAGCAGCTTTGTATCACCTCATGACTAATGCTGAGTTCAGAACCTACAATTTTCAGGACCTAAAAAGTTTTTTTAAAAAGGCTTCCTTCCAGGAAGTCTATATAATATATATAAAATCTTATAAAACCATTCCACTGAACAACACCATCAGATTTTGACTGAGTCAGATAAACATTCATGACCTAGTGGGTATTCCTTCCCACACGGATTACTGGAATCTCCTTTCAGCAACAGGGAAAAGCAATCAACCCACCAATCTTAGGAAACCCTACAGAACCCAGAAAGAGTACACAGAAGCTCAGGCTTGATACAGCCCAGCCACAGCACACATTTCATTTAGATTGAGACACAAACTGCATAAGGCAGGGTCCCTATATGTGTAATATTTTTTTAAACATTTTCCACAATGGGAGGCTACCTCTGTTGCTCAGCACAGTTTAGTGGACTGCATTAAAACCTGGCAGGGACTTTTACCATTTCCCATCTAAAAATGAAGGAAACCACTAAAGTTTCTGCTGGTGTTCCTCTTTAACCCTTGCATGTTCTGATTATCACAACTGCATTCTTTACTGGGCTATGTATGCCATCTTCAAAAAGCTGCCAGCCAGAAAACAGAAAAAAAGAATTATACAACATTAGCAAAATATATTTCATTGTGACAGAGAATAATCTAGAGCATTGTTTCCTATTTCAATCTCTAACATACTAAACTTCAATTCTTTGATTTATTGTTCATATACTTCAGATTCTCTTACAGTTGACCTGCCAAGTTGTTCCATTTAATCAATGTTATATGAAAGCATAGTGGGGCATAGATTTGTAGAACACTGAATGATATATATTCCCCATTAGTGTCCCTATCTCTGGCAATTCCCTGCACACAGCCATGACCTCGACCCAAGGCTCTCTGTTATTTCTTTGGCTTTGAAGCTCTCATTCTAATCTCTGATGGGAGCACAGAGTGGTACTGTGTGCTCAGTTCAAGGGCTACGCTGCATGACAATTTGATATTTTTACTCTAAAGACCATCTGATGATTCTGCATGTCCTAGATTCATCCCTAAATGTCTTTATGCAACACTAGACTTTTATATGTGTGCCTCTGTATTTTATCCATCCTGAGTCGCCGCTAGTTTTTTTTTTTTTAGTATATATCTTGGATGTCTTTCTGCAATAATTTTCAACTATGTTCCTGTGCACCTGGGAGTTTTAGGTTACGACTAAGAGGGGATTTCTCCATACTTAAAGTGTATTTCCACTTTTGCAGTCAGCATTGTGAAACTCCAACTACGTTTTGTTACTATTCATACGTATACATAAAAATAATTGAAAAATCTTATTAACTTTTTCTAGTTGCTTATGAATAGGACTCTGTAGGAAGCTTGCAATTGTTCACAATAGCTTACAATATGTTATTAGATGACAGATGTAGGATAGACTTTTTTTTTTTAGGAACACCCAAGCCTTAAAATCCTTAAAGTGGTTCTAAAGCAGTGTTTCTCAACCTTTTTTCAGTCAAGGCACCCTTTAAAAATTTTGGACAGCCTCGGGGCACCCTTAAAAAATTATGGACAGTCTTAAGGCAGTCTTAAAAATTATGGACAGTCTTGAGACACCCCATTCTAAAATGTAAAAACTATTAATAGTTTTGCATAACACAGCAACATCCACACAAGTAGGAAACCCAACGTTGGAGGTGATTAATTCTTCCATAGCAAATACACTTTTGCAAACTGGTACCGCCTAGTATTCCACTTCTATTCCTCTTCTCCCTCAATTTTTCTCTATCACTCAGCTAAGCTGCACTTAAGAAGTTTGAAATGGTGCCCAATAGAAACCTGTGGCTTAGAGTAACTAAAAGGCAGCTAAAATCACGGTGCGGTCCTGCCGTGATTGATGAGCAATAAATTGCAGCAACCTGCATCGCGTGAAGCATGGCGCCCAAAAGTAGCTCCTGACAATCGCACCAGAACTGCACTGCGGTTTTAGGTGCTATTCAAATGAATTGCATCTCAAATGTGTGTTCTTCGATTTGTCATTCACACCTTGGCGCTTTGAAATCGTGGGCAGAATCGCGGAAAATCTGAACGCGATTCAAAACACTGAAGTGTGAATGCAGCCTAAGTTTCAATGCAGGACAGCCTCTACCTGTCACATAGGGGTTGATTTACTAAAACTGGAGAGTGCAAAATCTGATACAGCTGTGCATAGAAACCAATCAGCTTCCTTTTTTTTTTTTTTTGTCAAAGCTTAATTGAACAAGCTAAAGTTAGAAGCTGATTGGCTACCAAACTAAAGTTAGAAGCTGATTGGCTAATCAATCCCTATAATTTCAGAAGGGTTATATCAATAGTTACCTGGTAGGGCAATATTATGCACAGAACAGATATTTTAACTTTTACTGACTGGAACATTTTACAGGGGATGGATTCTACCTGGCAATTGGAGGAGCAGTCGCTCAGCACAACTGGAGTCATATCACCAATGTCCTTCAAGATAAGAAATTTAACTGTAAACTTATTGACTGCTCAGAGGACCTGGGGATGATCAGCATACAAGGGCCTGCCAGGTTAGGAAACTAGAAAGATTCTTGCGTACAATGAGTTTTACTAAGTTATACATTATGCATGTAGGGTCCTATGCATTCAGGGACGAATGCCCGAACCGCAGGCTTTCTGGGATCTAAAATGTAGCATAAATTACAATCTGATTGTTGAATCTTCTTTTAATTAAAGAGGGGCTGGGGCCTGCTTGATTGGATAAAAATAAAATGGATTGTTGGCAGGTTCTACAGAAATGTATAATTACAATGTATACAGCTTCCAAAGGTCCTTAAAATGGAGGGAGTGTTCCTCTTTTGGAACCAGATCCCTGTGTCCCTCTTTTCTATTAAAGCGGAACTAAACTTAACTAAATACTCACCTCCTTATTGCAGCAATGCAGCAGTTAAATTTCTCACTGGCCACTGTCAACTTCTCCCCAGTTATTTCTGGGTGCCAGGTGTGATTGACCACCTGGCACCCAGCCTGGGTGCCTCCGCCAAGATACAGCTTCCTCCACTCAGGAACCAGGTATTATAGCTGAGAACAAAAACTAGACGGCACTAGCTTAGGTGCAGACTGGAACTGACTCTATATTGTAAATTCACACAGAATATATACCACACAAAATCAGGTAAGAGCTTGATCACATTATCCTAAAAAATGCAAACTGAAAACAGTAATATAAGTACATCCAACAGTACATCTAATGAACAGCTACCATAAACATAAACTGTAAGCTAAATAACATAATCACATAAACATCCCACAATAGTTTGGTAACAAGGTAAAATGGACACAATGCTGGTCACATCTCCAAGGGGAAGAGTAGACAGACAGAAACAATAGGTGACTTAATTAACAATGGGAATTCACACCTGAGAGGCACACAATAGGGCAATTATACAATGAGAGAAAGATGCCTTAGTAAACAGATTATAGCAGGAGACCCCAGCATTAGGTTGTTTTGAGCTGATTATGTTAACATCTGCTCTAAATCTGGGGGAGGGGGAGCGGCGGGTTCAAGCAGTTAATGCTGGTTTGGGCATAGAAGCCCAAAATCTGTTTCCAGGTCCTAGGTTCCCAGAGTCTGTGTGTGTTGGGGAGACATTGACCCGAATCCGAAGCAAAACCACTCCAAAGATCCCCTGGGCACACACCTCCCAAAGAATAGAGCCCCCTCAAAAACCAGGACCCATAGTCAGTGGGTAAGAGACTACCCTGCAGTCTCCTCCAAAAGCCCCTGTCCCGGTTGGGTCTGTCACACCAGGTTTTCAGCCTCTTGATTGATCGGTCCGGGAATAACACATACACGGGAGTTCATCATTTCAGCACACTGTGGGGAATGCACACTGTGCAATACACACATGCAATCGAAGACTTACGAGGAGGTAGGTAAGTGTTTCCTTAATACAATAGCTAGCAGTAGAGATTCCTCAATCAATGCTGTTAGTGTGGATGGGGGCTTTCTTTCATAGAGCACACAGGCTGAAATTTAAAGACTTCCTTGCATACTCTCATTCTCTTCCAACACTGCTTTGTGCAGCATAGTGCATGCAGGTCTATGTGCTCTCCTGCAGTCCTTATCATACAGGCAGGTGCCACCGCTTTCACATAGCAACGAGGAAACCTGAGAAAAGCAGACAGAGCCAGAACACTGTACACTGATGAACCACAGGAGACTTAACAAAGCAATGGACCGGAAATATGCCTATTTCACACCTGTCCATTTTGGTGTGCACATCATTGCAATATACCATACATGTGTTTAGCATTTTTTGGTGCTAATTTTTTTTAATGGTAGCATAGGGCAACACACCTCTGACTCACATGCATTACAGTGCACCACAACCCACAATAATGCACTACTGTACATTGTGTTGGACTGCATCATAGAAAATAGTGCATTTATTTGAATGGGCATCCCAACACACGTTAACACAAGACACCATGCACAATAAAGCAACACACCTGGGCAAACAAGACTGAATGGGTCATAAACAGTACACAGGGGGACCCAGCACACATTCAAACAAGCCGTTTCAACTACTGAGTTAGTTTCATTTATTTACTGCCTGGCGAGGAACCTCTGATAAGTGGGGTTGCTAACTCTAAACTTTGATTTTCCCAACTGTAGAACATATATATCCATGCACAAAGAGAAGAAAGGCTCACTTGGAGGCACCCATTATCCCCTTAAGGCTGCGATTTTGCCGTGATTTTACAGTGACTTTGCCGCGATTTGTGTTTTTTATGGGTTTTTTTTTATTTAGAAAATTTGTTGTTGGGCAAATGTAAAAATGCAAAACACAAATTGCTGCAAAATCGCTGCAAAATTTCCATACTTGCGTTTTGGATGCAGGTCCATTGAAGTCTGTTACATGCAAAATGCTGCATTTTGCAGGAAAAAAAGCCTCCAACCCTTTCCCAAGATGCAGAGGCACAAAAAATGCATTGATGTGAACTTGTTCCGTAGGGACCCATGTTAAAAAAAAAAAAAAGAAATCCATTTCTGTAAAAAGCATGAAAAAACGCATTAGTGTGAATCCAGCCTAAGACCTCTTTCTCAGGGGCATTAGTGCTAACCGCCCCCTGGAAAATGACCAGAAGCAACTAAGGTTTGCAGATATTAGGAAAAGATACTTCTGTCTCTCAAAGCCGTTTTTTTTTTTTTTATGGGGCTGTTTTTTACACCTATAGTCGAATTTTGCATGGGAAAACCATGCCACAACTGCAGGTCCTATTGACTTTTATGGGCAAGTTTGACAAGCAGTGACCCTTGTCAAACTCAACATTTTGAGTAAAAATTGCATGTGCACAAACCTCTCTGGCTGCCATAATAGGCTTTAGGTGGGTGGTTGGTGGGACAGTAAAAATGTGACACAATGAACTGCTTTTTACCACCCCTTTGCTGCCCATGTGAATGAAGCCTAAAGATACAGCAACGCATCAGAGGCCCAGACATCACCAGGTAGTACAAAACCTCCAGTGCACCGAACCAAAAAAAAGCAATAATGGCAGCTGCTCTGATCCGTTTGAAACTAGCAAAAAACAGAAAAGAACTCATGGGCAAGGCAATATACAAAACAGACCCCAGCACAATTTTAAGCTAGCCAGAAAAATCGAACTAATTAGTTTCAACTACTCAGGTTAAAAACCGAGGTGTTAAATACATACACTTGCAAATACATTTGGAAGCCACACTGAATGGGTCTTGAGGCTTCATGCACACTGGTTTATTGTAAATGCTGTTTCTCCTAACAGGAGAAAATCAGCGTTAAAAACTCACCTAAGCTGCATTTTTTCAAACCAGTGTAGCACCCTCCTAGTCAGGTGCTGGATAAGAGAGTGTGAGTACAGAGGACCTTGCCCAGTAGTCTTCCAGGAAGGGGACCACTCCGGGTAGGGCATTCAGTTGACGGGTGTCAGCTAGCCCAGAGAAAAAAGGGGTACCAGGGGAGTACCCTGAAGAAAAAATACTTTAGAAACACTTATCTCATCTTCATTCAAGTGGCAGGATGAAGCAGCGGCCTTGCCGCATTCTCAAGTAAAAAGTCTTCAGCATTGTGCATAGTTAACAGTTGGAGTATCCATCCCTTCTCCCATCCCATTTTAAATAAAACCATAAAAACAACATCCCCTGGAGTGATCTTTGACTTAGCCAAGAACTTAAAGTGTTAGGTTTTCTGCAAGCAGTTGCTACGGGTAACCCAGGGGAATCCTTAAAGTGTAATCTTCAGCAGTCCCCTAGGGGGCAGTGCTATACCAGTTTAGGTGAGTTTAGCAGCATATGGTGTTTGGCAGGTTTATTTCATTGGCCAGAGTTTTAATTTATTCTGGCCAATTAAATGAATTAATGCTGAAGTGCTAAATGCACTCATAGTTCAGGTGCGTTTAGACGCGTTTATGCATGAATGGCGGTTTTTATGCCCAAAAGCTCCTTTCCTGAACTCGATTTATGAGTTCAGGAGAAGAGCTTTGACTGCCTCTAAACTCTGCTGCTCCTAAATGTGTGCATGGACAGATCAGCTTTTATTGAGTTGAGTTCAGGGGCTTTGGCAAAAAAATGCCATAAGCTCCTAAACGTGAGTTTAGAAGAAGCAGTGTGCATGAGGCCTAAGTCACAGCACAAGTCCTAGATAACTCAACTGGTGAGGGGCAATGTTCTCAATGTAGGCTACCTGTATAACTGACAGGACCTTTATATAATAATATTACCGAAAGTGCCTTTCCACCTTGACGGTTTACAGCAATCTACGGTAAATTGTCAGAATTCACCCGCCTTCCTTAAGGTCTTTCTGTACAACCTGCCATGTCTGTTTAAAATCAACAAGCCCTCTCTCTCTTGTCTGCCCCCCAGTCTGTATTCCTTTCAACTTGTATCAATCTTTAATGCGGGTGGCTTACATACTGCAGGCGCGTGTGTGTGTGTGTGCGCAAGCCGAGCTCCATGTGACAGGCCAAAAGCAGGAAAATCTCACATTAACTCCTAATAAAAGAAGTCACTGCAATCTTTACTGCTACGTGCAAAATTCCTGTACAGCTTGCATGTTTAGTCAACTTCAGAGGGGTGTCAGAATATTGCAAACACCAAAGTGCCCAATTTTGAAATAGCTACATTTAAAATTTTAAATAAATTATTAGTTAGCAGTATTAGCACTTTGACACATGTGTTTAAAGCAATGTGGGACAACATATCCGAGTTCAAAAGAGACCAGAAGTCTGGCCTTAGTTTGCAGGTACACCAATGAAAAAAATCTAAAACAAATTAAAAGGGGTGAAGGGACAAAGTCTTACAATTGTCAGCACATGCCAAAAGGGAAAAACTGCTCCATCAAAGTGACTGTAAGCAATATTGAAATAGACAGATACTTAACAGGATAGTTGCTTTGTGTTACAAAAGTACAGCCTGCAGAATTACTGCAGAATTCGGTCATCCGTTCTGTGAACCAGTCTTAACCTAAAATGTGCTTCCTGAGCTTCACAGGGGTGGCACTACTTTTAAGTCTGTGATAACAGTTGATTGAAGGGGTTTAAATTATTTTGTCCACCACCTGACTAGAAACTTAGTCACTATTTCTGTGCACTAAAAATATAAAGAACCCCCAAAGTCGGGATATTATGGATTACCCTTTAACCTCATTTCCCTGTGAAGAGAGAAAAGATAATACTCAAACCCAGTGCCTGACCCCCCAACCAACTATGTGCTTGCATCTGTGCCTCTCTACTATCTGACTACTCAGCTAACATGATTTTACATGTGGGTCCAGTCCCTGTCCTTTACTGATAATGTTTAATATTTTTTGCCTTTCCAGTCGCTCGATTCTGCAGGATGTTCTGGATGAGGATTTGAGCAATGAAACTTTTTCATTCTCCACTCACAAAATTGTAACCGCGGCCGGATTCAAGGTAGATTTACTGAAATTGTTATTATTTCATCTGTGTCTAAGATGCTATGTACAGAAATTTTTAGCAGTGAGTGGAGCTTTAGACTACTTTCCAGATGTTATACTTTGCCTTCTAACATCCTGTTGCTTAAAGAGTTCAACAGCTCAAGCTAAAATTTACTCATACTAGTGAAGAAGTCAGAGAACTGACTCTGTTCCTCTCTCTTCTTCCTCTGTACAGCTCTGTCTGAGGTTTCAGTCAGAGACTGAGTATTTGAAACTACTGCTCCGTTCTTTTTAGAAATTTACCGTGCTCTGAGAATCCTCTTTCATGTTTTCCAGGTTCATGCCTGCTCAGCTATAACCTACCTAGGACCATTTGTCTACACGTATGTCTGATAGAAACATTGGAATTAATTCTGAAAATATACTTTCACTTTGTGCAGAGGACTATGCCAGAGGATGCATGGTGACCAAATTCATTAAATAGTAGGGCCATTATATAATCACCATGACTATCCTGGCTGTTGCGTTATCTTTCACAGACTCCCAACAACCCAAGGACTGGCAGCAAGTTTTTAGTTTCTTTAGGTAGGTTAACCTAGTGTTAGTTAGTTGGTTGCACTTTCAGTTCACTTTCCCTGCATTTCTATTCTTGGTGCGCAGGTGCTGTGATTGCGCAGTGACCCCCGGCCTTCTTGCAGCTGTGTTTTCTTAAAAGCCTCTACTTTTTCCCATAACCCAGATAGTCTGTGAATCCTCCCCGGCTATCTTCTCCTTGCCTGACTGATCTAATGCCATAATGGAGGAAAGAGCTCCTGGGCAGTCTAGCAAGCGGCCCCCCTGTGCAGTGGAGCTTCAGCCGCTACGCCTCTGACACAATCTGAAGGATTGAAAGACAACTTAGGGGCATCATCTTCAATCTACAGCGGTCCGGCACTTTCTCTCACACACCGTGAAAGATTGTGGCATTTTGTACTCCATTTAACATCGCTCGAAGATGATAGCAAATCTTTTTCTTAACTCCTTGCTTCCAGCTTTTCTGAAACTTCTGAGTGCCAGAGATGGTCTAAAAGGATTACAGATAAAAGTCTCTCTTCTGGAATGTTACAAAGTTACAAAAGTGCAACTTGTTCCCCCAGGAAACAATTGGAAAAAAGGAAGTTTAGAGATACATTTTACTAGAAAAGCACGCCTGTTCCTTGAACAGCTAATTCAGAGTATTGTGTTGTTTTTTTTTTTTTTTTTTTTTTTTTTAATTTTACTGTCATCAGTTGTGTGAATTATGTAATGTTTTATAACTCTTCTACTGAAACAGACAGGGAAATTTAATAAAACATTAGAGCCACTTTTCTGGTTGTATGGCCCTTGAAAAAGCCCTGCTGCCAGTTTTGATATCTTTACTGAAATGTAGGGTAATTTCAACCAGTTTCTAATATTGCCACTTTTAAAGAGTGGCACTATTACTGCACCAAATTATAAATGCTTACCTCCAGGTCATAGATAACAAAAATGGAGGAAATTAAAGTGGTAGTAAAGTTGATTTGTAAAGAAATGGCTCACAGGCAGGGTATTAATGACAGAAGAGACCCCATTGGTCTCTTCTGCCATAAATGCATCCTTCTGCCTGTCAGCTGTCATATTCACTGAGCCGTGCATTCGCAGCTCAGCGAACATTTATGGCCCCGATCTGTGCCGCAGCGATGTGACTGCCGTGCTCATGCGCGGGAGTGACGTCATCTTGACCTGGCCTATCAAATGGCCGAAGGGATGGGACCCGGAAGGAAGACTGGGCGAAGATGGAAGTGCTAGGGGGCCCAGGGGATCGATCCCACCGCAGCACTGGAGGACACCATTTGACTGGTAAGTCTGCCATAATGTACTAATATGCTGTACATACTAGAACATTATGGCATAACCCACCTGGAAGCCCTAAAAAAATAAATCTTATAGCAAACTTTACTTCCGCTTTAAGACCTACTCTAAGTTGGCCTACAGAGGAAGGTAGGGCGCCTCTCTCTGTACGATGTGTGGCAAAATGACATGTTTGCCACTGCCACCTCTTCTTATCTCCCCTCCAGTCACTGGTTGTTTAGGACACTGTCTGCTTCACACTTGATAAAAACCAAACAGAAGGTCAACGCACAACTTCCCGTAAAAAGCAGCCAGCAATAAAAAGGTACACAAGTCCTCACATAAAGCAGCATTAAAGTATTGCAGCGCTCATAAAATGTTTATCAGGAAATGTCCATCGATCCAAAGACCAAAGGATATGTCCCAAATAGTAAGTCCAGGTTAGAACACCTCCATGAACGGAATCAGCCTGGTACTAGTTAAGAGTATACTCCTCAAATGTTGAATCCATAAAAGAGTTTGCAAAAAGAGAAGACAGATTATGGTGTAGTACATCAAACTAAGTGCATAGCACACACATGGGGAGGGTAACACCAGTGCTGGATCAACACAATTAAGTATGTGCACGCTTCCTTCACCCCTCATGCAGTGCAAACTCACCAGAGTTCAAAAAATCGCTCGCTCATAGCACCAAAGGCTCAGTTTGATCTCGGTATGTGCTCAGTAGGATAACATTAAACACCCCAAGGTCTTCTCTTAGTCTTTCATCAATCATCACCATCAATGCAAGTAAAATAGAAAGTATCATTTATTATGTGATAAAAAGCACAAAAGCAAAAGTGGTAGCCACTCACATGTAAGATCACTTTACTGCTCCCAAGTAATGGTATAGGTAAAGGTCCTCAGTAGGCGGCCTTGCCCGACATGTTTCCGGCAATAGCCATTCTTCTGAGGCTCCTGTCAAGCCCCAGGATAGGCTGGTAAAGGGTGGATTCCTCAGCCAACAGCAGACCGTCTATTGGCCATGGATCTACCCACTTCCTTCTGTCTATCACAAAGTATAGTGGACCTTATAGGGAACTAATGCCCCTGTATTCCCATCAGCTGCAGCGACGGGAGGGAGCTCTGCTGCATTGTGGATGGACTGTCTGTATTGAACACTCTTGCCTCAGTGCACCTGGAACTTTCCCCAAATCCATGTACCTGTTTCCAACAGATATTTGAATCTGTTGTCTGCACCAACATTTTTTGTGAGGAGGCATAACGGAATTCTAAGGAATGTGGGAGACACTCTTTATGAATTTCCTTGAGTGTTTTTAGTAATGCTTTAGAAACATAGAGAGTGGCAGTGAAAGACAGTACTTCTAAAACCGTACAAAATCACAGAGCTATACATATTTAATGAGCCATGTGCTTTGGAACTAAATAGACTTCTTTAGCATGAAGGCAGTGCAAACATGTTCAAATAACAACTGAACGTGTATCCAAACCTCAAAACAAAAACAATATTTCTCTTTCGTTCATTGACAGACACAGCGACATATCTTCATTAGTCAAATGCGTTATGCTGTGCTTCCTAGGAGTAGGACACTAGGCGGAAAAGGGTTAACAGAACTTTCAGCTATACCCATGGGGCAGTCCCAGGTGGTATACGCCCACTTCCTGCTTCTAGGATTCAGTTTTTTCTGCCTAGTAGGAGTAAGGACCTAGCTTCCTGCTGGGATCTCTGGTCCTGGCATTTTTTTGTCTTTTTAAACAAGATTTTTTTCTCTTTTGTTATTTTCTAATTTTTATTTGTTCCAGTGAGAACTACAGTCAACTGTCGGACTGGGCGATGCACTGGATATCCTAGATCTTGATGGTCACCCCAGCCCAACCAGCGAGCGCGCGCAGACCTCAGCTCCGCACTAGATTGGCACCAATATGCTCCCATTGGAGGGACTGGCTTGCGAGTGGGACATCTCGCACGGACTTACACGACCTGGTCGTGGATGGGGTCACAGCGTTCCTCGGGCCAGCAGCACCCCTTTTTCCAAGATGAGGAGGTGATCTGCCTGGAGTGAATCCCGCCGCATCTTCTATGATTGGTGAGTAACCCCCCTTTTTTGCTTCGGGAAGTTAGAGGCTGGTGTGGGTCCTCCCGGGTCAGTGGTCCTTCAGGTGAGCTGCCCTCCCCCTAGTGTTCTTAACTACCCTTAAGGTTTTTTTTTCCATCCTTCCCACCTCTCAACCCCCCCTTCCCCCCTCTCCCCCTCTTCCACATTTTTCCCCTCTTCCCCCACTAAGGGGGGCAGCCAAGGGGGCTCTATTATGTGCTGGGGTGCGGTGGGGCTCTACGGCTAGTCGCCGTGGTGTGTGTGGGGCTGCACTGGCAGCACTGGGGGGGTCCCGGGTGGGCTTGTGGTGTTTTTTGGCAGGCGGGTTTTTGCACCCACAGGCGCCGACATCGTGTGGCAATTCTCCTGTAGACCGGTGGTGCCCAGGGCTTTTTTCCGTAGTCCGGCATTGCCGGAGCTACTACGCATGCGCGGCGGCCATTTTTAAGTAGCTGCATTTCTTCACAGACGGCGGCGGCTTCTGGTGTTAGCACGGATGCTCCTCGGTCAGAGCGGCGTGCTACGATGGATTTGGCGCCTCTTCTCCTCTCTCTCTGATCTGCGGAGTCCTGGAGCGGTATCTCCCTGCCTGATCTAGCTATTTGCAGCGTTCTGGGACCTGTAGTCCCACAGGCACTAATATTGCTGGGGATTTTAATATTCTTACAGCTCTGTTGAAACTTTTTACTGTGTTCCCACTGCGGGACCAGGATGGAGCCGGCTGAATATGTCTCACCACCAGACCCACTCTCAGAGGGGGGGAATCTTCGGGGTCTCATTTTGCCGGCCATGACTGTGGTCCTAAAATCTATAGTGTCAAAAGTGGACATGGTTTTACAATGGAAACCTGCAAAAAAACGTTCGTTGTACTCTCCCATTTCTTCTGCCTCCTCAGATTCTGAGGCGGATGTGCCCACCACTGACGTAAGCCGCCCCACGGTGTCAACGTCCACACATCTTGAGTGTTCTGACAGTGAGGATGATTCCTCTTCCTCCACCTCAGAGCAGGAAAAAGCACTGGTAGAGGCACTGATTGTGTCAGTGCTAGAAACCTTAAAAAATGGAGGACGCAGCGGATGCTGCATCAGCCACACCAGTGCAGTTTGGCACCCGCAGGCCATCCAGAGTGACTAAAGTGTTTCCTTTCCCTGCCTATTTCAACGAGATTGTTGCTAGTCACTGGGGTTCCCCAAAACATATGGCTGGGATTTCTAAGTTTCGCTAGGAGATATCCCTTTGAAGAGTCCCTCGTTAAGAAACTGACGGTACCACTGGTGATGGACTCCCAGGTTTCAAGGTTGAATAAAGCTACATTATTGCCTGTGGTGAATAAACCGTCCTTTAAGGATCCTATGGATAGGAAGGCTGAAGCACTGGTATGCCATCTTTTTACCGTGGTCGGCTCAGTGTTTGCCATTACCTTGGTCTCCCTGATCTTGATGGAGTGGGCGAAGCTGTTATGCCAAGATTTGAAGGAGCGTCAGCACTCTCAGGAAATGGTGGAGCTTGTGAAGAAAACAATTCATTGCAATATAGATGCAGCTCCACTAGCCTGCAGGGCTTCAGTGACAGCGGTGACTTTATGCTGCATGATCTGGTTGAAATGCTGATCTGCAGACCAGGCTTCCAAAAAGGTTTTGACAGACCTTCCCTTTTTGGGTCACCGTCTGTTTGGAGCCTCCATGGAAGAGATCATTAAGGGTCTCACCGGAGGCAAGAATACCTTGCTTCCACAAGAATAAAGAGTTTTGTTGCAAACATGGTCCGTTTTATTTTCAGCTCACAAGCAGCCCTTTCGTCCCACGGGGTTGCAGGACAAAGGGTCGAAATCCTCTCGACCTTTCTTGGGGGGTTCCAAGCGACCCTGGCAAGTCCAAAGCGGGTTCCTCCGGCCTCACGGAGAAGTCCTCCTCCGCTTAAAAGGATACCCTCGCTCATTCCAGGGGTGGGAGGAAGTCTGTGTTTCTTTCCGGATCAATGGATCTCGTTCATTCAGGACAAATGGGTTCTGGAGTTGGTTTGGTCCGGTTACAAGACTGATTTCAGTCCTTGCCCCCGCCAAGGTTCTTCCCTTTAAATTTGTGTCTGTCCAAGGATCACCTTCAAGGCCTTTTTGAAGTAATCCAGGACTTGTTGTCCCAAAGAGTGATAGTTCCTGTACCCAATTCGGAATGTTTTTCCAGGGGTTTTATTCCAACCTCTTTACGGTCCCTAGGAAGGAAGGGAAGGTTTGGCCTATCCTAGATCTCAAGGTCCTGAACTATTATGTGCAGGTTCAAAAATTCAAAATGGAATCAATCCAATCAGTCAGGGGGACTTTCTAGCTTCCATCGATATCAAGGGCGCTTGCCTTCATATTCCGATCTATATCTGACATCAAAGTTTTCTTCGCTTTGCCATAGGCGAGAAGCACTATTATTTTGTGGCGTTACCCTTTGGTCTCGCCTCCGCTCCTAGGATGTTTACAAAAGTACTTGCACTGGTGTTAGCCATACTCAGGTTCTGGGATACCTGGACGATCTTCTTCTAAAGGGGCGGAATCGTCATCGGTCCTGAAGGAGGACGTGGACATCGCGGTAAGAACTCTGCAGGAGTTCGGCTGGATTCTGAATTTTTAAAGTCAGCCTTGACTCTGTCCAACAAGTTGGACTTTCTGGGGCTGACTCTGGATTCAGCGTCAGCCCGGGTGTTTCTCCCGGAGTCGAGTCAAAACTCTTGAAGTTGCAGCAGGCCTCCTGTTATCCAATCGTTCGTTGACTCTGAGGACCTGCATGCAGGTGCTGGGGTTCATGGTTTCCACTTTTGAAGCCATTCCCTTTGCTCATTTCCATACCCAGCTTCTGAAAAAAGAGATTCTAACCAAATGGGACAAGCATCCACAGTCTCTGGACAAAATTATCCTGTTGAGTCGGGTGGCGAGAGGGTCTCTGCTTTGGTGGCTCTGCTCCCCAGGGAAAAATATTCCTCCCATTGTTCTGGACAGTGGTGACTACGAACACCAGTATCCCTGGATGGGGGGGGGGGTCCTGGGTACAGATTCAGCCCAGGGGGTCTGGTCCTCGTAGGAGTCCAGTCTGCCTATCAGTATCCTGGAAATTCGAGGCATCATACTTTGCCTACTCCGGTGGACGGATCGTCTGTGGGGGTGTCCGGTGTGGATCCAATCGGACAATGCCATGGCTGTGGCATATATCAATCACCAAGGGGGCACCAGGAGTGCCCTAGTGGCAAAAGAAGTGCCCGGCATTCTGCAGTGGGCGGAACATCTTGTTTCGGCACTATCGGCAGTGCACATTCCAGAGGTGGAAAATTGGCAGGCGGACTACCTCAGTCATGAGGCTCTGTGTCTGGGAGAATGATCTCTTCACTTGGAAGTCTTTCATCAGCTGTACCTTCGGTGGGGGACACCAGATGTGGACCTATTGGCCTCTCGTCTCAACCTGAAGGTTCAGAGGTTTGTTGTGAGGTCTCGGGATCCTCCAGCGGATGCCGTGGACACTCTGGTGGCTCCTTGGGCCAGTATCATCTCATTTATGCCTTTCTTTCAATTCAACTCTGCCAAGACTTCTTCGCAGAACCGAGGCAGAAGGAATTCCGGTGATCCTGGTGGCACCAGACTGGCCTCGTCGGTCCCGGTATGCGGATCTGGTAAAGTTGGTAGCCGACGCTCTTTGGCGGCTTCCTCTCAGAGAAGATCTCCTATCTCAAGGGCCGATCTTCCATCCTGCTTTACGATCGCTGGCTTTAACGGCCTGGCTTTTGAGAGCCAAGTTATAAAAGACAGAGGTTTGTCGGAATCTGTGGTTTCTCCTTTATTAAGGGCCAGGAAGTCTACCTCTCTGAAAATTTACCATCAAGTTTGGAAAGCATATATTTCTTGATGTGAGTCTCGGGGAATTTATCCCCGATCCTTCTCGGTATCCCGTCTTCTTGAGTTTTACAAACGGGTGTTGATAAATTTTTGGCCTTGGGCACCATTAAGGGTCAGATTTCGGCTTTGTCCGTTTTCTTCCAAAGACCGCTGGCGATTAATTCTTTGGTTCTCACATTCATGCAGATAGTTCGCCATTTGATTTCCCAGGTGCGGTCTCTGTTGTCTCCATGGGATTTCAATCTGGTGCTGTCGGTCCTTCCTAGACCGCCTTTTGGTGACAATTACGTCTGCACGCAGGGTCTCGGAGTTGGTTGCGTTGTCCTGTCGGTCACCTTATCTGGTGGTTCATCAGGACAAGGTGGTGCTTCGCCCCTGTCAGTCGTTCCTTCCTAAGGTCGTGTCAGGTTTTCACCTGAATGAGGACTTTATGTCGCCTTCATTATGTCCTAAGCCTAAGCATGGAGGTTGCTTTGCATTCATTAGACGTGGTTTGGGCCATCAGGGTGTACCTGATGGCGACTGAGTCTATTCGGAAATCAGATTCCTTGTTTATCCTTAAGGATGGCCCTCGTAAGGGGCAGGCTGCATTAGCTGCGACCATTTCCAGATGGATCAGGCAAACAGTGGTGCAGGCCTATTCAATTAAGGGTCAAGTTCTTCCTTTCCCTGTTAGGATGGATTCAACAAGGACGCTTAGTGCCTCCTGGGCCTTCCAACATCAGGCGTCAGTGGTCCAGGTTTGCAAAGCAGCCACCTGGACGTCCGTACAAACGTTCACCAAGTTCTACAAGGTGAATGTTTTTGCATCTGCAGATGCTGCTTTTGGCTGCAAAGTTTTGCAGGCTGCTCTGGCAAAGACTTTTGCCTCTTGAGGGTGTTTTTTTCTGGTGGGTGAGCTCCAGTTGTTTCTGGTTGAGCTCCTGGTTTACCTGGTTGGCTAAGTTTAGCTTTTTCCTTTAGGAACATGTTATTGCTGTGTTTTTCCCACCCCTCATGCTGATACTGCTTTGGGATATCCCATCCGTCTAATGGAGATTTGAAGCTGTGTCCGTCAATGAACGAAAGAGAAAACTGGATTTTTGTCTTACCGTAAAATCCTTTTCTTTGATGTTCATTGACGGACACAACACCCACCCCTCTGTGGAGTTGGGTTATGTATTCTTCTGGCACAGTTTGTTACAAAACTGAGATCCTAGAGCAGGAAGTGGGAGTGTACCACCTGGGACTGCCCCATAGGCGTAGTTAAGCTTTGTTAACCCTTTTTTCGCCTAGTGTCCTACTCCTAGGAATAGCAGCATAACCCATCCGTCTAATGAAGATATGAAGCTGTGTCTGTCAATGAACATCAGAGAAAAGGATTACGGTAAGACAAAAATCCAGTTTTTCTCTGTGTTTGCAGAAAATGTACTTGGCCTGAAACAAAGAAAACAAAAGCAGCCATCACCTCTATAAATTAGTAAGCTGCATTATATTAAATTTTTGGCATTCTAGACAACAATATATAGGCTCTAAGAATAGTGCTACCACAGCTCATCAGAATGTGAGCATGACACAGCCACAGTGTCATGCTTTTGCCCCTTTCCCTGTCCTCTTAGGCTCCTATCACATGGGGCAGGCTCTGTTTTGATCAACAGGGGACCTGTGATCTATGGGTGGCCTAGTGTAAACAGACAGGCTGTCCGTTTATACTGGACTTCCCTCTGATCCGATCCGCTAGGGGCCCTTTAAGAATTGTTGGTGCACTTGATGATAGTGTTTTCAACCTGCATGCAGTGAAGTGTTGAAACGCGCCAAACAGTGTCAGCAAGAGGTGTCATGAATGCAGTCCAGATACGATGACAATGCGGTATAACCAAAGCTTGGGGTTGGTAAGGGGGGTAAAATGGTATTGGTAGATGTGCGGTTCAAGTTTGGTGAAAGGGCAGTATAGCTTTATGGCACTAAATGTCCTGTTCTCAGTGGCCCAGTTTCTGCTAGCAGTGTAAAGGCGGGCCAGTGGCCCTCTCACCGACTCCAAGGAGGTGGCGACAGGCTCTCGCAGTTGAAGACATCTCCTTATTCTCGTCCTGGTGATTTAGTCATTTAGCAATCTGCAGGGGAGACTACAATGAACGCTGCACCCGGCGGCAACCGTGCAAAAATAGCAGTGGTGACAGGGCTGTGGAATATTTGGGGTCTCAGCTTCTAACTTTGAGCCTGAGTCTGGATAGCTTGGCCTCCTGCTGACATACGAGTGCCTTTCAACTGTGTCTACATGGATTCCAGTGGCACCAAGAGAGTGGGCTTTCCCAGGCTATTCAAAAAATATTGCCTCCTGGACTCTCCTGCTGCCCAGGGTCTGTTGGAACCTGTAGGTAAAAAAGTAATTTGTTCTTTTACATGACTGCCATTGTGGACTATACCTCCCAGGATTCTGGGCTGCATTAATGTCTATGGGCTTGCTTGACTTTAGCTCTCACCCTGTTGGCCAGGGAAGAATAGTACAGCACAGTATCAGCATATTAGTAGAGTGAGGGAAGTAAGTAAAGAACAATGTCTCCTTTTCCATGTCATTGTAGCCTAACACTTGGCTACATGTATGTTTTGTTCTCTGTGTTCTGTATGCATAGCCCCCAACTGTCCTTGATTTGGAACAAAGTCCCTCTTGCCCTCTTTCCTCCTCATTTGTCCCTTATTTTGGTCTGATCTTTATAGTTGTATAAAATTAACTATTTATCTTGCAAATAGTGTCTCACTGTGTTAAACATTTTCATCCATATTCTAAATTGCCGCATTTTGACTTTCTCAAATGCATACTTGTTCTGGGTCAGTGACTCCAAAGGATCATCACAACAGCCAAGCAACTAGTATTTTCAGAAGGAAGTCAGCATGCTCAGCACACATATTTCTCTTAGGAAAGATGTACAGCCTATATAGAGCAGAAGAGGGAGGATCATATAATCTATGCATGTACAGTGTGTACTGTATATAGCAGAGCTGTGACAAATATAAACTCCTGCTTATACTCCTACCTATCTACAGCTCAATAATATGTTTTATGTACTGAGAGTGGGCGAGAGAGGTGTTTAGTCTGCACTCAGAATTTAAGAATGCTTTGAAAGGTGGGGTTGAGGCTGTTGGAGAATCCGAAGAAGAGATTTAGACTTGGAAAATGGTGGTCTCCAGAGTTGATCAGCCACATATCATGAAGGGCACTGACAACAAGGAGCAGATGCATCAGAAATAAAAGACTGCACTTTAAATAGAGGCCACTATGGCTGCTTCAAGAGTCACTCTTTCTCAGCTGCAGTTCCCTCTTAATGTGTCTGTTTTATAAAGTAAATGTTTAGGAAGAACATCAATCTCCTTTTATGTGCTACCTGTCTAATTTCCTGGATAACTCTTCTGCGTTTATACATCCAATTTCAAGCCTGCGCGGCTTTTATTGATATTATGCATCCGGGGAATCTAATTGGCCCAAAATATGACAAATCTCACTGTTAAAAGTCCCTGTTTATCAGACGGCAGGGCCTGCCGTGTGAACGCCATCTCCTGGGGAGGATGACAGAGTTCCCAACTATTATCTGTAAATCTCCCTGACTAAAGCTCTGTTACGCGTCACTGGGCCTCTGGGAACTGCTCCCATGTTCCATTAATCAGCAGACCAGCAGAAGCCACATGGAAATCGATAATGAAGCAACTTAACAAATCTCTTAGCACCCGTCTGGCCTTCGACGCAGTGCTATTTATCAGATGCTTTCTCACTTTTAACTTACACAATGACAGAAAAAAAGATCTCCAGATTCTTTCACATAGGCAAGAGTGTCCATTTTTGCACAGCTTGAGCCTAAATATTTTATCCTGGTTTTGACCTTGCAGCGTGTTGCAACACATTGTTACACATTGGGCTGCATGTAAAGAAGCATGACCTTTTCCCAATTGAGCACGTTGGTGAGAACTGGGCACATTGAAAACCGTGTATTTTCCCTGGTTATTATGTTCCCCTTACTTCATCCAAACCGCTAAATACACAGGTCAGGCATATACACTAGAACTGCTTTACCAGCCAGAAGATATATAAAGTAAACATTCTGTGTGGTTCCATGGCATGAGGAGGGTTACAACCCTTTTTCAGAACCTGCAGTTTGTAAGCCTCTATGCCACTTTTCCACCTTCGGCTCACTTACTAAACAAATAGAAAATAGCGCCATGTTGCCACCATCCATGAGGAGCTTTGTAAACTCACTAAAGTACCTCTGCCTACTGGCTACAAACATATATAACTTCCACTGACAAATTGATGTCAACCTTTAGCTGGTATGTGCCTGTTCACAACAAAATAGTTTTTTATACAAAGAAAATAAAAAGGTCACAGGACTTTAAATGAGGCCAACCACTTAACCAAAATAGGTATATAGAGTACCTATGATAATACATTTATTTGGAAGATATATCAATACAGCAAAAATAAATACAAAATTACAATTTCTTGAATATAGTAAAAGCATATTGAATGGAGTGCTGACATGCAACAATTCATAATCGATAAAGTAAATACATAATACACTAATACATGATAATAATATATAGGTAAAAATAATAACATGATTGGTATAAATATGATACACAAAACATCTTGACATCCTCAAACTCAACGCGTTTCGCGGAACCCTGTCCGCTCCTTCAGGAGTATGATGCAAAAAGAGATCTAAAAATCTGAGTAAATATAAACATGTATAAAAATAATGAATAGATCCAAAGAAAGAAAAAAAGGGGGGGGGGGAATTGATTACTCACAAGTCAGCTAAACCCATGAGACCAGCAACGAAAAAGAGGGGTGGAGGGGCAGCAGACCTACACCTCAACCGAGACTGTGACAAGAGGACCCGTCCAGGTCAGGGGGACATCCAGAGGCCAGGCCAAATGTGGAATACAATCCATAGAATGAATAAATGTGGGTATAGTCCAGCCCATATAGATCTAAAGAATATATATGACATATGTGTAATATGCATAAAAGTGAAGAATAGATGATAAATAGGATAGAGGTGGTATTGACTAAAGGATATATCCCACAATTCCGAAGGAAAAGACTGCAAGTCGGTGCAAATGAAGAGCCAAGCTCGTAGAAACAAATGGTGACAAGAAGGAAGGGACCAAGTAAATGGATAAAGACAATGTGAAAAGTAAAGGGGAAAAAATACCAATGTGCATGTGATGAAAAACATACGCTGAAAAAAATGACAAAATAGCAACAAAAAAGGGTTTGAATGAAAAGTGAGCACACCCCAAAATAAGTGAAGATTATTAAGTGTTTGATCCATATTTGAGAGATGTCCCAGTTAGCTTTCAGGTGAAATAGAGCAGGAAAGATCTCCTAACCAACAGCCTTTTATTGCCGAGACTAAAGGCGGATCATAGCCAACGTCATGCCACTGTGGATGCTTCGGGTTACAAAAATTTGTTTCAAAATAGCTTTTTAGGCAATTAAACTGCCTGAATTAAAAAAAAATAAGTTAAATAAATTTGTGCTCAATGATGGAAAGGGTTAACTGGGACCAAACCCTAGGAACACTGACCACGGACTTAAAATGGGAATGCTTTAGGAACATATTAAACAAAAGTATCTTACAATACATTCCTATGGGAAATAAATTTAGAAGAGACAACTTATTAGGGGAAAAAAATGGCCTTCAAGAAATATAAAACAAAGGGCACAGTATTGGCTTTCCAGCAGTACAAGGAAGCAAATAAGAAAAGTAAATACGAAATCAAAATGGCTAAAATCAACTTTGAGAGACAAATAGCGGAGGATAGTAAAAAGAACCCAAGGAAATTCTTTAAATATATCAACAGCAAAAAAACTATGACAGAGACACACATAATTAACGAAGAGGGGAGGATGGTTACAGAGGACACTGAAAAGGCAACCGTGCTTAATGCTTTTTTCTCCTCAGTCTTTACACAGGAAAAGGAGGGGTTCACTGACCATGACTGTATGGTTAGCAGTAATTCACAGGACTTGCCGCTATGGCTAACAGAGGGTGAAATCAGGGAAAGGCTGGATAAAAATTTTTTTTTGGAAAACAAACGTTTATTGGGTTCACATAATAACAACAAAACAAACATATGCAGGCAGCACATCAGGTCACGTCACACCAGCAGTATATAATACAACATTGTCACATAAGGTACAGAAATCAGGCAGGAAAAAGAAAAAAAAACAAAATACAGGTCCATAGGGGAAATAGCATCGTACATAGGCAAGTATAACAGCAAGTATACCCGAAACCCCATCCCATAGCGTCCGTGAGTATAAGCAGGGTACACAAGGTTCACCCCAATCCCAGAGATCACCCAGGAGAACAGGTGTCAGAGGACTGAAGCCACCTGTCCCAGACCCTATGATAACTGCCAAGAGAACCCCGGTTAGTATAGATGACTTTCTTGTAGGACAAGGATTGATTGATATCAGCCTTCCATATAGCCAGATCAGGCCAGACGGACTGTATCCACGTGCGGGCAATCAGTTTTCTTGCGCTAAAGAGGGTTTCATGCAGGAATTTTACGGTGTATTTATCAACGTCCTCATCAGGTATAATACCCAGCAGACAGACCCTAGGATCTAGTGTAACAGGAGCCCCCATACGGTCGTGCAGGAAGCGAACCACCTGCACCCAGAAGCCCTGGATACGAGGACAGTGCCACAACAGATGTCCAAAGGTACCTGGTGACAACAAACACTTGGGGCACACCGGGTCTCTGGAGGGAACGAATCTGGCTATTCTGTCAGGAGAGAGGTACGCTCTATGTAATATATACACCTGTGTCAATCTGTCAGACAGCTTGGGCGAGACTAGCTTACAGGCCCCAAGAGCCTCCGTCCAATCATCATCGTCAAGGTCTCCAACATCGTCAGTCCAGCGAGGGCGAACACTGAACGCCAGGGCCGTGGCCGTTTTGGTTGTCAGCATCTCATATAAAAGGGAGATAAGTTTACGGGAGTCAGAACCAGTCAGGACATCCAACAGGTCAACAGTGGGCAAGTCCGGGTAACGGCCCCCAAACTGAGCGTGAAGGGCATGGCGAAGTTGATAATACCGATAATACATGGAGGGGGGAAGGTCAAAGTCAGTCCGTAACTGGGAGAAGGGTCTAAGTGCTCCCCCCTGCAATACATGGGAGAGATACACGACCCCCCTGGCCATCCACAGTCCAGGGTCCGGTAGCTGTAGTAATTCAGGTAAGTGTCTATTGAACCACAAGGGAGTTTTAGCGTGGAACAGCGGGTCACCAGTCCTGGATAGCGCCAAATCCCATATCCTCCTACAGTGAGAAGAGACAGCACTCGTCACCTGGGCATTTGAAGGCCCACCCGCGCCTCGGAGAATATCACAGAAGGGGTGAGGACTCGAGGTCAGTACTGGGGGGCAGGCCAGGGCCATATATCTGGGAGCATCCAATGCATTGACGTGATAGAAGTGGGATAACTGCGACGCAAGGTAGTACGCCCCAAAATCCGGAACAGCAAGCCCTCCCAGAGCAGTCGGCTTCTGAGCGTGACGCCACGCCAGCTTGTGTCTACTGGGACCCCACACAAAAGTTTTCAGTAAACGTTCAAGAATCGCGAAATATTTGTAAGGGATATACACAGGGGAGTGCCATAAAACATAGAGAATTTTAGGTAGGAGGATCATTTTAATCAAATTTACACGGCCCATCACGCCAACGGGGAGACGGGACCATATTTGGGTCTTATGCTTAACTAGGGCGTACAGAGGCTCAATATTAAGAGCGATATAATCAGCAAGGGTACGGGATACCTGCACCCCCAAATGTTTAAGCGTAGAAACGCGAAGTAAGGGGAGGAGGGATTGATCCTGCGATTGGGCAAAAACATCCAGGGACAAAATTTGCGACTTATCCCAATTAATGGACAGGCCGGAGAACCCGCCGAAAGTAGTGATAAGGTCCAGGACTCTAGATAGGGAGGGGCCAGGGTCAGCTAGGTAGAGGATCATATCGTCGGCGTATAATCCGATTTTATCAACGTGATCGCCGCGACCAAGGCCAACAACATCCGGGTGTGCACGTATGGCAATGGCCAGGGGCTCGACCGCCAGCGCATATAGCAGTGGGGAGATCGGGCAACCCTGTCGAGTTCCCCTAGAAAGGGGGAACGACCCGGAGGTGTGTGCATTTGCCACTACTCTGGCGCAAGGACGATGGTAGAGGATGGTCAACCACTTCACAAATTTAGGCCCAAAACCAAAGCGCCCCAGACATTGCCATAGGTAGTGCCACTCCACCGAGTCAAAGGCCTTGGCAGCATCCAAGGACACCAGCACCCGGGTACCCACCAGATCATGCGTCGCCTGTACATTCATAAACAGAAGCCGTGTATTACATGCCGTGTTCTTGGATGGCATGAAGCCCGTTTGATCTGAGTGTATGAGAGAGTGAATGACCTTGTTAAGTCGCAGGGCAAGTATCTTAGCCAGGATCTTAATGTCACACTGAAGGAGTGAGATGGGGCGATAGGACTCAGGCTGGATAAAATTAACACAAATAAATCACCAGGCCCAGGTGGTGCACATCTGAGAGTACTCACAGAACTAATTAAAACTATATCTAGACCACTGTTCCTGATCTTTGCTGATAGTATTATGACAGGAAATGTTCCAGGTGATTGGAGAAAAGCTAACGTGATACCGATATTCAAAAAAGGGCAGAGGCATATCCCGGGAAATTATAGGCTGGTTGTAATGTTCTGGTACCTTTGGGTACCCTAATTACTCTTTCATAAGTGTATGCGCCCCACCATTCTCTTTTGGTAAGGTGCGCATACACCTTTAAGACTGATGCTGTCATCACTGAGCGCCGGACTGGATGGCTATTTAGATCGCCGGCTCTCACTCACATGTGTTCGTTCAAACTGCTTTGTGCCTTGATGCTAACCTGTCTTGAAGCTCTCATGCTTGCAAGCATACCTCGCTGTCGGAACCACGCTGCGCTGATCCCTGTATCCCGCTACCGGATCATCCGCTCTTGCCGAACCTCTCCTCTGCTACATTGCTATTAGTGATAAGTACCCCACAGGGGAAACCTCTATAACCTTTATACTAAAGCTTACACTATCTAGCTCTGCATACTAAGGACTATTACTACATCTGCATTATCTAAGATTGCTAGCTCTTGAGCCTACTACCACCTGTTCTTGCACTGGGTTGATCTCTCTTGTATGTCCACCTGCTACTCTGTCATCTACTACCATACATGATTGCTAAACCTATCTGCATCCCATCTGCTACTATCTTACTTTCAAGAACATTTCCTTTAAAGTGTCTGTCATCTACCATCTCTACCCAACCTGTCTCTTCAGCCTATCATCACTGTGTTACTATATACATAAGTCACTCTAGGAAACATCTTATTGAGTGTGTGTATTTACTTGCTGAATTGAGATCATCCACACATGATGAGTCATTGAGAGTTGGGAATGGTGTCTCAGCGTTTCTCTACATGACTACTGAAGTGGAATATTTCTGCAGCTGAAAATCCACATCATACGTAAAACGCAGGAGCGTTACAGATTGAACGAACCACAAATGGATTCAGCAGAAATAACCACTCAGATGACACAATTAAAACAGCAAGTAACTGCGTTAATACACGCACTTGCTGAATTAAAAGAAGACAATCAGGCTCTGTCGCAGCAGGTAATTAGACTGACACAACTTACCACTGCTCAGTCCCCTGAACCCAAAATAAATCCTCCTTTGGTATTTACAGGCGATCGCAAAAAATTTCGCGAATTTAAAAACGCATGTGAGTTACTTTTCTTGCTAAAACCCCGTACCTACCTTACTGATCACATTAAGGTTTGTACTATTATTTCTTACCTAACAGGCGATCCTCGGGCCTGGGCAGACTCTCTTTTTGAGAAAAACGACCAGATTCTCAACTCCTATGCCTTGTTCCTAGCAGAACTCACTAGCCTATATGATGATCCCAATAGGCAGAGTACTGCCGATCTTCAATTAAGATCCTTGAAACAAGGTGGGAGACCTGTAGAAGACTTTGTCGCAGAATTCAAGAGATGGACCCTTGATTCAGAATGGAATGATGCATCTCTGAAAACCCAATTTAGGCTTGGCCTATCAGAGGCCGTTAAAGACGAGCTCGCCCGAGCGGATCTGCCAAAAGCCCTGGATGCATTGATACAACTCGGTATCACCATAGATAGAAGACTACGAGAAAGAAAGGCTGAGAAAATGGGAATGCCATTATCCAGTTCTTCTCGGATTTCGGCCGTTGACCCCGTTCCTATGGAGGTAGGAACCATACGCCCACCTCTATCAACTATGGAAAGAGCCAAAAGACGATCTGGTAATCTCTGCTTGTACTGTGCATCCCCGGATCACAAGATAAACGTCTGTCCCCTAGTCTACAAAAAGAAGGGTGAGTGTTCACATGTCCTCCTAGGGGGATTGACAACTTCAATCACTAACCCTTACCTTTCTGTTTGCTTAACATTACAGTGGGACCAGAACAGGATTACTACTAAGGCCATTATTGACACAGGATCTTGTGGAAATTATATTGACATACGTTTTGCTGCTTTAAATAAAGTTCCTATTATTTCTAAACTTAAACCTGTCTCAGTAAGTCTTATTAACGGTGTTCCTTTATCCTCTGGTCCGATCACTGATCAGACACAGGCACTCCTAGTCACTACTAACGGGTCTCATATGGAGACCACTACCTTCGATCTAATACCTTCACCCCACTTTCCCATTGTGTTGGGACTTCCCTGGTTGCACACACATCAACCAACCATAGATTGGAAGGAACGGACCCTGGCCTTCCTCTCTTCCTATTGCGAGGGTACGTGTAACCTCCCGTCTTTCGGGAAGATCCTGTCTGTGGTGACAGATGAGATTGCACCACTATGTTATCAGGATCTCTCTGAGGTTTTTCTTGAGAAAAATGCTCAAGCACTACCTCCCCATCGATACTATGATTGTAGCATTGATCTACTCCCAAATAGCAAATTGCCGTTCGGTCATGTTTATCCTCTTTCACAGGATGAACTTTCCCATCTCAAAGACTATTTGGATGAGAATTTGAAGAAAGGTTTTATTAGACCTTCCACTTCTTCCACAGCAGCAGGACTCTTTTTTGTCCGCAATAAGGACTCAAGTCTCAGGCCTATCATCGACTATAGGCAATTGAATGCTATTACAATAAAAGATCGCTATCCTCTACCGCTTATCCCTGCGCTCATTGAGCAGGTGCGTGGAGCTACCTATTTTTCAAAATTGGATCTGAAAGGAGCATACAATCTCATTCGAATCCGTGCTGGACACGAGTGGAAGACTGCATTCAGAACCAGATACAGATTGTTCGAATATCTTGTAATGCCATTCGGGCTATGCAACGCCCCTGCAGTTTTTCAACGATTTATTAAAGATATTTTCAGAGACTTACTTGATGTCTGTGTTGTGGTATATCTGGACGATATACTTATATATTCACGATCCCTGTCTGAACACATAAGACATGTAAGACTAGTATTATCGAGATTGCTTGCACACAACCTTTATGTGAAACTGAAAAAATGCTTGTTTTATAAAGAAGAGGTACTGTTTCTAGGCTACATCATATCCAAAACAGGAATCGAGATGGACATGAGTAAGATATCCTGCATTCAGGATTGGCCTACACCAACCACACGCAAGGCGCTACAACGATTCCTTGGATTTTCGAATTTCTACAGGAAGTTCATCAGAAACTTCTCTGCCATTGTGAGACCCCTCACACAGCTCACTAGCATTAAAAAACCATTCAAATGGTCAGATGAAGCAAATAAAGCTTTTCACCTGTTAAAGACAAGGTTTACTTCTGCTCCCATATTACGCCATCCAGACCCATCCCTCCAATACATTCTGGAAGTAGATGCGTCAAACATGGCAGTAGGGGCAATACTCTCCCAATGACCAACTCACACTTCATCCAGTCGCCTTTTTTTCTAAATCCCTAAGCAGTCCAGAGATAAATTACCCCGTGGGTGAAAAGGAACTGCTTGCTATAAAATTGGCTCTGGAGAATTGGAGACATCTACTCGAAGGCACCCAATTACCAATACTTATATACACGGACCATAAAAATCTCCAATATCTTCAGACTAACAAAACTCTCTCTCACCGACAGGTACGATGGTCACTATTCTTTCTAAGGTTTAACTTCCTAGTGACCTACACACCTGCAGATAAGAACAAAAAGGCGGATGCACTATCACGACTAACTGAAGAAAACTACTTTGAAATCCCTTCCGTTCCTATAATACCTCACAAACGCATTATTGGAGTTGTCCGTTCCTTGAAGGAAGAGGTTTTGCATGGTATAAGTTTGGATTCACCCCCACCACAACTAAATACTGATGCAGAAGGCTTCCTCTACTACAACGACAAACTTTATATACCACCTACCATACGCACCAAGATCTTGGAATTATCGCATGATGTGCCTATGGCAGGACATATGGGTATGACAAAGACTCTTAATCTGATTACCAGACAATTCTGGTGGCCTGACATGAAAACATCTATACAAAAATTCGTCTCTTCATGCAATGTCTGTGCCAGGTCCAAAATTGACACTACGAGACCATCCGGTCTACTATGCAGTCTACCAATACCCCAAACTCCATGGGAAGTTGTGTCCTTGGACTTTATAGTGGAATTGCCTCCTTCCAAAGGATTTAATACCATCTTAGTGTCAGTGGACCATCTGACAAAAATGGCACATTTCATTGCTATTCGCAGACTACCTTCGTCCAACCAAACGGCAGAACTCCTGATGAAACATGTCTTTAAGTTACATGGTATCCCAAAAACTCTTCTGTCTGACCGTGGATCACAATTTATTTCCAAGTTCTGGCAAGAACTATGTCACATACTACGGATCGAGCGGAAGCTCACTTCTCCTTACCATCCGCAGACCAACGGACAGACTGAAAGAGTCAACCAATGCATCGAGCAATATTTACGTTGTTACACTTCTTACCAACAGGATGATTGGGTGGATCTTCTCCCTCTGGCAGAATTTGCCTACAACAACGCAACCCACAGTACGACCAAGCAGAGTCCGTTCTACTTGAACTATGGGTTTCATCCCTCTATTCTTCCACCACGCATCCTTCCTTCAAATAACCCAGTAGCCTCAGACTATCTTACCCAAATAAAGGACTCTGTGGGTTTGCTTAATACTACCATTTCACACGCTCATAGTCAACAAAAGAAGTACTATGATCTTCGCAGAAGACCTTCTCCTCAGTACGCTATCTGGGACCTCGTTTGGCTCTCAACAAAAAATTTAAGACTGAAAATCCCTAGCAAAAAGCTTGGACCTCTGTTCTTGGGACCTTTCCCAATCAAGAAACTTATTGGAAAAGCTGCAGTACAGCTTACATTGCCAATAGACCTCAAAATACATCCCATTTTCCATGTGTCGCTACTGAAGCCCCATGTTCCTGACCAAGGAATAAGGCCTACTATCCCACCTCCTCCTCCTGTACAAGTTGAAGGTGGAGAAGAATATGAGATAAGAGATTCTGGATTCTCGTATCCACAGAGGAAGACTTCAGTACTTGGTTCGATGGAAGAACTATGGGCCCCAAGACGACACCTGGCTAAACACCTCTGACATACATGCCTCTAGATTAATCTGCAATTTTCATGCGAAGTACCCAGACAAACCAGCTCCAGAGGCCTTCAGGAGCCGGCCTTAAGGGGGGGTACTGTAATGTTCTGGTACCTTTGGGTACCCTAATTACTCTTTCATAAGTGTATGCTCCCCACCATTCTCTTTTGGTAAGGTGCGCATACACCTTTAAGACTGATGCTGTCATCACTGAGCGCCGGACTGGATGGCTATTTAGATCGCCGGCTCTCACTCACATATGTTCGTTCAAACTGCTTTGTGCCTTGATGCTAACCTGTCTTGAAGCTCTCATGCTTGCAAGCATACCTCGCTGTCGGAACCACGCTGCGCTGATCCCTGTATCCCGCTACCGGATCATCCGCTCTTGCCGAACCTCTCCTCTGCTACATTGCTATTAGTGATAAGTACCCCACAGGGGAAACCTCTATAACCTTTATACTAAAGCTTACACTATCTAGCTCTGCATACTAAGGACTATTACTACATCTGCATTATCTAAGATTGCTAGCTCTTGAGCCTACTACCACCTGTTCTTGCACTGGGTTGATCTCTCTTGTATGTCCACCTGCTACTCTGTCATCTACTACCATACATGATTGCTAAACCTATCTGCATCCCATCTGCTACTATCTTACTTTCAAGAACATTTCCTTTCAAGTGTCTGTCATCTACCATCTCTACCCAACCTGTCTCTTCAGCCTATCATCACTGTGTTACTATATACATAAGTCACTCTAGGAAACATCTTATTGAGTGTGTGTATTTACTTGCTGAATTGAGATCATCCACACATGATGAGTCATTGAGAGTTGGGAATGGTGTCTCAGCATTTCTCTACATGACTACTGAAGTGGAATATTTCTGCAGCTGAAAATCCACATCATACGTAAAACGCAGGAGCGTTACACTGGTCAGCCTGACATCGATAGTATGTAAACTTCTGGAGGGTATGATAAGGGACTATATCGTAGAGTTTGCTAAAGACAACAACATCATCAGCAGTAATCAGCACGGGTTTACGAATGGGCGTTCTGGTCAAACCAATCTCTTAACTTTCTATGAGGAGGTGAGCTGTGAGCTAGATAGGGGGAGACCAGTGGATGTGGTGTATCTGGATTTCGCTAAGGCGTTTGATACAGTTCCCCACAAGCGCTTAATTTATAAAATAAGGTCTGCAGGCATCAACCACAAGGTTTGCTCTTGGATACAGAACTGGCTAAAAGGGCGTGTCCAAAGGGTGGTAATAAATAGCGCATACTCAGACTGGTCTGGGGTGGCAAGTGGGGTCCCCCAAGGCTCAGTCCTGGGACCAATCTTGTTCAATTTATTCATAAACAGCATTGAGGACGGGATCATTAGTTCTATATCAGTTTTTGCAGATGACACAAAATTGGGCAGGGCAATAACTACACAGCATGAGGCAGATATCTTACAGAATGACCTGAACAAAATAACAGATTTGGCGACGACATGGCAAATGAGGTTTTATGTGAAGAAGTGTAAGGTTTTGCACTTGGGGACTAAAAACATAAAAGCACAATACACTTTAGGGGGGAACCTTTAGGGGAATCAAAAATGGAGAAAGATCTGGGAGTCTTAGTAGAGGATAGACTAGGCAATAGCATGCAATGTCAAGCAGCAGTTGCCAAAGCCGACAGAATATTAGCATGCATAAAGAATGGGATGTTTTCCAGAGATAAAACTATAATTCTACCACTTTATAAAACTCTGGTCCGACCGCATCTGGAGTATTCTGTCCAGTTCTGGTTGCCAGTCCTCAGGAGGGATGTGTTGGAGCTGGAGAGAGTCCTGAGAAGGGCAACTAAATGAATTAGGGGATTGAAGGACCTTAATTATGAAGAGCGTCTACAATCGCTTAATTTATTCTCCCTGGAGAAGAGACGCCTGAGAGGGGACATGATAGCAATTTACAAATACCTCAATGGTGATCTCAGCATAGAAAAAAAGCTATTCAGTCGCAAGGATTGCATGAGGACGCGAGGACATACAATGCAATTAGAGGAGACGCGTTTTAACCTCAAGCAACGCGGGGGGTTCTTTACTGCTAGGGCTACAAGATTGTGGAATTCTCTACCACAAGAGATAGTTTCTGCAGGAAGTATGGCTACTTTCAAAAGACTCTTGGACATACATCTCAAGGATCAAAACATTAAGGGTTATGAGAGATGATTAGGGTCACACACACCTACACAGGTTGAACTGGATGGACTATTGTCTTTATTCAACCTCAACTACTATGTAACTATGTAAAGGATACTGTGTCAAATACATAAATTGACTGAAAGTTGATTGTCTGGGAAGTGTATTCAGGACCCTTGCTGAATGATTGTTGAGATAAAACCAGTTTAGATGGTGATTCCTATATTTATCCTCAAGTCCCACCAACAGTTTGTGCTTTGTAGATATTCACAGGTAGGTAGATCGCATTGATTCCACCTGTGCATATGTGTGTGTAAGTCATCACTGCCTCTGATTTCTTCTCCTGTTAGCTAGCTCCATGGCTGAGATAGAAGTTGTGTATTGGCAGTGCCGTGCCAATGTTTAAGTGCTTGACTGTCTCAAAAAGCTCTCTTTCCCTCTTCCAGTCCTATTTTGCAGGATGTTGCAGTAAGTTTATATTTCAAAAGATTCAGTCATGCACACTGATCAGCCATAACTTTATGACCACTGACAGGTTAGATCAGGGGTCTCCAAACTTTTCAGTACGATGGCCACATAATTTTTTTTTACAAATAATCATGGGCCAAAAAATAAGTCCTTTTTTAATGAATGAATAAAGTTTGTGTCTGCATCAGATTCTCTCTGTCCATTTAAGTCCCCATCAGCCTCTCCCTGTCATTGTTCATGTCCATCTGTATCCCCATTAGTTTCTCCCTGTTCATTTGTGTCCCCATCAGATTCTCCCTGGCCATCTGTGTCCTCATCAGATTGTTCTTGTCCATCCGAATCCCTGTCAGTGTCTTCCTGTCCATTTGTTTCCCCATAAAATGCTCCCAGTCCATCCTCACTGTCCATCTGTGTCCCCAGCAGATTATCCCTGACCACTTGTGTTCCCATCAGATTCTCCCTGGCCATCTACTGTATGTCCTCATCAGATTGTTCCTTTCCATCTGAGTCCCCATCAGTGTCTTCCTGTCCACTTGTTGCCCCAGCAGAGTCTCCCTGTCCACTTGTGTCCCCAGCAGAGTCTCCCTGTCTATTTGTGTCACCATCAGATTATTCCTGTCCATCTGTGTTCCCATCAGTGTTTCCCTGTTCATTTATGTCCCCAGTAGAGTGTCATTGTCCATTTGTGTCTCCATCAGTGTTTCCCTGTTCATTTACAGTGCCTTGCGAAAGTATTCGGCCCCCTTTAACTTTGCGACCTTTTGCCACATTTCGGGCTTCAAACATAAAGATATAAAACTGTAATATTTTTGTGAAGAATCAACAAGTGGGACACAATCATGAATTGGAACGAAATTTATTGAATATTTCAAACTTTTTTAACAAATAAAAAACTGAAAAATTGGGCATGCAAAATTATTCAGCCCCCTTAAGCTAATACTTTGTAGCGCCACCTTTTGCTGCGATTACAGCTGTAAGTCGCCTGGGGTATGTCTCTATCAGTTTTGCACATCGAGAGACTGAAATTTTTGCCCATTCCTCCTTGCAAAACAGCTCAAGCTCAGTGAGGTTGGATGGAGAGCGTTTGTGAACAGCAGTTTTCAGTTCTTTCCACAGATTCTCGATTGGATTCAGGTCTGGACTTTGACTTGGCCATTCTAACACCTGGATATGTTTATTTGTGAACCATTCCATTGTAGATTTTGCTTTATGTTTTGGATTATTGTCTTGTTGGAAGACAAATCTCCGTCCCAGTCTCAGGTCTTTTGCAGACTCCATCAGGTTTTCTTCCAGAATGGTCCTGTATTTGGCTCCATCCATCTTCCCATCAATTTTAACCATCTTCCCTGTCCCTGCTAAAGAAAAGCAGGCCCAAACCATAATGCTGCCACCACCATGTTTGACAGTGGGGATGGTGTGTTCAAGGTGATGAGCTATGTTGCTTTTACGCCAAACATATCGTTTTGCATTGTTGCCAAAAAGTTTGATTTTGGTTTCATCTGACCAGATCACCTTCTTCCACATGTTTGGTGTGTCTCCCAGGTGGCTTGTGTCAAACTTTAAACGACACTTTTTATGGATATCTTTAAGAAATGGCTTTCTTCTTGCCACTCTTCCATAAAGGCAAGATTTGTGCAGTATACGACTGATTGTTGTCCTATGAACAGAGTCTCCCACCTCAGCTGTAGATCTCTGCAGTTCATCCAGAGTGATCATGGGCCTCTTGGCTGCATCTCTGATCAGTCTTCTCCTTGTATGAGCTGAAAGTTTAGAGGGACGGCCAGGTCTTCGTAGATTTGCAGTGGTCTGATACTCCTTCCATTTCAATATTATCGCTTGCACAGTGCTCCTTTGGAGGTTTAAAGCTTGGGAAATCTTTTTGTATCCAAATCTGGCTTTAAACTTCTCCACAACAGTATCTCGGACCTGCCTGGTGTGTTCCTTGTTCTTCATGATGCTCTCTGCGCTTTAAACGGACCTCTGAGACTATCACAGTGCAGGTGCATTTATACAGAGACTTGATTACACACACGTGGATTCTATTTATCATCATTAGTCATTTAGGTCAACATTGGATCTTTCAGAGATCCTCACTCAACTTCTGGAGAGAGTTTGCTGCACTGAAAGTAAAGGGGCTGAATAATTTTGCATGTCCAACTTTTCAGTTTTTTATTTGTTAACAAAGTTTGAAATATCCAATAAATTTCGTTCCACTTCATGATTGTGTCCCACTTGTTGTTGATTCTTCACAAAAAAATTACAGTTTTATATCTTCGTGTTTGAAGCCTGAAATGTGGCAAAAGGTCGCAAAGTTCAAGGGGGCTGAATACTTTTGCAAGGCACTGTACAATGGGCACGTGAGCATCCGAACCGGACCACGGAGCAATAGAAGAAGGTGGCCTGGTCTGACAAATCACGTTTTCTTTTACATCATGTGGATGGCCTGGTGTGTATGCATTGCTTACCAGGAAGAAGGCAAGCCGGCGGAGGCAGTGTGATGCTTTGGTCAATGTTCTGGAAAACCTTAGGTTCTATCAATCATGTGAATGTTACTTAAAACGTACCACCTACCTAAACATTGTTGCTTACCAACTACACTCCTTCAGAAAAGTGGTATTTCCTGATGGCAGTGGCCTTCAACAGGATAATGTGCCCTGCCATACTGGAAATTTGGTTCAAGAATGGTTTGGGGAGCACAACAAGGAGTTTGAGGTATTGACTTGGCCTCCGAATTTTCCAGACCATCATCCATTGAGCATCTGTGGGAGGTGGTGGAAAAACAAGTTCAACCAATGGAGGCACCACCTCGCACTTTACAGGACTAAGGCTGGGTTCACACTAGTGCGAATTGGATGCTGGTTTCCCTGCATCCAGTTCGCATGACAGGGGAGTGTGCCCGGCTCTCAATGGAGCATGTTCACACATCTCTGTGGTGGCTGTGGAGTGGATTGCACAGTGGTCCTGTGCGTCATTGGTTCTGTTTCAGGTCTGAATTCAGGCAAAAATTCGGGCCTAGTTCATCCCTGAAAAAGAGAGCAGGGACGCATCGGACCCCTGCTGTGAGCTGCATCTGATTTAAGTGTGGAATCCAGCCCTAAAGGATCTGCTACTGGCGGCTTGGTGCCAGATACCACAGCATACCTTTAGAGGTCTAATGGCATCTATGCCTCGAAAGGTCAGGACTGTTTTGGCAGGAAAAAGGGGGACCTACTCAATATTGTATATGGGTGATCATAAAGTTATGGCTGATCGAAGTATACTAGCTTTATTTAAAATACGTATACATTTTTAAAATGACTGTACAACTGCATGCAATGGTGTGCCTGCTGTATGTGCCCAGTTTTAGGTTTTAAAGTAAATAGAGTGAACTTTCACACAGTTATAGAATTTTTTGCATGGTATTAAAAGCTCATTGATTTCACTTGTTGGCTAGACTTGCTCATTACCACACATTGATATGACTATTGACTCTACATCTGATCACATTCTGAAATGCATCTAAAAAAAGACCATAGATTGTCTTTAAGTTCATATTATTGCAGCTCCTGCGAGTCCTTTGGCTGTCAGTCTGTGCTGAGAATTCTCCCGGTAATTAGAACTGACAGGTGAGCAGTCTTGGGGCTCACATTGTGATAGAGCCCTGAGTCTTTGTAGAGGAAATACAGAACAGCTTGCATTTCACTTTGCACTGACAGACTTTCAACTGGCGGATTGAGGACAGATAGACAGCCAATACCTGGAGTGCTTCATATACGGTCAGGCAATGAGCCGGTTGACGAAGGGAACTCTGTTTTTATATATGTGGCATGCCTCATTATATTCCCCCCAGGTAGTGCTTCCACTGAGCTGTCACAGTGTTCCTACCTGCATGACAAGGACATCCCACTATAATAATCTGAGCTAATTTAACTGCAGGCCTTCAGCATGTTCCTGTGAAAGCAGTGATTATGAGTCACTCTAAAGGTGATCACAGCCTCATACGAAATTTGTGTTGAGGTCTGTTTTGGGGCCTATTTATAAACAGTCACTCTTCTTTTCGCCTTCCATGACATTAGATATGGCAAGTAATGTAGAACCAAAGTGAAAAAGATAAACTAAATGGCCAAAGAGGGTAAAAAACATTGAAACACAGAGGGATGTGATGTGGGTGGCAGCTTTTGGTAGCTTAGTGTGAAGGACGTATTGTATTGTTTACTGTAAACTCCATCCAAGACTTTTTTTTTATTGCTGTCCCCGTTATGGAGGTTTTCCCATAACCTCCTGTCCAGTTGTTAAGTTGTCAGAACATGAAGAGGGGAAATTCTTGTGTGTGGACATTTGAAACCTCACAGGGATCTAACTCTTCCCCACTCTATCTTTAACTTTCAATCTTTTTTATTGTGTTTTTCAAAAGTAGTACAGAAAACAAAGGTTTAACAATCATAAATCTCCCTGCAAGGGAGATGCTATACAAGTATATCTATTGTGTTGAACACAAAAGCTATTTGTGCAATCATAATCATAACAGTGTCAGACGAAGAATGGCACAAAAGTCAAGTAACCAGGAAGGGCATCAGAAGCCTAGAAAAAAATTATAGTTCCAAAAGTAGCGACACTCAAACTTCAGTGACATATGTTCCCTCCCAACTAATAATGTCCCTAAGGCCTGATTATTTTGGGGTTCCGGCGTAAACTTGTAGTATCTTAAGTGATTTCATTACAATGGCGTTAATCGATCAAAGAAAGTATAAAAGAAAAGGGAGTGAGAGGAAAGAAGTAAAGAGAAGAAAGCATACCTAAGCGTAAAAGAAGGGCTTCTGAGATATATGGAATCCAGGGGGCCCACGTTCAAACTTGACTTGATCATTTTGAATGGTACATGTAAACTTATCATTGATCATAATCCACTTTAGTTTCTGCTTTACATAGTGAAGAGCCACTTTGGCCTGGTTCCAACATCTCACTATAGCTATTCTGGCTGCTAGGATCATATAAGAAATTAACCGTTTTAATTGTTTTTGGAATGTCAAAGGTCATGTTCTGGAAGAGAGCAATTTCTGGGGATCTAAGGAGATGTATTTCTGTAACTGATTGGATGAGAATAAAAATTCTTATCCAAAACCTAGATACTTTATGGCATTTCCACCATGTGTGGTACATGGTATCTATTTGGCTGCACCATTTGAAGCAGTTTGAAGAGGATGCATTTTTGCTACTCTAGTGGGCACCATGTACCATCTTAACAATGTTTTATAGTTTGATTCTATTAGGGTGGTGTTTTTGGATATTTTGGATAGATCATTGGCGGTTTTCTGCCAATCAGAGAGTTTGAGGGAAGTGCCCATATTTGTCTCTCACTGTTGCATATATGGTAGTTTGCGTCATCAGTCATGGGTCTGCCAATTTTATCTTAGTTTGATTCAAGACGTAATTTGGTTATACCGAAATAGTTCAGTGGGAGTAGTTACAGTCTATTATGACAATATTCCATAAATAGTAATTGCTTTCCATTCAAGAAATCTCCTATCCAGAGAAGGCCCTTGTTTTCCCATCAATGAAACAGGTTTGGTAGCAATTCTGGGGGAATTCCAGATTATTAAGAATAGGTGCCAAAGTTGTATGAGCAGAAGAAAGCGATCTCCTAATTCTCTTTCTGTCCCAAACGGCAATTGAGGATCCCACTCTATATTTAAGCAGAACTAAACCTTCCTATCCTTTACAGCCAAGGAAGCTACCATTTTAGCCTCTGTATGACCTGCAGTTGCCATGGTGTTGCTTGTATGATTAGTTATGAGTATGACATCAGCCATTTAATGGCTTGAAAGTTAATTTGAGCGCAAAAGCATCTGTGACAGTTATCTTTTACTGGATGCCTTGAAAGTAACTGTTTTGGGAAAATTGATGGGTTTAGTTCTGCTTTAGCTTAGCAAAACAAGTTTCCAGAGGAGTTGGTCTTTAACATCACAGGACAATTTTGAGGTGCAACTACCAGAACAAAAAAATAGTTGTCTGCAGGTTTCTAGGTCAGTGACTCAAAGGAAAAAAAGAAGACAGCAAAGAGATATTGGAATTTTAAGAAGGAAGTCAGCAATGGCAAGCTTTATATTTCTTCCAGCACAGGTTTCCTTCAACACCACAACCTTTGTGGAGTGACCTAATCCTAAAATACATATCTGTGCAATCATTTAACTACCTTTCCCTAAAAAGCAAGCCAGCTGATGAAAAGTGCTAGCTTGCTTTTTGTGGAGTCACTGACATGATGTATGGCAGCTGTTTTTGAGGCAAAGATGGTGCACAAAAAACGGTTGCTGTTTTTCTCGCCAGTAAGTGTACATTTCTCTGGAGCTGGCTTATGGTTTAGGTGGGAGGATGTGTATAAGAGGAGAGTTACATACAACCCCACATTAGTGCCAGGATAAAAGGGATTTAAGCGCTTTTGCTCCAGGCCTTCCCTTAGGTAAACATCATGTGCTGGACTGAGAGCCTGGCTCTGATGGAAGAGATATCTTAGTGAAATCCCATTCTGTGGACAGATTGTATTCTTTTAACTCTTCCTATGTTTTTAGACATCCATGTTTTTCCACAGTCAAAGTGGCCATCTTCAAAGGGAAGGATTTGAGTGTATCACATCAAGTTTTTCAGTGTTGCAAGGAGTAGTACATGTGCAGGTTAAAAAATAGCAGATGTCTGTGCCTTTAACAGATAAGAGCATGGTAATTGCACATACAGTATCTCACAAAAGTGAGTACACCCCTCACATTTTTGTAATTATTTTATTCTATCTTTTCATGTGACAACACTGAAGAAATGACACTTTGCTACAATGTAAAGTAGTGAGTGTACAGCTTGTATAACAGTGTAAATTTGCTGTCCCCTCAAAATAACTCAACACACAGCCATCAATGTCTAAACCGCTAGCAACAAAAGTGAGTACACCCCTAAGTGACAATGTCCAAATTGGGCCCAAAGTGTCAATATTTTGTGTGGCCACCATTATTTTCCAGCACTGCCTTAACCTTCTTGGGCATGGAGTTCACCAGAGCTTCACAGGTTGCCACTGGAGTCCTCTTCCACTCCTCCATGATGACATCACAGAGCTGGTGGATGATAGGGATCTTTTGCTCCTCCACCTTCCATTTGAGGATGCCCACAGATGCCCAATAGGGTTTGGGTCTGGAGACATGCTTGGCCAGTCCATCACCTTTACCCTCAACTTCTTTAGCAAGGCAGTGGTCGTTTTGGAGGTGTGTTTGGGGTCGTTATCATGTTGGAATACTGCCCTGCGGCCCAGTCTCTGAAGGGAGGGGATCATGCTCTGCTTCAGTATGTCACAGTACATGTTGGCATTAATGATTCCCTCATTGAACTCTAGCTCCCCAGTGCCAGCAACACTCATGCAGCCCCAGACTATGACACTCCCACCACCATGCTTGACTGTAGGCAAGACACACTTGTCTTTTTACTCCTGACCTGGTTGCCGCCACACACGTTTGACACCATCTGAACCAAATAAGTTAATCTTGGTCTCATCAGACCACAGCACATGGTTCCAGTAATCCATGTCCTTAGCCAACATCTTTAGAAGAGGCTTCCTTCTGGGAGGACAGCCATGCAGACCAATTTGATGCAGTGTGCTGCGTATTGCCTGAGCACTGGCAGGCTGAACCCCCACCCCTTCAACCTCTACAGCAATGCTGGCAGCACTCATATGTCTATTTCACAAAGACCCTCTGGCTATGACGCTGAGCACGTGTTCTCAACTTCTTTGGTCGACCATGGCGAGGCCTGTTCTGAATGGAACCTGTCCTGGTAAACCTCTGTATGATCTTGGCCACTGTGCTGCAGCTCAGTTTCAGGGTCTTGGCAATCTTATTATAGTCTAGGCCTTCTTTATGTAGAGCAACAATTCTTTTTCTCAGATCCTCAGAGAGTTTTTTTTCCATGAGGTGCCATGTTGAACTTCCAGTTACCAGTATGAGAAAGTGAGAGTGATAACACCAAATTTAACACACCTGCTCCCCATTCCCACCTGAGACCTGAGACCTTGTAACACTAACGAGTCACATGACACAGGGGAGGAAAAATGGCTAATTGGGCCCAATTTGGACATTTTCACTTATGGGTGTACTTACTTTTGTTGCCAGCGGTTTAGAAATGAATGGCTGTGTTGAGTTATTTTGAGGGCACAGCAAATTTACACTGTTATGCAAGCTGTACACTTACTACCTTACATTGTAGCAAAGTTTCAGTTCTTCAGTGTTGTCACATGAAAAGATATAAAAACATATTAACAAAAATGTCAAAAAAATGTACTCCATTTTGTGAGATACTGTAGTTATCAATGCTCAGGGCCTCAATGACAGGCTGTTTAGCAGGCGTTCTACCTACTGTTTTAACTAAAGTTATTTTTTAGAAGTATTACATTTTAGCTGTTTTAGCTATTTTGCCTTACACAAATACTACTTTTATTGGTTTAAGGGCTGAAATGGATTTCCCCAGCAGCTTCATTCCATATAGTAAATTAAACTAGTAGGTCTGGCCCACATTTCCCCTCCCATTGCACACCTCCCATGCAAATTATAAATTGAATTAGGAATTCACATTTTGCTCTTTTTTGAGAGGCCTCCTGTGCAAGTCTGGATTTCTAATGTGTCACTGTACCCATAAAAAGGAAATGCAAAATCTAGCTCTAGACTTCTCTTGTAGCAAAATAGGTAGCTGGCCCTTTAAGAGGAACCAAACAGCACAGGTACCTCATGAGGATGAGCAGTAAAAATGTCTTAAAATGTCCACTGGAGGCATCTTCTACTCAACTCTCCAGGATACTCCTTAGCACAGAAGCCTGCTCCTAAGGTGCTCCGTACATCCCCCTGCTCTGTTTCATCAGGAAGGTACCTCCAATAAGACAGCAAAAACCTTAAGGTCCCAAGACCCAGGCCAGCATCTGCTTTCTAAGACCCATATATCTCCAACACATTCCACTGCAAAGGATACTGAGCCATTCACATAGGTCTCCGCACTAGGAGAGCTTACAGTCTAATGGCGCCCCACAGTCACACCCTGTTATACATGTATATAGCACTGACATTTTCCCCTGTGCTGTGCAGAGAGCACTGAGCCATTTATTTCAGTCTCTGCACCAGAGGAGACTACATTCTAATGTCCTTACAACAATCACACACTTTTGTCATTGTACATTTATATAGCTCTGACAAATGCCACAGTGTTGTACACAGAACTATTTACAATTGTCTCTACACCAAAGGAGTTTATACTCTAATATTCTCACCAAAGTCACGTGTTTTATTGACATACACTTAGTGGTTTACCTTAGTGGCGGTCTACTGTCACTGTTACAGCCAGGTGCAGGGTGCTGTGATAGTGCAGACAAAGCTGGAGGAAACGTTATACCACCTTACGGTACCTGCATTACCGCATAGTTCAGTCCCTAATGTCACTTGGCAGATCAAATGGTGGGAGTGCAGTGTCCGGAGGAGCCCCCTGTTGTTCAGAGGTGATTAGTACAATTGACACAGATTCCATTTTTGTGTGCCTTTACATTTTACCCACCGACATCAAATGCAAGAAATTCCCCTTATTTTGGTGATCGTGGGAAGGAGACTACACCTTACATTGGTGGTAAACAGGATTATAAATTCCTTTTACTTTGGTGGTAAATGGGAAGAAGTATTCATCTTACACTGGTGGTCTGTGGGAGGCAAAATGCTCCTTATATTGATAGTTCGTGGGAGGAAGAATGCCGTCTACATTGATGGTTACTGGGAGGAAGAATGCCCCTTACATTGGTGATCACTTGTAGAAAGAAAGCCCATTACATTTGTGGCCACTGGGAGGAAGAATGCCCCTTTCATTGGTGGAGAGTGGGATTTTGAATGTTTCCTACAATGGTGGCCAGTGGGAGAAAGAAAGCCTTTTAGATTGGGGGTAATGGGGTGAAGAATGCCCCTTACATTAGTGTTCAGTGGGAGGAAGAATACCCTTTTACATGAGTGGTCAATGGGAGAAAGAATGTCCTTTATGTTGGTAGTCAGTGGGAAGAAGAATGCTCTTTTCATTGATGGTCAGTGGGAGGAAAAACACCCCTTACGCTGAGGGCGAGTGGAAAGAATATTGTACAATAATTGGTAGTAAGTGAGATTTTGAATTGCCCTTACATTGATGGTCAGTGGGAGGAAGAATGCCCCTTACATCATTTATCAGTGGGTGAAAGATTGCCCTTATATTGGTGATTTGTGGGGAGAAGAAAGACCCTTACATTGGTGATCAGTTGGAGGAAAAATGTCCCTTTACATTGGTGGTCATTAGAAGGAAGAATGTCCCTTATATTGGCAGTCAGTAAGAGAAAATGTGCCCCTCATGTTGGTAGCCAATGGAAAGAATGCAGCATTCTTCTTACTCCCCACCAATATAAAGGGGATTCTACCTCCACAAATGTAAGGAGCATTTTTGCTACTGGCCACTGATGTCAGGAAAACTATTTCCACTGACCACCAATGTAAGCAACATTATTTTACTGATCTGGTTTCTTACTATTAATTGGACTAGATAATTTCACTGTTGTCCTATTATTACCTACGTGTTATTTTACCCGTTCATGTACTGTCACGATTGCCCCTTTGTTGCCCTCATCTATTGTCAGGATTGTCTTTTTTGCCTACACATTGTAAAGTCAAGGCTGTTTGTTTAGAGGACAATATTACTATAAATTATTCCCAGGCCTGTCAATATTAAAGCACTGCGCTATTATTCCCACATTTTGCCAAGGTGCACTACATGTGTGACTATTGTACCGTTGAACCTATTTTTTACTGTATATTGTGTATTCAAAATTTACACAAAGACCATTTTCACTGTCACTGTTTCTTTTCTTGCCAATATTGGTGCTTGTTTATTTTTTATGATTATTGATGAAAATAATTTGACATATAGCGAAGAAAAAAAATCAAGATCAGATCTGCTAGATACACCACTGCATTACAATAGTCTGCAATTTTTGCACAAACCATATATTACTGCAGTCAGTTTAAATTACCAGATTAGGTACTACAATGGTTAAAACGTAAGTGTTCTGATGATCTGACTTGGCTACTTATTGTTCTAGTCCACTAAATGCAGGAGCACAATATTCAGTAACTTAATTTCAAAGCACTTAAAGAACATTTTGAATTTTGGTCGCATTCAACACATCAACAGTGCCAAACTAATTCCTCTTTGTGTTATCCCAGGTTCGTGCCATCCGCCTGTCCTTCGTGGGGGAGATGGGTTGGGAGCTGCATATGCCTAGAGAAGCCTGTGTACCTGTGTACCAGGCAGTAATGGCCGCCGGCGACAAGCATGGCATTGTCAATGCTGGATACAGAGCCATCGATTCCCTCAGCATTGAGAAAGGTAACACCCCACTTGGAAGGAAAATGCACTAATATGACCTGTAGACCTAGGCTTGTGTACATACAGTATGTGCTGTCATAATACATTGGTTACATCCAGCATATGAAAAAAGACAAATGCTACCATACAGAGTCAATACATACAGAATAAGAACAATTACTGGGAATTACACAGAATAATAGAAGTGCTGCTCTGCAGCATTCCTGCATACAAAACAAATACACAAACTGAACATTATATCCAGCATACAAAAAAAAGTGGGGGGGGGGTAGTAGTGTGCAGTGTCCATACATACAGAATAAGAAAGAAAATTAAGAATTACACTCAGTGTACAGAGCAAGAGAAGTGGTAATGTTGGGTGCCCATAGATAGAAAATAATAACTGACCCTGAGAATTACACCTAGCATATAGGACAAGAGAAGTAGAATTGTGCAGCATCTATACACACAGAAATACTGAGGATTACATCCAGCATGTATAACCAGAGAAGTGGTACTGTGCAGCATCCATACATACTGTGATTAAATACTGAGAATTACTTCCATCCTATAAAATCAGTGACACTAGGCAGGTGCTTTACAAAATCTAAAAAAATGACAATTTTACCACAAGTACTGGAATTTGGCCAGAGATCCTAATTTGCTCATTTATGAGTCTTTCTAAGTGAATTGAAGTTTGACTTTTCATTAGTCATAAAAAGATATTGACTTTTGTAAATTGAGACAAATTGGCTCATTTTACAGCAATCCTCTTTGTCAGAACATTTTTCTTTCTTCACTTTGACATGTTAACTGGAGGAACCCATACCATTCCTCAAAGGAAAACTACTTTGGTCTAAACGTCAGATCACACGGGATACATTTGTTCATCGTTGAACAGACGTTCTGATTTAATGAGATTCCCTCAGCAGAGTCTCCGTCAAATGCTATAGCAGTGACTTCTGGTGTGTGCCGGGGAGCTTGGTGACACCTCCTATTAGAGGCAGATGTGAATTAACAAGCGCCGCTTTCAGCGTGGGAAATCATAAACGATGTTCGGTGAAATTGACGCCGCTAATTTCTGCAATATTCCCTTCTGCCGCCTTTAAATTAGAACGAACATGGTCTCGATTTCTGAATACTAAAGCTCGTTATTTTATATTAAACAGATCTTCACTGGGAATTTTTGAAGATTGATTCTACGTCTTGTTAAAATATCAGACCTATTACTTAGTGTATCTATAGGCAAACAATTTTTTTATAGTTTTGAACAGAGTAGAGAAGGGTTAAAGTCTCTGTTAAGTTTTATTTTTCCCCATTGGGTAGATTCACCCCTCTATTTGTACTGGTGACCATTGTCACCACGAGTGAACGAAAATACAAAATGTTATAGTTGGCCCTTGAAACTCTTCCAATGGAGAAACCTGTTCTGGTGACAACTGTGCAAGAAAGGATTTTCCCTAACTTTGGGATATTTCCTCTAACTTCCCATTGCTTCTCTGGGACAAAAAAATGTAAAGAAATTCCCCCAATGGGACACATACAGCGAAAAGTAAATTTGGGAAAAAAGTTTTGGATACACATACACTTTAAAATGGGTAATCAGGAGCAGCCAATCAGAATTCTGATTTATTCATTCTGCCTGTCATGTGGGAGAGGTAAGACATAAAAAAAACAAATCTTAATTTTCTCTTTAAAGCGGAGCTCCACCCAAAAGGGGAGGCTCTGCTTGTTTGCTTCCTCCCCCTTTCCACTGCCACATTTGGCACCCTTTGGGGAGGGGGGGAGCGGGTGCCTGTTTTTGACAGGTACCCGCTCCCACTTCCTTGTGACTTCGCTACAGAAAGATCATTCGTAAGTTTGGCCCCCCTCCTCATTCCGCCGCGGGGCCATTCACAAAGCGCAGTGCTTCACTGCCGGTTTCCTTTACAAGAAATGGCAGCAGCAGCACCCGAGAGCCGATTGAAAAATCGGCTGGGGTGCTGACATTGCGGGATCCCTGGACAGTTAAGTGTCCTAATATTCAAAGTCAGCAGCTACAGTATTTGTAGCTGCTGACTTTTAATTTTTTGGTGGGGGTGCTTGAGCTCACATTCCTCTTTGGAGGCAGCTGGAAGGTTGCACTGTGCACAACTGGTGGTGATTCTGTGGCAACAATTCCAATCCATACCCATTCTGAATAATTGGGTAGGACCAAAAGGGCACCACAGAATTTTGATAAAAGGAAACAGATAGGGAAAATAGGGTACGCATAACAAATCTCTAACTCAAATTTCATATGTTTGCTTTTGAACATATCATACAAATAGCAATAAAATCAAAATATAATATAAATACAGTAAATAATAATTATTCAATATATCATTTTAAAAAATAATTCTCTATAGGTAGTACTTATGTTGTATTTTAGGCTACCGTCATTGGCATGCGGATTTGCGCCCGGATGACACCCCTCTGGAAGCAGGGCTTGGCTTCACTTGCAAGCTGAAATCCAGCACCCCATTCTTAGGACGAGATGCTTTGGAGGAACAAAAATCTAAAGGCGTGACCAAGCGTCTGGTGGGCTTCACTATCAATGAGTGAGTAATTAATTTTGATCAATCCAATTAAAAGTCCAAGATTAAGGCCCCATGCACACGGGGCATTAGAAAAAACGTGTGTCAAAGTTAGTTCTGATGCCGGAAAAAGCAGCTGTAAAAACGTGCTTTCAGTAGCTTTTTCCATTGGCCTTATTGCACGTTTTGCCACGTTGCTTTTAGCAGTGTTTTTTTCTGCCTCCATTCAAAATCAATGGTTCCCTATGGGAGCCTATTGATTTGGATGGAAGTCGCACCGCAAGTCGGATCCGACTTGCGGGACGACTTGCGCTGTGAGAATCTTAAGGGGGAACTCCATGCCAAAATGGGAAAAAAACGGCGTGGGGGTCCCCCCAAAATCCATACCAGACCCTTATCCGAGCATGCAGCCCGGCAGGCCAGGAAAGGGGAGGGGACGACCGAGTGGCCCCACCCCCCTGGACCACACCAGGCCACATGCCCTCAACATGGGGGGGTGTTGGTGCTTTGGGGCAGGGGGGGGCTCTGCACCCCCCACCTCAAAGCACCTTGCCCCCATGTTGATGAGGACAATGGCCTCATCCCCACAACCCTGGCCGGTGGTTGTGGGGGTCTGCGGGCAGGGGGCTCATCGGAATCCGGAAGCCCCCTTTAACAAGGGGGCCCCCCAGATCCCGGACCCCCTCCCTATGTGAATGAGTATGGGGTACACTGTACCCCTACCCATTCACCCCATAAAAGTCAGTGTGTGGAAATAACGACAGGAGACGTTTTGGAAAGTTTATTAAAAATCTTCATCTGTTCTTCTCTGGTCTTCTCCCTCTCCTGGTCTTCTGCTCTTTTGCTGTCCGTTCTTCTGCTCTTTTGCCCTCGGCTCTTCTCTTCTCTTCTTCTTCTTCTTCTTCCTCCGGTCCTCCTCCGACGATGTCTCCGATGATTATGCCGGTCTCCGGTCTCTGCAGCTTGTTATATAGCCATTGTGGGCGTGGCCCCGATGACGTCATCAGGAGGCCCCACTCCTTATGTCACAGATGACGTCATCTGTGACATAAGGAGGCGGGGTCTCCCGATGACGTCACCGAGCGACCACGCCCCTAATGGCTATATAACAAGCTGCAGAGACCGGAGACCGGCATAATCATCGGAGACATCATCGGAGGAGGACCGGAGGAAGAAGAAGAAGAAGAAGAAGAGAAGAGAAGAGCCGAGCCGAGGGCAAAAGAGCAGAAGAATGGACAGCAAAAGAGCAGAAGACCAGAAGACCAGGAGAGGGAGAAGACCAGGAGAGGGAGAAGAACAGATGAAGATTTTTAATAAACTTTCCAAAACGTCTCCTGTCATTATTTCCACACACTGCCTTTTATGGGGTGAATGGGTAGGGGTACAGTGTACCCCATACCCATTCACATAGGGAGGGGATTCGGGATCTGGGGGGCCCCCTTGTTAAAGGGGGCTTCCGGATTCCGATGAGCCCCCTGCCTGCAGACCCCCACAACCACAGGCCAAGGTTGTGGGGATGAGGCCCTTGTCCTCATCAACATGGGGGCAAGGTGCTTTGAGGTGGGGGGTGCAGAGCCCCCCCTGCCCCAAAGCACCAACACCCCCCCATGTTGAGGGCATGTGGCCTGGTGTGTTCCAGGGGGGGGGGGTAGGGCCGCTCACTCGTCCCCTCCCCTTTCCTGGCCTGCCGGGCTGCATGCTCGGATAAGGTTTGGCATGGATTTTGGGGGGGACCCCATGCCGTTTTTTCGGCGTGGGGCTACCCTCAAATTCCATACCAGACCCGAAGGGCCTGGTTTGGAACCTGGGGGGGACCCCCACGCCGTTTTTTTCCCATTTTGGCATGGAGTTCCCCCTTAAGATTCTCACAAAGCAAGTCGTCCCGCAAGTCGGATCCGACTTGCGGTGCGACTTCCATTCAAATCAATAGGCTTCCATAGGGAACCATTGATTTTGAATGGTCTAACGCTGGTCCTCAGAACGCGCAGGTTGTGGGTTCTTGTTGCAGCTTAAAAACGCCTAGGCCACTTACAGCTCAAAAACGTCTGTGTGTGCATGAGGCCATAGAATAACATGGAGGGGCATTTTTAGGCTGCAAAAAGAAAACGCCTGACGCTACTTACAGCATGTGTGCATGGGGCCTAAGGGTCAACATCTGAAGCTGATATTTCTTCCCAGCTTCTATTGACTCTTCTTTATCTTTCATTGTCTGAGTCTTACTTTTCCAACTGAGTTCTGTGTAGTGTAAGATAAATGAAAGGTCTGACATGAGGAGTGAGTCCACTTTATGCCAGGTGCTGCACAGGAGAGAAAGGGCCAATTCAAGTGCAGAGACTTTGTCATTAGAAGCTAAGCGGTAATGACTCAAAGTTGAAATGTCACTTTTTGCTTAAATGCATCCCTTAAACTTCCTTGTAAAAAAAAAAAAAAAACTTCTAGAGCAGCTAAGGACAACTTGTGTATTGGGTACTGGTATATGTTTTTTCCAGGTCAGTTACTCAAACGTCAGGATGAGGATGACTGCTCTAGAGTCTGCACCTTCAATATTTAAGCTAACCGTGGCAATTTCTGTATTTCTTTCCTAACGGGTTCTCACACAAATAAACAGTGCATTGGGCCAAGTGGTCTTCATTTTATGTCCTTTGTTGACTATGCAAAGGCAGGATGCTGTTAAAGTGGAGTTCCAGCCTCAAAACTAAAATTTGACATCCGCTTGCTCTAAGTAACCTGAAAAAGAATTGGATAATCGCAATTTTTTTTTGCTTTACTTACCTTGTTTTTGAAGAAAATATACTTACCTTCCTTCCACTTCCTCCCTCTGTGGCCGCAGCCCAAGCTGTGACTTCCTGCTTGCATTGACTCCTGGGAGCCGAACGTCATCGCTCCCAGAAGTCAATGCGCCTGCACCGGCCCTGCTCGTCACTTCCGGTGCAGGCGTGTCATTCCCTGCTAAACAGCTTCTGGGCATGCCCAGAAGCTGTGCGGGGATGACGCGCCTGCACCGGAAGTGACGAGCAGGGCCAGTGCAGGGCATTCTGGGACTCCGACGTCACCGAAGAGGACACCGAAGAGAACGCTCTGGCTTCAGCTGCCCACACCTGAGATGGCAGCGCTGGACAAGACATTTTCAAGGTAAGTATTTCTTCTAAAACGTAAGTGAACCCGGGGACAGTTCAAAGGCTATCATTGCTGAAATGCACTAGCCCTGACTGTCCCAGGGGTATTTTTATCGGAAAAAAATTTTTGAGGCCGGAACTCCGCTTTAACCACTTGCCAACCGCCGCAAGTACATATACTGCGGCGGTCAGCCCCGGCCAGGCAAAGTGACGTACCGGTATGTCACTAGCCTGTCACTGGCTAGGCTAAGCGGGGCGGGCGCTGAGGCGTGCGCCCGCCCTGGCTCGTTCCCTAACAAGTCAGTGCGTGGGACCGGCGGACCCGATGTCTGCCGGTCACTCACGATCGTTCGCCGGGAAGGGAGAAAGGCAGGCGGCTAATGTAAACAAGCCGCCTGTCATTCTCCCCTGTGTAAAAATGGAGTTCAGACGGTTCTACTATGTAGGACCGTTGATCTCTGTTATTACACTAGTAGCCATGTCCAATCACAGTTAGAAACACGCCCCTAGGACACACTTAACCCCTCCCTCTCCAATACAGTTAACCCCTTCCCTGCCAGTGTCATTTTTACAGTAACAGTGCATATGTATAGCACTGATTACTGCAGTAATGTCACTGGTAACCCCAAAAATGTCAGTCAAGGGTCCGATCTGTCCGCCGCAATTTCGCAGTCCCGCAAAAAAAATCGCAGATCGCCGCCATTACTCGTTAAAAAAAAAAACAACAAAAATGACAAAAATCTTTCCCTTTGTTAGTAAACGCGATAACTTTTGCGCAAACCAATAAAAATACGCTTTTTGCGATTTTTTTTTTACCAAACATAGGTAGGATAAAACAAATTGGCCGAAAATGTTAAAAAATTTTGATTTTTACATTTTTTTTTGGGGGAATTTCATACAAAAAATATGTGAAAAATATTGTTATTTTTGCAAAATTGACGCTCTTTTTTTGTTTATAGCGCATGATCAAAAAATCGCACAGGTGATCAAATACCACCAAAAGAAAGCTCTATTTGTGAGAAAAAAAGGACGTCAAATTCGTTTAGGTACAGCATCGCACGACCGCGCAATTGTCCGTTAAAATCACGCAGTAAAAAATCACAAAAAAAACCCTGGTCAGGAAGGGGGTAAAATCTTCCAGGGCTTAAGTGGTTAAGTTATGTGCAATGTATTTCCTAAATTAAAAAGCACTTTATTTATATTATTTTTTTTTTTTTCAAAGTAACTAAATACATTAAATATTTGAATTGGTTAACACTTACCTCCTTAATGTGCAATCATATAATATGACTTATTATGTGTCAAAATGAAATGCAAATTAGTCAATAGTGCATGGCACCTGTACAAACTATGGCTCTCTGCTCAACTAACTAGTACACCCTGTTAAATGATGGTACATTTCCTGCAGGAAAGGTGGTGCCAATTTTTTAGCGTCTTGGGAGATGAGATTTTTTTTTATTGGTTCAGTTGTTCTATTATGACATACTTAGAAAATTCAAAGCTATCCACATGTGCCTGGCTGGAAAAGACACATGGAAACCAGTAGGATTAGAGTTTATTTTACTGAGGCTGCTGTAGTTTATTTTATACAGTTATAATGGTATTATGCTATGTGGCATAGAGCTTAATGGAGTTCTTTGAGTTGTCAAAACTATGATATTTTTCTGTGCAGGAAAGTCCCACTGTTTGGTCTGGAAGCAATATGGCGGAATGGCATTCCAGTAGGACACATTCGGAGGGCAGACTTTGGTTTTGCCATTGATAAAACCATTGCTTATGGCTACATCAGGAACCCTGATGAGGGGCCGGTAAGTACCACATGACAATTTTACCTGGAATGATACAAGAAGCGTGAAAATGCTCAGTCCCTGGAAATAGCCAATAAGCACTAAGATTTTTAGTATGGAAACTGTTGGCAATTGATACCAGTAGTTTCAGAATATTTAACAGGCTTAAAGTGATTGTAAACGATTACCTCGTAAAACAACTCATTCAGTTTAAAAAATAAATTTTTGTATAGATATATATAAAAAAAACATAATAAATATATTTTTTTTCCTTTTTCATAAATTATCACATTCCCTCTGTTTCTAGCTGCATAAAAAACAATTATTACATTTTAGTTAATTGAACTGGACCTGGCATTGGCCTTTTAAATTATCAGTGCAGTTACAAGTGCTCAGTTTAGCCAAGCAGTACATGGGATTGCACTGTTTCCATCACTTTAAGATTTCCCATGAGGGCCATATACTTTTTATAAAGGGAGCAGCTTGTCAGGTTTTCCTTTGAATTGTTGGGTACAAAACCAAAAGGGGTTCCCCTTGGGTGGGACTTTATAGGCACTAACTTGACAATCAATAAAAGATATGTAAAAATGTGAAAAGTTTATTGAGAAATTTATACAGGTTAGATAAAAACAGTTAGGCAAGCTGCATGATACATCACATGTAACAGTGGAACTTAGACCACACGACCCCCAGGTTATGACCCGATGCGTTTCGGAGTATAAATCTGAACTCCTTCTTCAGGGGTGCCCTTGGAGGGTGGTCTGTAGATGATTAATATATAACAAATTATTTTAAACATTTTGCAACAAGTATTTCCAAGATACATTGTGAGAAATAAGACAAGAAACTTACATAGTTCACTGTAGTGGTAAGTATGAATCGCCTGCCTGGGAGTAAAAAACAAGTAAAATATGTAGCGCTAAAACATTATGAACAAAGTCCGTAAATAAAGTCCATTTCCACCAGTGATATTGCACGGCACCAATTTGCAGTAAAGTGAAAGGAATCCACCACCAAAAGGAGTGTTCAAAACACGCTTACCAGATAGTTATGTATATTGGGCCTTGAACTATCATAGAACTGCAACACACTCGGTGACGAATTGGACCGGACCTCTTCACAAAGATGAATCCCAGAATTGATACCTTGACAGTATACCTTAAGGGAGCCACTCAAAAGAAGGAAATAAAACCCCTCATAGTGCAATAATTTCCATAAACTTTATTGGATGTAAAGCAAAGATATATAGCACTCACATTTGAGAAGGGTATAGTGTGCGAATCACACGCCGACCTGCGTGGTTCCAAAAACTGGTATGGACTAACCTGGGAGGTCTGGGTCGCATGTTCTCATGCTCTTTATGTGTCTACACGCACGTTTAGTGAATTCCAGTTTGGTCTTCCCGACGTAAAAACAGCCGCACTCACAGAGGGGTAAGTAAGTATACCACCCCCGTGAGTGCGGCAGTTGGCAAAATGTTTTGGTCCGTCATTTATTTATTTATGTACTTATTCATTTATTTCTCTTATCTATTTACTGCCTATCGACTGGGGTTCTTTAACCCTGGTCATTTCTATTTTTAGTGCAATATTGATTATACATTTGTCTATCTATGTATATATTGCAAGATTTTGGCTATGTAGGCCTGTACCAGATTCACTTGGATGGTGTCCGTTTTTTGCTCCCAGAGTTGCTTTCACCTCTGGGTACGCTTTGGGATCGGCCCGGCACGGAAAGCGGACGCCACCTTGCGGCGTCCGCTGTTGTGGCATTTACCATACCATCCCGACCTCTCTTTGAGTCCGGCGGCCCATGCCCAGTAGACTAGTGAGCCGCAGACGGAGTTAGTTCCGTGTCGGTGGAACGCACGGGCCGCTCGCGCTTCCTCCGGATCACTTCCGGTCGGGGGCGCGCTCGGCTCCTACATTCCAGGGAACCCATACGGCAATCAGCTGCACGAATGGCGTCACTCAGCTGATCCACATTCCAGCTGATGACCACACTTTTTAAGCCCTGCATGTTTAGCATCAGATCTGCTTGCTCTCTTGCCGGACATGCAGGAATTTTCAAAGCTCCAGTGTTGTCTTTCATCTTGGGAAAAACAGACTTTGATCTTGGAGGTATGAACAGGAAGATTTTCTATAGAGGACATCTAAACATTGTTGTAGTTACATACATGTCAATAGTCGACAGTCTCAATACTTTCATATTGTATAATTAGATGTTCAATTATTTTTTACTCAGATGGGATTTATATCAAATTACATTACTTTCCACATGAAAGTCTTATGGAATTTCTAATTTTTTGCTGCACTAATGGCATAATAATCTGGTATCCTGTCTGTTACATTCAAACCTGATCCCATAGATTCATTTAATTTAATTTAGGAACTTGGGGAATATGTTCTGTAGACCCTACTGAAACAATGCTTTTGATTAATTACATGGTTTTTCGTTCAGCAGATCTGCTGTTATTTGGGGTTTCAGCTGCTCCCACCTAGCCTCCATTAAGACTAGTTAGCGCACAAACTCTGACACTCTGTATCCAAGAATCTGTCCAAGATCTCAACATTTTTTAGGACAACTAGACGGCACCCCTGATGGACAACACCAGTATGCTGACCACTTGTTTTTAACTCCCAGGCAGGCGATTCATACTTACCACTACAGTGAACTATGTAAGTTTCTTGTCTTATTTCTCACAATGTATCTTGGAAATACTTGTTGCAAAATGTTTAAAATAATTTGTTATATATTAATCATCTACAGACCACCCTCCAAGGACACCCCTGAAGAAGGAGTTCAGATTTATACTCCGAAACGCGTCGGGTCATAACCTGGGGGTCGTGTGGTCTAAGTTCCACTGTTACATGTGATGTATCATGCAGCTTGCCTAACTGTTTTTATCTAGCCTGTATAAATTTCTCAATAAACTTTTCAAATTTTTACATATCTTTTATTGATTGTCAAGTTAGTGCCTATAAAGTCCCACCCAAGGGGAACCCCTTTTGGTTTTGTACTTAATTTTTGGGATGTGGCACTCATGGGATTATGCAACATGAGCAACTATTGGGGGTGTTGGGGGTCACACCTATGACAGGTCTGGAGCTACACTAAAGAGGGATACTGAACTTCTCTTCCTTCTAGCCTCCTTTCCTGTTGCTAGTTGACAACAAATGGATTAAACCTATTATTTCAAGTTGCCATTCATCTTCAAAATTTAAAATTTTTCAGAAATGCAAACTTTTTTTCTACCATGCCAAACAAATGCATTGGAAAAAAAAAACATGAATTCACATTACATTGAAAAATGTCCCAGAAGATTTTACCCCCTTCCTGACCAGGGTTTTTTTTGCGATTTTTTACTGCATGACTTTAACGGACAATTGCACGGTCGTGCGACACTGTACCTAAACGAATTTGACTTCCTTTTTTTTCCCACAAACAGAGCTTTCTTTTGGTGGTATTTGATCACCTGTGCGATTTTTTTGATCATGCGCTATAAACAAAAAAAGAGCGTCAATTTTGAAAAAATAACAATATTTTTCACATTTTTTTTATATGAAATTCCCAAAAAAAAAAAAAAAAAAGTAAAAATCTAAATTTTTTAACATTTTCAGCCAATTTGTTTTATGCTATATATGTTTGGTAAAAAAAATCGCAAAAAGCATATTTTGATTGGTTTGCGCAAAAGTTATCGCGTTTACTAACAAAGGGAAAGATTTTTGTCAACGAGTAATGGCGGCGATCTGCAATTTTTTTTTTTGCGGGGCTGCGACATTGCGGCGGACAGATCGGAGCCTTGACTGACATTTTTTACACTTTTGGGGTTACCAGTGACATTACTGCAGTAATCAGTGCTATACATATGCACTGTTACTGCAAAAATGACACTGGCAGGGAAGGGGTTAACTGTATTGGAGAGGGAGGGGTTAAGTGTGTCCTAGGGGCGTGTTTCTAACTCTGATTGGACATGGCTACTAGTGTAAAAACAGAGATCAACGGTCCTACATAGTAGAACCGTCTGAACTCCATTTTTACACAGGGGAGAATGACAGGCGGCTTGTTTACATTAGGCGCCTGCCTTTCTCCCTTCCCGGCAAATGATCGCGAGTGACCGGCGGACATCGGGTCCGCCGGTCACACGCACTGACTTGTTAGGGAACGAGCCGGGGCAGGTGCGCGCCTCAGCGGGTGCGCGCCTCAGCGGGCGCGCGCTCGCCCGCTATTGGCTCACAAGTCAATGGTAAGAGAGAAGGAAGATGTGAACCAAGTGTAGGGGGCAAATTACAAGATGCGACTTACCCTGGCACTGTAGAGGATAGGCAGATGTCAATCTGATCTTCACAGGGAGATATCCCCCCATCTGTTGCAAACCTTTCATACTAGGGAGTTTTTCTGTAATGGAAATTTCTTCTTTCAATTTCTAGATTCTTTCACAGAGTAAGAAATGGCTTTGGCTATAAAATCACAAAATAAGCACTTTCAGTTAGTTGCTCATTTTTGGTAATTATGTCATTTTCTTGATTTAAACACTTCCAAAAAAGATCTTTCCAGCATACGACATATAATTTTGTAATTTAGAAACTATATCTCATTAAAAGCTTGTTTTATTTCAATTAACTTCCCTAAAGTGTATCAGCCTATCTGTGAAAAATATGATGCCCCCCTCCACAACTGCCTCAAAATGTGAGGATTATTGTTTTGGTCCTGTGTTTAGCCATGCCTCCTAACTTTATGTCATACCTGGATGGCACATTTGTCTTTTTATGATTTCCCTTGTGCCTCCAGCTGCACGGTTCATGTAGTTCACTTTGAAATTTAACTCATGGTTGTAGCAAGTTCTTCTCCTGCATGAGCTGAATTGTCATTCAGCCTAATATAGGATGAAGGTAGGCACATACATTTGGAGGGTGCCAGATACATATTTTCAACAATACCAGCATGAAAAGAAAGTTGATTCCTAAATTACTTTATTCTATTTTTAGCCTGCTTTCTAAAAATGCCACCTATTTCACCATACATTGGCAGGAACCTTGAGGGTTAATTCTGGCTGATATGTATAGCACAGGACCCATTAAGCCAATTTAGTAAATTACAGTGCCTCTAAATGCACATTAAGCTCTGTTTTTGTCTCTAAACTTGGAATAAGTGACGTCGGCTGAAGTCTATTTATATTAAAGCACAGCTCAATGGGCCAGCACCAAACTACTTTAACTAAACCGCTTCTGATGCAGTACTGTTGAATGAACATTGTTGGGCCTCAGAGCATTATCATCTAGGTGCCCCCCCCCCCAATCTCCATCTCAAATACAATTTCTCCAGTAACACAGATGCATTGATTTTACAATTATTTTATTTATATAAAAGACAACTTCCAGGTATAATATACAGTCACATTTCACATAGAACAAATGCCAAGATAATGTAGTGCATTACAATGTTAATGACATTTCAAGATTCATAGATTTTAGTAACAATTTTATAGAGGTTCCCAAATTATACAATCATTTTTGGAATTTTGTATTCATTATTTGCAATATTCTATTGCTACCTGCATACATCACTGTGTAGCTGTATATTTAATAGCAATCACATGGTTTGCAATGGCTATAATTATGCCTTTTCTCTCTATAGAGATACACAGGTCTACGAGGTTGAACTGGATGATGGTATTAGACTCTGTATATGTGTATGCAAACATTTTCACCACCATATTTCATTAAATGGTTTGCCAAGCTAGTTGGGAGATTTTTGTGTCTATGTTCAATTATAGGTAACTAACGACAGCAATTAGCAAATTGCTAATGCTAGCCAGGAAACACTAAAGCTGTGGTAAAGACTGAAAGTTTACTCTATTTTACTAATGTCTATTTTAGTTTCAGATTGAGTTGGCAAGGGTTAAAATCAATGTTGTTTTTTTTTTCTATCCATGTTCCATTGAAAATATTTCCTATTGCTCCATGTCCTAGAAACACAAGAGGAAGTGAAGAAATAAGGTTGGCAGTGTCTCCACCCTGGACAGGGCCTCTTTGAACAGAGGGGATTCCCTTCTCAGGAAATTAACCAGTTATCCAAAAAAAGTAATTGGGAGCAGAAGAACTTCTGCAACCAGCATATAACATTAGCCATGAGGATAAAGATGCACACCAGTATAAAAATATTACAAGTTTTATATAAGAAAATAATAGTACATACATCCAATGTACAAACTGATATCAGCAAAGGGCCTGATAGTCCTGACGAAATTGTGCACATATGCCCATATATATAGAATTATTGATAGAGATACCTCCAAATGAATTTTGCAGCAAAGTCCAGTTGCAGGGGCCCTTGAGGATGATGTGACACCTGTCTTTGTGTAGAAGACAAGATCAGCGGTCATAGGGGGGGGGGGGGATCCTCCAATTGTTGTCCAGCCAGCCTGGATTGGAACTTTTCACCGGCAGGAACTGTGGTGTGGCACTGGAACTCAGAGTCTGCCTATCTTCTCAGATAAATAGCAGTGGGAGCAAATCAAATGCTGTGCTGAGCAAGCGGGGAATGGGCTGAGCCTCCTGCTCTGTGTCAATAGATGCAGACAGGGCTGCTGGGGAGCGAGCCCACACAGGTGGCCCCATGGAAAGCGGCTTTCCATGGGGAAAGTTGACAAAAAGTAGGAGCCTGAATCGCCGACCGTGGATCCCAGAAGAGGAGGCTCAGGGCTGCTCTATGCAAAGCCATTGCACAGAGCAGGTAAGTATGACATGTTTTTTACTTTAATGTCTCTTTAACTCTCTTAGAAGCCAGCAGCGTTTTTGCAGAAAAAATGTCTGACGCTTGTAAAAGTGGCTAAAGTTTTTACAGGCGTCAAGCTCTTGGGCATTAATTAATTTCATTGAAATTAATTAATGCTCAAGTGCTAAATGCACCTAGCAGCTTTTAGTAGCATCAAGAATTTTCTGTCCAAACTCTGCTTTTCCTGGATACACTGGCAGTGGGTATTTTTTTTCCTGCCTCTAAACGCTGCCAAAAGCCTATGTATGCATTGACACATAGGCTAACATGCCAGGGAGTTTAGAGGCAGGAAGAAAAAACACCAGACGCCCCTAGGAGCAGCTGTAAAAATGTCCAGTGTGCATGAGGTTGGAGACCTGGACTTGCAAGGCAGGTTTGAATATGATTGGTGGCTGTAAGGCCTTATGCACACAGGGCGTTTGAAAAAATGAGCTGCAAAGCCAGTTCTGATGCCATACCAGACCCGAAGGGCCGAGAATGGTTTAGGGGCCATTTTTTTTCCCACTTTTTTTATTGCCAGCTAAGTTTTTTTTATTCAGCTTTCAGCAGGAAAGCCCATTGACAGCTGATGACTGAGGACGCAGCAGCTGGCTTTGCCTAATCTGAGCTTAGAATGCACTGTGTAGCGCGCAGTGAATTGCAGGGTGTTAGGCGGGGTGAACATCCGCAGTACACCATGCAAATTCAGGTGTTCGTCGAACAGGCGATGTTCGTGCAAAACTTTTGCTTGGCCCAAACCTTTTGGCCAATTCTAATGACCACATTGTTTGAGTGGAATGTGCCTTGTGAAGACACTGACAGCAATAAAAGCCTGATTTACATAAAAGTCCTCATTAAAACCTCATTGGAGAGTTTCTGTTAATTTCTTGTTCTTGTGACACAGCAGGAAATGAGGGGAAATTGCCCCTGCAGGACACACTAAGAGATTTCAGAACAGTCACATTGCTATTATACACCACAGTGTGTGGCTAGATAATGATTTTAATGTTTCAGGATAGAAGATTTTGACAATCCAATTATCAGTGTCCTTTGGTCCTTTTTTTTTTTTTTTTTTTTTAAACACAAATGTCAAACAATCTATTTTTTTTTTTCTATACACGGACCTGCATGGCCTCAGGCAGTGTTTGGTCCTGCTTTCACATGTTCTCCCAGCAGGGGAGCAATGAAAGCAAATCACTCTGCAGCGTATGATGTGTTCTAGGTGTTGTAGGTAACTTTTGGGCACATTGATAGAAAAAACTGGTATGTGTTTTTGGTCCAATACACTCTTTCAGTCTAAAAAAAAAAGAGGCCCCCGTGGGTCTCAGGGATGTCCTCGTGAATCCTCCTTTTCTTTCATTTGCACTACAGATACCTTGCCACTAAACCATTAAATGTAAAATAATGCACAGAGAGAAAACATTAGGGCTACAATGTTGCCAACCACTATAAACCTGGGGGGTACTTACTTCAGATGATTGCAAAATGAGCAAACAGTGTGACCAGGGAGTGGGAAAAGCGAATAGAATTCAAGGATACATCACTAGAGGGATCACCAGCAGGAGGAAGGAGGTCCTGATTCCCCTATATAGATCTTAGATCCTTAGTGAGACCTCATTTAGAATACTGTGTCCAGTTCTGAAGACCTCACTTACAAAAAGATATTGATAAGATAGAATGGGCCCAGAGACAGGTAACAAAAATGGTGAAAGGTTTGGTGGATAAAAGATGTTGACAGCGACTTCAGGAACCTAATATGTACAGTCTGGAGAAAAGAAAGGAAAGGGGAGATATGGTTGAAACTTTTAAATACATCAAGGGGGTGAATAAGGTTTAAGAAGGCAGTATTTTCAATATGAAAGCAAAATCAAGAACACTGGGACATGACCTCAAACTAACTGGAGGAAAGTTCAAAACTAATCTTAGAAAGTATTATTTTACTGAAAGGGTAGTTGATGCTTGGAATAAACTTACAGCAGAGTTACTGAGTCCGCCAACAGTAAATGGCTTTAAACATGCTTGGAAAAAACATGGATCTATACTCAGACAATAAAGTTAACAAATATAAAAAAGTTAACAAATAAAAAAAAGAAAATACAAAACGTATAAAAAAAAAAAAACAAAAAAAAACAGTCTCACTGGATGGACCACTGTCTTTTGTTGTGCCCTCACTTTTCTATGTGATTATTATGCTGCATTATATTACATTTCTGGTTTTGGGTTTAATACCGCTTACAGTTTACTGGATAAAAAATGTCAGAGGGCTTTTTAAAGACAGGACATACTTTCCATAGTTAGCTTTATGTGTAAAATGTAATAAAACAGGTCCATGGCACATTAAAAGAATGCATGCACAGGAACAGTAAGTAGCTCTACAATGTCATTCTCAGATTCAGAGGTAATATTCATTTGACATTGCAACTTTTTTTTTTTTTTCTTAATACACTTCCACTGCTACAACAACCAACAGCAGAGTTGCCCAATAGCTGACTGCTCATTAATCTAATTTAATAGTACATCAAATAAATTGGTTCAGTGCAGGACTTGGGATATTGATTTGAAGATTTCCTCTGAAAGTCAAGTTTTTAATCTATAAAAATGAAGGCTCTTGCCAATTACGGACAGCCGAGCATTAAGAAGGGGATACAGACGATTAGACTGCCCCCCCTCAGAAGTACAGAATAGTTGTCACTTTCTATAATCGCTGCCACTCATCGGTAAAATGAATTTTGTACGGGGTATAGACAGTTGCTCATCAGTTCTGAAGCAGCTGTTTGCTATATCATTACTTGATGAGATATTTTACAACTGTAATCCTTTTGGTAGAGGACAATATTAGGTGCTGCTGTTTTATTGGTGACTAAGGATTGTAAAACACAGACCAATAATCAAGGGTTGATGGCCTAGGGCTCAAAGAACTTCAACTTGATTAAAACGAATATAAAGTCTTTTTTCATATATACTGTACTGTATGCATATGTTACGTGCCTGCTGCTAATAATGTTATCTACATACAGGTGCATCTCGTAAAATTAGAATATCATCAAAAAGTTAATTTATTTTAGTAATTCAATTCAGAAAGTGAAACACAGAGTGATATTTTTTAAGCATTTCTTTCTTTAATTTTGATGATTATGTCTTATACGTAGCTAATGAAAACCCCAAATTCAGTATCTTAGAAGATTTTATTTTTACATAAGACCAATATAAAAAAAAATATTTTTAATACAGAAATGTTGGCTTACTAAAAAGAATGTCCATAAACAGTATAGTAAACTGGGCCGGGGCTCCTTTTGCATGAATTACTGCATCAATATGGTGTGGCATGGAGGCAATCAGCCTGTGGCACTGCTGAGGTGTTATGGAAGCCCAGGTTTCTTTGATAGTGACTTTCAGCTTATCTGCATTGTTGGGTCTGGTGTCTCTCGTCTTCCTCTTGACAATACCCCACAGATTCTCTATGGGGTTTAGGTTAGGCGAGTTTGCTAGCCAGATAAGCACAGTGATACCATGATCAATAAACCAGGTATTGGTACTTTTGGGAGTGGTGGCAGGTGCCAAGCCCAGTGTGAAGTTTTCTCAGTCAGTGATGGTTTGGGGAGCAATGTCATCTGCTGGTGTTGGTCCACTGTGTTTTATCAAGTCCAAAGTCAACACAGCCCTCTAGCAGGAAATTCTAGAGCACTTCATGCTTCCCTCTGCGGACTAGCTTATTGGAGATGCTGATTTCATTTTCCAACAGGACTTGGCACCTGCCTACACTGCCAAAAGTACCAATACCTGGTTTAATGATGATGGTATCACTGTGCTTGATTGGCCAGGAAGCTTGTCTGACCTAAACCCCATAGAGACTCTGTGGGGTATTGTCAAGAGGAAGATGAGAGACACCAGACCCAATAATGCAGATGAGCTGAAGGCTGCTATCAAATAAACATGGGCTTTCATAACACCTCAGCAGTGCCACAGGCTGATCGCCTCTATGCCACGCCGCATTGATGCAGTGATTCATACAAAAGGACCCCTGATCAAGTATTGAGTGCACACTATTCTGTACATGGACATTTTCAGTAAGCCAACATTTCTGTATTAAAAATACTTTTTTTTATTGGTCTTATCTAATATTCTAATTTTCTGAGATACTTTATTTTGGGTTTTCACAAGCCATAAGCCATAATCCTCAAAATTAAAAGAAAGAAATACTTGACATATATCACTTTGTGTGTAACACATCTATATAAAATTTACGAGTTTCACTTTTTGAATTAAATTACTGAAATAAATTAACTTATTGATGATATTCTAATTTAATTAAATGCACCTGTATATTACTAACCTATGCGCACAGAGCAACTATGTAGTTTTTTTTTCCATTTAGCTGAATTTCAGTAATTGAAGTTCTGGATTCTGTTTTAAAGTCAGCGGATAGCACCATAGTCTTCTTTTTCATGTTTTCCTCTGTCTTCTTTGCCCTTCTGCATCAATAAAAAAGCCTGTGGTGAAATATAGGTACACTTTTTGCACACTAATTAATGATTCAGAGCAGTGACTTTCTACCTTTATCAGATGGCTCCATCCAATCAAGGTTTTATTCAAGGCCCATTTACACATACATAGTTACATAAAAAAGTCCATCTAGTTCAACCACTAAAAGGGAACAAAAACAATGTGTCTGCTTCGATGCCGCAAAACTCTTGCATTTTGCTGCATGAAGATGCTTGTCAAGTAGCACCCACATACTTTCTTATGTTGCTGTTTCACATCCATTTCCTGCAGTTTAGTGTGAAAGATAAAGGGAAACTATATGGGCCCATTTATACCTTCATGTCTGTTACCATAGGCGCTGCATGTGCACAGAACAATCTGAATCCAGTCTCAGACAAAGTAAGCCTCAATACAGGCAGCCACTGAAGTACTGTCTGTTTAGCTAACACATAGTGCTCTGGGAATCTTTTTTATTCACTGTATACAGTTAGCATAAATGGATAGCAAAAAATATATAAAACGGTTTCCCCCAGTCCCCCATTTTTCATATATTATGCTGCACTCACACAGCATGCAGATATAATGCACATTTTAACATTTAAATGCTTTTATTTAATCATTTTAGGCCTTCATTTGTACAAAAAAAGACCCATCCTGCATTGTAACGCTTGAGCAAAGAAACCCCAACCCTCAGCCAATGAGTGATACAACTTGAAAAAAAAGTTCCACCAATCAGAGAGTCACACCTATGCAATTTATTCCCATCATCAGTAGAAATATAGTTGTCTCATACATGTTTATTTAAACATTGTAACAATACTTAAACAAGGCAATATTCTGAGAACAGAGGTGATGCCAGCAGAGGGATACTACTTTGGGCACCAAAGGTTGTATGGGGTTCCATTGATAGGAATGCAGCCTTACACAAAATGCCCTATTGCCATAAGCTGAATTGAGAGCATGGCTGGCAAATATTGGGCTGTTTCTGATCAGTGACACTTTTGCATTCAGAAGACTGGCAGCCCCCTTTGGTGCATAAAATCATGGCTCAAAAATGTGCTTCTTGTCTACATGGTATATATAACAGTAAAATATATATATTCTCTCTGCACAGGTAACTCTGGACTTCGTACGCAGCGGTGAGTACGCCCTGGAAAGGATGGGGGTGACCTATGCCGCCAAAGCCCACCTGAAGTCTCCATTTGACCCAGACAATAACAGAGTCAAAGGCATTTATTGACACAAACCAGCCCGGTGCATTGACTTTGGTCCTGCTAGTTCTCAAATTTAACATTATGACAGAATAAAAAAATAGATTTGCTAAAATCACTACATTTCCTCCTTTTTATAATGGGAGAGCAGCTAATATACAGTCATGGTGCTTATTCAAGAAAAGTGTGCTTACAAAAAAAATTCTTATGGCCCACAGCAGCCAGTCAGTACCCACTTAATTTGCATGTTACATGCAGAACTATTTTCAAACTATATGCAGAAAGGCCCACATTTCTGCCATTATATTAAGCAGTGGAATATAAAGTTCCTATAAGCATTTGGTCGCTGAGTTGTTTTCCTTGTTCACATTGAGAAAGAGTGGTGGAAGCTCAAAGAAGGAAAGATTACATTTTCTACAGATGTACCCTGTGTAAAAAAGCTTTTGGTTTCATAAAAAGAATAATATGTATGTATACCTTCCCAAAAAAGGACAAATAGTACTTAACAACAGAAGTGCCACTTTTCTGAAGTGATTGCAATGCTGACTTATTTAAAGACCTCCATTGTTCCTTCCATATTCTCAGAATTGCTTTATAATCTTGAAATGCAGATTATGATCTGAGAAGTATTTTGAGGCAGAGTACTTGCTATACTAAGAAATGGATCATATTTAAAATTTGGAAGTGTGGTGCACAAAATCTGAATTCACTAAAGTACAAATCTGCAAATGTCCCATAATGTTTTCACAAAATCATTTTTTTTTCACTTGTGGAATAAATAGGCTTTTTTTAGTTTTAGACTGGGTAGGGAAAGGTTAGAGCTTCTGTATTTTTTTTTTTTTTTTACTGCTGTCTTGTCTTTATCATGGTATAAATGAACATATTGGAATGAAGAATGAAAATAAAGTCATACATACTAACTTGTTACATAGTAGCCAAAACGTGACATTTTATTACTATCCCTGTGCAGTAAAATTTTGTTTGTGCAAAATAAATATTTAAAAATGGTGCCTCCTAGTGAGATATTACAAAAAATGTTAAATAAATATATTTGATGAAATAAGATAAATTAAATAGATACGGCTGCCATCAATTTTATTGGTGTGCCCAAAAAACATATAGGAAAAACGGGGATGATTTGAGGCGCTGTAACTAAAGGTGCTATGTGCAAATATAAATGATGAATATATGAATATAAATATATGAAAATACAAATGAATGGAATAATTAGCTGATAAAATGCATAATATATAACTAGGAAGTGCCTTTAAATCCCTATTTGTTATGCCTAAAGTTTTCTAATTATGGGGCTCTATTTCCCTCTACTTGGCATGCATTTCCTTTATGGAACACTATTGGTTATCATTCGATCAATCAGATGAGTCCCGTGAGTATCTAGCAGTCGGGAAGATGGCCACTGGTCAACTTCCTGATGACGCGTTACCACAAAATGCATTGAGGTTGATCCAGAGGCTACTACTTCCGAGTTCATCATATCCACTCTTTGCTGGAATGCATCTTGGAAGGCACGGCGGAATTGAGCGGGGTTCACATACCTTCTCCACGGCTGTTTGTGTGCCGCTATCGGCACCTATAAATGTGAGTTGTTTACCTCTGTTTTTGTTTTAATAAATAAATACCCTACGGTATTGCGCAATTATCTGTTTTTATATTTTTTTGGGGAGAACGTCCCAACCCTATAATCCGTGGACAAGCTTCTCATGATCTTTTGTGAGCCCATCACTATACATCCTATACCCAAGGAGGTTATTTAATCAATAATAGTGTGAGCTGGGTCCTGGAGGCCCTCTGTTTTCCTTCATAACAATGGGTGAAGGATAACACAAACACAAACACTTTTTAAACAAGAGGACCTGTTTGAGCACTTTGTCACAATTATGGTGGAATTTTTGCAATGGATGAATTATTTACTTTTCCTAAAATTCTGTTTGTGTCTACAATAGATTTTCAGTTCTGCAGGTAAGTCATTTTTTGACTGTGTAAACCAGATCAGCTTGATATATATAATGTTATTATTTTGTGTTATTGGAAAAAAAATCTGTTTCTATGTAGGCTTTGTAATCGTATATGTACATGGGGAAGCCATACAGTATATGCTCATAGTACTCATAAGGGTTGTGGTTTACTGCATTCTCTACATCTAACTGAGTTGCAGACCCACTGAAAGCAACACACTCTTGAAATGCATAACTAATGTCAACCTTCATTAAGATAATGATATTATATCGACCTAGCAAATCATGCCAACACCACACCCCAAAAGAGCATATAAAATCCAAAAAAAGGAAAAAAATTAGGCTTTTTCAGTGTTGACTACCCCATTCAGCAAAAAGATACATAAACCTTAAAAATTCTTACTTTATTCATATCAAATACAATTTAAATTAATTAATTAATATCAATCATGACAAATTGAATCAATACACAATATTGCACACATTCATTAGACAATCCAATCCATAAAAAGTCACCCCCCTCAGTTTAAAGAAGCTCGATCTCTCCCACAGATCCGCTGTAAATGCAGTGTAACCAATGTGTACGTAGGAGAGTAGAGCTACTGCCGACGCGTTTTGCCTGTTCAGCTTCCTCAGGGGTATTGGGTGAAGAGGGTTCAAATAGGTGACTATGAGGAAAAAAGAGAAAAGAAAAACATACTAATACAAAATTATATTTTATGTGATATTATTTTACATAACACTATGTCAAATACTATATGTTCACATCTACATACTAAATCTAATAGTCACTGAAAGTGTATATATCTAAGCACAAAATGAAATATTCAGCTACAAAAAATAAATTGTGATCGCATTATGGATATTCGCCTTAACCTGGACTTATGGTCTGACAATATTTCAACAAGAGAGTCATGTACACAGAGGGGAGATCATGGCAAAGTGTGTACACATCCAAGGTAGAGAGAGGGAGGTAATCCACCCAGACCCCAGCGTCCAACCCAGTCAAGGATGGAAGAGCTTTAACTTCTTGTAGATACCACTAGGCATTGGCTCCAAAGAGTTCTAAAATAGAGGGAACAAATCTATGGGGAAACGCACATCCCCAAGGAGGATTTAATCAGTATGTCCTTAAATCAAATTACATATGTGTTTAAATCACCCATATAGAGCACTCAGAAGCATACCTTATCATCCCAGATCAAGACCGAGGAATCAGAAATGCACAGTGTTTTAACCCAGCAGTAGTGTCAGATCCAATGTACCTGTTCCAATGAAGAGAGGAAAAGACACACAGGAGATGAAATCCCATTTCAAAAAATGCACATTACTCTATACTGCACCCACATCTCAACCCACCAGATCAGGCCCTTCGTTACCTCATAATACTTTGATTGGTTCAAAGCACCAAGTCCATCCCTGGATCCTCAATGACAGTCCCCTCTGTTCACCTTGCCCTTTATATAGGGGAAGTTGGTGCCAAAACCTCAACTCCACTCTCCCCCCGTGTAGTGACACCTCAGACAAATCGACGGATGGTGTCAGGCGGGAAAATGCTACCGCGCATGCGCATTAATGTCGAGATGTACGGTCACCGCTCACCTTCGGCCTGTCTCCCCCGTTACCAGTAGGGATGGGAGAGGCAGGAAAATCCAGAGGGCGGAGTGCAAAACCGCCGCGTCCCACCACAAACTCAAACCAAGGCATCAAATACAGGAAGGAAGCAGGTAAAGAGGAGAAAAGCAACAGCAAGCCTCCACATTCCAATAAAGGAATCCAAACCCATACCAAACTACACAACAACAAAGCGCCATCTTGTGGTCATGAAACAGAATGCAGTTACACAAGTCAATACAAAGTTCATAAGAGTCACTCCAAAAGAACCAACAGATAATATAATATGGTGAATAAAATAAATAGGAAAATATGTGTATTAAAGAGCACTACAGGTCATTATACATATAAAGTCAATATGCAGCGCTAAATGAGAAAGAAATTAATAGTCCGTATACAGAGCCAGAGGTTGAGATCCCATCACTAAATTCAGTGTAGTTGAACAGCACACATCACAGCAGTGCCCAAAAATTCCTTATTAGAGCCCAAAATGATATGAACATCTAGAGCTGGAATTGGGTCACCAGTAGTATTCAAGTGTACAATCTCCTCAACAGACACTTCCACTAGGCAAAAATGGTATACTCCTTCCTGTACCCAAGCTGAGCTGCAAGGGTGGCTGAACCTCAATTATGCGGACGTTTATCACCAGAGAGAGACAAAGAGGCAATACAGTGCCTTGCGAAAGTATTCGGCCCCCTTGAACTTTGCAACATTTTGCCACATTTCAGGCTTCAAACATAAAGATATAAAACTGCAATTTTTTGTGAAGAATCAACAAGTGGGACACAATCATGAAGTGGAACAAAATTTATTGGATATTTCAAACTTTGTTAACAAATAAAAAACTGAAAAATTGGGCGTGCAAAATTATTCAGCCCCTTTACTTTCAGTGCAGCAAACTCTCTCCAGATGTTCAGTGAGGATCTCTGAATGATCCAATGTTGACCTAAATGACTAATGATGATAAATAGAATCCACCTGTGTGTAATCAAGTCTCCGTATAAATGCACCTGCACTGTGATAGTCTCAGAGGTCCGTTTAAAGCGCAGAGAGCATCATGAAGAACAAGGAACACACCAGGCAGGTCCGAGATACTGTTGTGGAGAAGTTTAAAGCCGGATTTGGATAAAAAAAGATTTCCCAAGCTTTAAACATCCCAAGGAGCACTGTGCAAGGGATAATATTGAAATGGAAGGAGTATCAGACCACTGCAAATCTACGAAGACCAAGCCGTCCCTCTAAACTTTCAGCTCATACAAGGAGAAGACTGATCAGAGATGCAGCCAAGAGGCCCATGATCACTCTGGGTGAACTGCAGAGATATACAGCTGAGGTGGGAGACTCTGTCCATAGGACAAACGTCAGTCGTATACTGCACAAATCTGGCCTTTATGGAAGAGTGGCAAGAAGAAAGCCATTTCTTAAAGATATCCATAAAAAGTGTTGTTTAAAGTTTGCCACAAGCCACCTGGGAGACACACCAAACATGTGGAAGAAGGTGCTCTGGTCAGATGAAACCAAAATCAAACTTTTTGGCAACAATGCAAAACGTTATGTTTGGCGTAAAAGCAACACAGCTCATCACCCTGAACACACCATCCCCACTGTCAAACATGGTGGTGGCAGCATCATGGTTTGGGCCTGCTTTTCTTCAGCAGGGACAGGGAAGATGGTTAAAATTGATGGGAAGATGGATGGAGCCAAATACAGGACTGTGACGAGACCCTTGCTCGCTCTGTCCGCTCTCCCGACACTCCTCTGTTTCTAGTCAGTCAGCTTGCAGATCGCATCGTCTGATGGTTCGGTCAACCAAGGATCCGGGATCCGAACTACAGCTATGTGCCGTTCGGAATCCATTAGAACAAACACCAAGCAGGCTGTATGTAAGTTCAAACAGGAAGACAATTTATTGGAAGAACACGGCACACTTTTATACAGAATTTGGAACATCCTGCCCCCAACAACCGCTTTCCTATTGGTCAATTGTAAAGTACCTGCAGTTCCCATTCTGGTCCTCTCCAGACATGCAAATAAGGGCTCGCAAATGAGTCAGTAGTGATTGGTTAGATAGTTTGACCAGGAAATGCAAATGAGGACTTGAAAATTAGTCAGTAGTGATTGGTCAGATAGCTTGACCAGGAAATGCAAATGAGGACTTGAAAATGAGTCAACAGGGATTGGTCAGATAGCTTTGACCAATGCAAGGAGACAGAAGCCCCAGGGGGGCAGTCAATGTACATAATAGTCAGACACAGAACAATGGTTCCCTAACGAGCCTCAATACACATTACTCTGTGTCAATACCTCCCTTAGCAGACAACAGGTGTGGTCATTAGCATTAGCACACCTGACAATAGTTGAATGTGGAGCCACCCTAGACAGTCCGGCTCCTCAGAACTTCCTGGGATGACCATATTAGGAGTGGGCTTCCTGCTCAAAAACCTCATGGCAAAGGGAACAATTGACCTTGCTGACAAAAATGAAGCAATTCAACCCATTTGTAGTAGTCCAAACCATATTTTCAGTGTTCACCACCCTCCTGGTCACCCTGCATCCATAACAGATGCAGGGTGATTTAAACATAAGAGAGCCCCATAAGACTGGGCATGGTGCCCCCCAACCTCTCTAAAGGAATTTGGGGTCCACAACCCTCATGCCCAAAGTGACTCTCGTCACATTTCTCCCCTTTCGGCAGGAGACTAACACAGAAGGAGACCCTAACCGGGTTTACTTCGAAGTTAGTCCATAGTTCCAGTCCTCCAATGTCTGCACCCACAAAGTACCCCAAATAAATTGTCCGGGACAGAATGTCACTCACCCAGCCAACCTCTGCCTCTCTTGTAGAACATCTCCTCTGTGGGGAAGAAGCATGAACTGGCCCTTCTCCCAGGATTCCTTTCAGCTGCTGGAGGGAGGACAGGGTGGCTGGGCTCACTTCCTCATGCTGTTGGGGATCTGGGCCGACTGCCCAGCACCCCTGGGGTAAACAAGTGGAGATTGTAGCTTTTGCGGGTGCTGGGCAGAGGTTGGTAGCACTCTGTCCTGTTGCCAGCTCTTCTGCTGGGTTGGCAAATTCTACCCCCAGAACCTGGTTGGGGGTCTGCTGTAGAAAGGAGGGATCGCCTACCTCCTCCTCCTGGTATTCCTGCGGGGCAGGTTGGGGATCTGGACCGGCCCTCCAGCATCCCTGTAGGTCTGGTGCAGAGACTGCGGTCCCATCTGCACCATTGGGATCAGGGCTGTTGTCTACCTGTGGTTGGGGAGAACGATTAGTTGTCTCCTCTCCCTGGAAGGTACACTGCTGCCTGGAAGGAAGGACGACACCTTCAGCTCCCTGTAACTCCTGCTGTAGCTGGGGACCTCGGCCGGCTGCCCAGCCTCCCTGTAGGGCCGGTAGAGAGACCTCGGTCCCATCTCCACCTGCCATCGGTGGGTCTTCACAGTACCACCAGTCTGTACTGTCTCTCCAACTGAAGGGTTGTGGGTCTGGATCTGCCACCCAGGACTCCGGCTCTGCTTGCAGGGTAGATTGGGGTGGAATGGAGCAGAGCAGGCGTTGGTAGTCCTGCTCCAGTTCCCACTCCATTCTGACCAGATTAATCAGGTCTGACCCCAGGTCATTCGTTTTGGGGAGACCCAGTAGGGCTTCCCTGGTGTCCTGGATTTCCCAGCGCCGAAACTCTGCTGGACATCCAAAGTCCCTCTCCTCAAAGGCCTTCCACAGCAAGCCCGGGCCACTATAGTCCTCACCTTCCGGCATATTGTCATCCGCCATCCAGTGGTTGTAGCTGGTGGCGTACCACTTTAGTGCCCGGTAAGCTTCATCCAGCCACATCTCCTTCCAAATCAGGTTCCTTAGCTCTGTGACCCACTCATCCCGGGGTTGCTGTCCCAGGAAAGGTAATCGCAGGGCAACGTATACCTGGAACCGCTGTTCTTCGCTGGGAAGGTTCTCTCTCCGCCTCCACTGCACATCCTCTAAGGCCTCATACCACATTTCCTTTCAAGTGAAATCTCTCCAGTCCAGTATGGCTTCCTCTGATCCAGGCTCATCCTGTTGGACCAAGTGTTGCTGCAACCTCCAGCGAAACGCCTCCTCATATGGGGGCGCTGCATCTTTAGGCGTTTTCTCCGATTGCTGTATTTATGCCATTCTCTGCTCATGCTGCCGCTCTCGTTCTCTCTCTTGCCATTCATCCTGCAGCTGGATGTCTCTAATGGCATTCTGTATGGCGGTCTCTGATGGGTTAGCACCATATAATGCCAACCGCTCTCGAACTCGTTGCTGAAACAAGTCTTCAACGGACCGGGGTCCTGCATCACCATCCCTCTTATCCATCTCGGATAGCTCACTGATCAGGGTGGCCTTGTTCTTTGTCCCACCGATCCCTCCACGGCTCTCAAGTAAGTCTTTCAGCTCGGCTCTCCTGCATGCTGCATAGCTGGTCATTGACTGTGGTGGTTTGGAGTGTCCCGGTAACTGGAGAGCAAATCCCACCTCTGCCAACCAATGTGACGAGACCCTTGCTCGCTCTGTCCGCTCTCCCGACACTCCTCTGTTTCTAGTCAGTCAGCTTGCAGATCGCATCGTCTGATGGTTCGGTCAACCAAGGATCCGGGATCCGAACTACAGCTATGTGCCGTTCGGAATCCATTAGAACAAACACCAAGCAGGCTGTATGTAAGTTCAAACAGGAAGACAATTTATTGGAAGAACACGGCACACTTTTATACAGAATTTGGAACATCCTGCCCCCAACAACCGCTTTCCTATTGGTCAATTGTAAAGTACCTGCAGTTCCCATTCTGGTCCTCTCCAGACATGCAAATGAGGGCTCGCAAATGAGTCACTAGTGATTGGTCAGATAGTTTGACCAGGAAATGCAAATGAGGACTTGAAAATGAGTCAGTAGTGATTGGTCAGATAGCTTGACCAGGAAATGCAAATGAGGACTTGAAAATGAGTCAACAGGGATTGGTCAGATAGCTTTGACCAATGCAAGGAGACAGAAGCCCCAGGGGGCAGTCAATGTACATAATAGTCAGACACAGAACAATGGTTCCCTAACGAGCCCTCAATACACATTACTCTGTGTCAATACCTCCCTTAGCAGACAACAGGTGTGGTCATTAGCATTAGCACACCTGACAATAGTTGAATGTGGAGCCACCCTAGACAGTCCGGCTCCTCAGGACTTCCTGGGATGACCATATTAGGAGTGGGCTTCCTGCTCAGAAACCTCATGGCAAAGGGAACAATTGACCTTGCTGACAAAAATGAAGCAATTCAACCCATTTGTAGTAGTCCAAACCATATTTTCAGTGTTCACCACCCTCCTGGTCACCCTGCATCCATAACAGATGCAGGGTGATTTAAACATAAGAGAGCCCCATAAGACTGGGCATGGTGCCCCCCAACCTCTCTAAAGGAATTTGGGGTCCACAGCCCCCATGCCCAAAGTGACTCTCGTCACAAGGACCATTCTGGAAGAAAACCTGATGGAGTCTGCAAAAGACCTGAGACTGGGACGGAGATTTGTCTTTCAACAAGACAATGATGCAAAACATAAAACAAAATCTACAATGGAATGGTTCACAAATAAACATATCCAGGTGTTAGAATGGCCAAGTCAAAGTCCAGACCTGAATCCAATGGAGAATCTGTGGAAAGAACTGAAAACTGTTGTTCACAAACGCTCTCCATCCAACCTCACTGAGCTCGAACTGTTTTGCAAGGAGGAATGGGCAAAAATTTCAGTCTCTCAATGTGCAAAACTGATAGAGACATACCCCAAGCGACTTACAGCTGTAATCGCAGCAAAAGGTGGGGCTACAAAGTATTAACTTAAGGGGGCTGAATAATTTTGCACGCCCAATTTTTCAGTTTTTTATTTGTTAACCGCTTGCCGACCGCCGCAAGTAGATTTACTGCGGCGGTCAGCCCCTGCCAGGCAGAGTGACGTTAATTAACGTCACTAGCCTGGGAGGGTCTGGGGAGCGAGCGCGCGGTCACGGACCCCCCCCCGCGCATGTGACCAGTGGACCCGATGTCCGCCGGTCACTCGGCGATCGTCGGGGGAGAGGGAGAATGTCAGGCAGCTTGTGTAAACAAGCCACCTGTCATTCTCCTCGGTGTAAAGACACTGATCACACAGATCTACTATGTAGATCCAATGATCAGTGTCCTTACAGCTCTAATGAAATGTAGAAAATCCGCGCTTAGGATAATTTTAGATTTCTAGTGTTTGATATTGGCTGCAGCCTACCTTTATACTATATTCCTAAAAATATAGTGAAATTGAAGGAAAAAAAAGGGGGAAGGTGTATGGCGCTGCCAAAATGTGCTGATGGTTCTGTATGTCCAAAAAAGGTGCTAAAAGTATATACATATATAAATCACCACTATGAATAATAATTAAAGTGTCAAGTGCATCATGTGTGTATCACTAATAAATATGTGCAATACTGTAGGATATTCAACTTTGTGGATGATAAATACTTGTGCTAAAACTGTGAGGAAAGGTTGGTACAAAATTGGTGTGAATTGGTGTGTATACAGTTTGGTAAAAAAATTAAAAATAAATAAAGTATATGAAATATAAAAAATATAAAAAACAGTTGGATCCACTTAAATCTACAGCCTTATAATCGTAAAATACAAAGCATCAAGTATGGCATAAATAAAGTGCACAGTAGGTATATAAATATTAGGGCAGCAATAGTGCAAGTATAAATAAGTCCGTAACAACTAAGAAAGGAGGATAGTCCCACAACGGTAAAAAAACTTTTCCTAAAATACAGGGCAAAAAGTGACTTGAGTGCAGGTGCTCTGATGATGAATATTGGAGGTGCTCAGGTATATGGTGACCATTCAGTGCTCCCCGCACCCCTTGGACCACACTCACCAGAGCTATATACCCCTACAGGGGTGTCAGGCCTTGAATCTATAATCCTGGGTCTCCTCCACTGACCATCAAAGTGGTTGGGTGGTCCAATTATCTGCCCGAATCTTGTAAACCCGGCTCCTTGGTATTAGGGTCCAAAGGTGTACCGATATATGGGGGAAGAAGGCTCACATAGAGTAGTACCGCTTTTAAAATGCAGAGCTATATACCCCTACAGGGGTGTCAGGCCTTGAATCTATAATCCTGGGTCTCCTCCACTGACCATCAAAGTGGTTGGGTGGTCCAATTATCTGCCCGAATCTTGTAAACCCGGCTCGTCTCATCCAGATCCTCTACAAAAGCAGAAGTGGGGGCCAGCAGGGACAAGGAGACTGTTGCTTTTTTTTTTTTTTTTTTTTTTCCTTACAGCTCTAGCCACAGCCAATCACAGTAGAAAGCACGCCCCTAGGGACACACACAGCCCCTCCCTCCCAAATAAAGTTAACCCCTTCACTACCAGTGTATTTTTACAGTAACAGTGCATATGTATAGCACTGATTACTGTAGAAATGTCACTGGTAACCCCAAAAGTGTCAAAAATGTCAGTCAAGGGTCCGATCTGTCCGCCGCAATGTCGCAGTACTGCAAAAAAAATCGCAGATCGCCGCCATTACGCGTTAAAAAAAAAAAACAACAAAAATGACAAAAATCTTTCCCTTTGTTAGTAAACGCGATAACTTTTGCGCAAACCAATAAAAATACGCTTTTTGCGATTTTTTTTTTACCAAACATAGGTAGGATAAAACAAATTGGCCGAAAATGTTAAAAAATTTTGATTTTTACATTTTTTTTTTGGGGAATTTCATACAAAAAATATGTGAAAAATATTGCTATTTTTGCAAAATTGTCGCTCTTTTTTTGTTTATAGCGCGTGATCAAAAAATTGCACAGGTGATCAAATACCACCAAAAGAAAGCTCTGTTTGTGGGAAAAAAAGGACGTCAAATTCGTTTAGGTACAGCGTCGCACGACCGCGCAATTGTCCGTTAAAGTCACGCAATGCCGAATCGCAAAATACCCCCTGGTCTTTTAGCAGGAAAATCCTCCGGGGCTTAAGTGGTTAAAAAAGTTTGAAATATCCAATAAATTTCGTTCCACTTCATGATTGTGTCCCACTTGTTGTTGATTCTTCACAAAAAATTACAGTTTTTATATCTTTATGTTTGAAGCCTGAAATGTGGCAAGAGGTCGCAAAGTTCAAGGGGGCCGAATACTTTCGCAAGGCACTGTATATATATGTTTACCCTTCTTTCCTACTTTGATCATCAGTCAAACACAGACCCATGCCTGGGCCCCCCTGTTGGGGCTTATAACTATAACATATACAATGTGTACCCAACATTCCTACTAAAGTGATCATATACACATTGACAGCAAACTTCGATAGATATTTAAAAATAGCAGAACACGTGTGTAGTCAGCATGATGGGGGTCCCTGATAAAAATACATATAGATTAACCCTATTCACATGATTCACTTACCTGATATGCAAACTGCATATAGGTGCCCGCAACAGAGCTTACATCTCCCAAATCGGACAGCCCGATGGGGTGAGCCACCCCACCCTCCCCAAGGATGGACACCCAATGGGCCACCATGTCCACCATCACTCTCTCAAGATCAATATAGAGAAAATCCTCACTATGAGATAAAGAAACTAAAACAATAAATTCAATAAATTGGTTAATTAAATGTTAAGGCATCATCTCTACCCGGAACAGGCAAATCCAGTCCCTCCGAGATAATCCACCATTGTCGTGTATGTTTTTTACATACAGATAATGCAAAAACATTTCATAATAATGTGGACATAGAGCAGAAGTTACCTTCCATAAATGTAAGATCTAAGTATTTACAGGGGATCACAAAAAAAAGATTTAAAACTGACATACTAATTGAGACCAGGTGATTGGGTTGCATTCAGCTGGAAAATCCATTGAGTTTCCAGCTGTAGCAAACATTTATCAATATTTCCACCCCTTGGAGATTTCTTTACATATTCCAAGGCAAAGAATTTCATATGATTCAGCTGAAATTTATGGTATAGCTCAATATAATGGCTGATTCTATCAGACCATTTTTTATCTCGTATACATAATCCTGAATGCGCTTGTGAAATGGTCTTTTTGTTTTTCCTACATAGAATGCTTTACATGAGCACTCCACGTAATGAACAACTCCTACCGTTCGACAATCAATAAGTTCACGGGGGGACCACACTTGACCATTGGACAAATTTATTTTTTCACTCATCTAGATCCAGCTACAATAATTGCATTTCCCACATATAGTTGTACCTCTTTTTCGGTGACCCCGCAATTGATTGCGAGTGTCCACCAGTAGATGACTGTAAATTAGATGGTCGTGTAACAATTTGGCCCTTAGATGGTCGTGTAACAATTTGTCCCTACGGTAAGTTATTTGGGGCCTATCCCCTATATATCTTGTCACTTTTGGATCATCCTTAAATAAGTGCCAATGTCGTGACAAGATACCCTCTACCTGTGAATGATTTTGAGAGAATCGTGTGATAATATGTGTGGGTTCCTTTGTTTTGGGTTTGCAATGGGTATAAATAAGGGAGTCACGTGATCTCAATTTAGTTTTATTGTAGGCTTTCTTAAGACATTTTTTACTATATCCCCTTTCTAAGGGGCGATTTTGTAACATCTTTGCCTGATGAAGATAATTCTCCTCCCTACTACAGTTTCTTTTTAATCTTAAGTATTGACCATACGGTATACTATTCTTCAGTGTAACGGGATGGGCACTAGAGGCATGCAAGGTGGTGTTTGCAGCAGATGGCTTCTGATAAAGGTCTTTCATTATATTGCCCTTTGTATTCTTGTATATCTGAATATCAAAGAAAGTTACCCTTTTCTGATCACATTCCATCATGAATTTAAGGTTTATGTGAATTACATCCAACTCAATTCATAAATTAATCCAACTCCACCCTTGTGCAAGTCCAAATAAGTAAAATATCATCTATGTACCTGTGCCCAGACAAAATGTGGCACAGGTGCATGGGCGAATCCACTCTAAAAAAATATGGATCTCTCCCATCCCTCCAGGTACAGGTTCGCATACGAAGGGGCACATTTAGTCTCCATCTCTACACCTTGCACCTGGAGGTAGTGGGATCCATTAAATAGAAAGACATTCCTAGAAAGAATATAATCCAATAGTTCTAATATGAAAGCATTATATTTTCAAGTAGAGAGATCCCGCTCCCTAAGAAACTCAGCGATAGTAGCAGCTCCCCTGGAGTGAGGTATTGAACAGCACGAGGCCTCCACGTCTATCGTGACTAACCATGCATCACTAGGTATATTTTTATCTTCCAGCAGCCTCAAGAGATACCTTGTATCCTGTATATGTGATGGCAGAGAAGTAGCAAATGGCCTTAAATATTCATCAATTAGTTTACTGGCCTTCTCTGAGATGCAGCTGATACCTGAAATAATGGGTCGGCCTGGACGGCTTTTTGAATTTTCATGCATTTTAGGCAATGAGTAAAATATTGGCGTAACTGGGTTCTGGACATTTAGGAAGTCATATGTGTTTTTGTTACTGGTTGCATCCACACACGCCATGGCTATGATGTCCCGTGGAATTTTTTGACCTGCGATTCTGGAATGCGTCTATACCAGGACGTATTGTATAGAATATCCATGCACGTCCTGATATAGTTATCACGTTCCATCACCACAACATTGCCCCCTTTGTCAGATGGCTTGATGACTAGTGATGGACGAACATCGGCCGGGGTGGTTTCTCAAATGTTCGCGAACCGCAATTTCGTGGCGTGCCCCATTGACTTTAATGGGTGGCGAACTTTAAAAACCTTTAGGTCATAGTTGCAGCCACAAAATACTTACTAGCTGTGCACAAATAGTCCCACCACATGGACACTGTCATAACAGAAGAATTGCTATTGGAAAATTTGCCCTAAATTTTTTTTTTTTTTTTACAGCAAAAACATTTTTTTTTCCTAAATCAGCCAGAACTGACAGCAGCCGGTAAATACATGTTAAATACATATAGGGTCCATTCACACGTCTGTAAAATGGGTCCACATCCATTCCACAATTTGGCAGATGTTTAGAGACCTATTGATTTTCAATTCCAATCTGAAAAATTAGGCATTCACAGGATAAAGAAGTGTCGGCCAGTACAGGCCCCAAAAATTAGCCCACATGCGTTTACCTGACAGCTAAGAACTTTGTATTCTGTGGCTGAAGGTACATTAGGCATTCACAGGATACAGAAGTAAGTGTCGCCCATTCCAGGCCACAAAAATTAGCCCACATGAGTTTACCTGACAGCTAAGAACGTTGTGTTCTGTGGCTGAAGGTACATTAGGCATTCACAGGATACAGAAGTAAGTGTCGGCCAATATAGGCCCCAAAAATTAGCCCACATGGGTTTACCAGACAGCTAAGAACGTTGTATTCTGTGGCTGAAGGTACATTAGGCATTCACAGGATACAGAAGTAAGTGTCGGCCAGTTTATGCCCCAAAAATTAGCCCACATTGGTTTACCTGACAGCTAAGAACGTTGTATTCTGTGGCTGGAGGTACATTAGTAGGGATGATCGAACTTTTCAAAAGTTCGGTTCGGCCAGAACATCCGAACTTCCCGAAAGTTCGGCCCGGATTTCAGAACCCCATTGAAATCAATGGGACCCGAACTTCGGTAATCAAAAAACACAATTTTGAAGCCCTAAAACCCAATAAATGCCCCTAAAAGGTGCCTAGGGTTCTGGGTCATACCCCAGGGACTATTAATCACACAAAAAAAAGCTCTTAAAAATTGTCATTTTTGATAGAGAGCCAATTATTGAAAAAAAAAAAAATTAAAAAAAAAAATGTCTTTGGATTTAGTATCTGGTGGGTCTAAAAAGTGTACCTGTGAAGTGTCAGCTCTGTAGCATGTCCAGAACCATAAAAAAAAGATTGTTTGTATTAGGTCACTTATAGAACAGGATAGTGGCTTCTCTCTTTTCACACCTTGCCGGTTTAGTAGCAAGCGTTTTTTTGGCCATTTTTTGGGGTCTTTTGAGGCAGGCAAAACATCTGAACTTGTGTACATGGATATATATATACACACATACTTATATGTATATATACACCTAGACATATATAGGTGTGATAGTAGCAGAAATATATGCTTGCGCTAATGAAATCATTTACACTAATATGGCTCCGCTCCTATAACACCTATATATGTCTAAGTGTAAAATACATATAAGTATGTGTGCATATATACCACTATACACAAGCTCAGATGTTTTTGCTGCCTCCAAAGAACCCAAAAAAATGCCCAAAAAAACGCTAGCGCCAAAAAAAACGCCCAGGTGTGTTGTTGCCGGCATTTTTTTGGGTTTTTTTTTCTGAACATCTGTATACGGGTATATATACACACATACTTATATGTATATATACACCTAGACATATATAGGTGTGATAGTAGCAGAAATATATGCTTGCGCTAATGAAATCATTTACACTAATATGGCTCCGCTCCTATAACACCTATATATGTGTAAGTGTAAAATACATATAAGTATGTGTGTATATATACCACTATACACAAGTTCAGATGTTTTGCCTGTCTCCAAAGAACCCAAAAAAAGCCCAAAAAAAACGCTAGCGCCAAAAAAAAAACGCCCAGGTGTGTTGTTGCAGGTTTTTTTTTTTTTTTTGACGCTAGCGTTTTTTTGGGCATTTTCTTGGGTTCTTTGGAGGCAGGCAAAACATCTGAACTTCTGTATAGGGGTATATATCTACACACACACTTATATGTATTTTACACATACACATATATAGGTGTGATAGGAGCGTAACTATATTGGTGTTAATTATTTCATTAGCGCAAGTAGTGTTTTCTGCTCCTTTCACAGGTGTATATATACATACATGGGTGTGTATATATACCCCCTATACACATGTTCAGATGTCATGCCTGACTCCAAACATGTGCTCAAAAAATCCCTATAGACGCCTGCAGCCAAAAAGCAAGCTGACCGGTGAGAAGCCATATTCCTGCAGCGAATGTGACTTCAGAGAAACTAGCTTTTCTCTATAGCGGTCACCCTGATATGGAAGGGTTTGGTCACCCTGCCATAGCAGTCAGTGTCAGTTCACCCTACACTACACTACGGTCACCCTGGCACTTAACACTTTCCCTACAGAAACTAAATTTCTCTTACGTCCTCCGACAGTCGCCGCCTCTTCATATTCGTCACATATGGGGTATTAGACTTTGCTCCGAAGGAGTAGCTAGGCAACAGAATATGTTAACATTAAAGCTTTTAACATATCCCACCCTCAAGGGGTGGTCCCCTCAGTCAATACCCTCCTACTTCCTGCAACCATATCTCAGTTTTAATGTCTAGCTTGTCAGGAGTGGCTGGCTCTCTCTGTGCTGGGGCTTTGTGCCCCAGACTCTTTCTTCTTTTTTGATTTTTTGTTTTGAGTTTTCTCTCTACCTTTACTTAGCTGTTCTTTTTGTCAGCATTAGTTAGTTCTTCGGATGAAGAGGATCATGCGGGCTGGGTCTCGGGCTGATCCCCCTGGTCGCAGGTCGTGGGTCAGTGGCTTCCCAGCCTGCCATCGAGCGTTCAGCCAGGTAACGCTCCTGGCACAGTGAACAACCCATCCCTGTTTGGTGAGGTGGCTACCTCACTGGACGCTGTGCGGTTTCTTAACCCCCATTCTGTGCGTCTTGTATGCGACTCTCCCTGCCTCATGTGCAGCGGCTTGTTCGCCTGTGCGGATCCCCCACGCCACTGTGAGGTAAGTGTATTTATGTGGGGACCTGTCTGTAAGGGGGGGTGTCAGTCTGGGACTGTGTAACCTGCCTCTATTCACACTGTTTGTCTCCCTATCTCTCGGCTGCATGCTGTGGGCTGCAAGGGGGGGGGGGGAGCTGTGTGACACTGTGTGTGTCAGCCTTGTCAGTGTGAGAAGCTGTGTGCTGTGGGGCATGTTTTGTGGCATGTTTGGGCATTATACAGCGATCGCTGCGGCGATCTGACATGTTTTTTTATATACAGACATGTGTGCATTACTGTACTGTGGAGCGGCGGTTTCGGCGCCAAACGGCGCCATTTTGCCCACACTCGCTCCGGCCGCATGTTCTACATGCATGGCGGCCATTTTCTTGTAGCCTCCCATAGGCTTTCATAGAGCGCCCTGGCAGCATCACTTCCTCCAGGAACACCGATCGAGGCAGCAGCAGCGGCGAGGGTCTCCTCAGGTTATATCCTTCCTATCCATTGCCTGTGTTAGTTTTATTGTCCCTGTGGGGGTCTCATTGTGCTTTTGTGTGGTGCGGTGGGCTGCGCTCGCCGCGCGTGTTAAAGGGGCAGTTAACCCTTTATTATCCGGCATTTGTTATAGGGGCAATGGATTCTCAGGAGGGCAAATTTCCTACCGCCTTGGTGGAAAGCCAGGGGACCGCTGTTTCCCCCCCAGGGGGGGATTTAGCCACTATTGTGGCTGGCCTTGCTGCTCAGGTGCAGATGCTGGTGACTGCTCAATCTACTAAAAGACCCAGAGTTTCTATTTCCTCTGATTCTGAGGGTGAAGGTGATGGGGCTGTTATGGCGGGGGGCCTCCTTATCGGGGTCCCGCTCCTCCCTGGATCTAGTGGGGTCCGAGGTGGAGGCTGAAGTTGAAGGGGTTGATAATTCTCCCCCTGGCTCGCCTGAAGAGCTTGCAATCATGGATGAATTGATTGCTTCCATAAAACAAACGCTGCGTTTGCAGGATGAAGTGTGTCCCCCCGCTGCCTTGGCGGCTTATGGGACGCAGAGAAAACGCAGGACGCCACAGGTTTTTCCCTGCAATGATGATTTTCAGCGCGCTGTTAAGGAACAATGGCGCAATCTACGCAAACCTTTTGCTGTACCAAGTAGGTTCAAGCTGCGTTATCCTTTCTCGCCTTCCACTGATGAAAGGTGGTGTGTGCCACCCCCAGTGGATCACGCAATTGCGGTTTTAAACAAATCCACTGCGATTCCTGCAGAGGATTCCCCTGTGTTCCGTGATGCCACGGATAGGAGATTGGAGTCTCTTGCCCGTCATACTTATTCTGTTACGGGTTCTATGCTTAAGGCTCTGTTTGCCTCTCTCATGGCGGCCCAGGCGGTCGCAAGTTGGACGCAGATGCTTAGGCGCGTCCTAGTGGCCGATTCGGCCTCGCCGGCGACCCTAGATATGGTGGATCAAATCCACCAGGGTGTCATGTATCTGTGTGATGCGGACTTGGACCTAGTCCCGTTGGCTGCACGTGTGCACAGCGTGGCGGTGTTGTCTCGCCGCCTGGTTTGGTTGAAATGTTGGTCGGTGGACCAGTCTTCACGTAAGACCTTAGCCAATCTGCCTTATGATGGGTCTCGCCTTTTTGGGGAGTCCTTGGATGTGTTGATTAAGGGGATCACCGGAGGTAAGAGCACTCTCTTGCCCCATTTCCCCAAGGCTAAGGGGGCTTCTGGGAAGAAGCATGCTAATTTTCGGCCCCCTCAGGGGTCCTTTCGTGCCTTTCGGTCGCACTACAAGGGCAAACCGTTCAAAGGTCAAGGCTCTCAGAAGAAGCCCTGGTCTGGAAAACAGAAGTCCGGTCAATCCGGATCCGCAGCCCATAACAGTGCGGCCTGAAGGGGCGCCCTCACCCAGTTTTGGGGTGGGGGGACGCTTGCTCGGTTTTCTTCAGCCCTGGTTGACCCGCGTGCGGGACAGATGGGTTCAGGAGATCGTTCGATCTGGTTACAAGATCGAGTTTCTCTCTCGGCCGGAGGGCAGATTTTTTCCCTCAAATCTTCAACTGTCTCCAGAGCGTTTACGGGACCTGCACCTGGCGGTGCGGGACCTGAGGGCTCAGGGAGTGGTGGTTCCGGTGCCTCATCGGGACAGATTTCGGGGGTTTTATTCCAATCTGTTCACCGTGCCCAGAAAGGAGGGCAAGGTTCGTCCAATTCTGGACTTGAAGGCTCTGAACCGCTCTGTGCGGGTTCGCAAGTTCCGCATGGAATCCCTGCGGTCGTTGGTGGCTGCCCTGGTTCCAGGGGAATTCATGGCCTCCATCGATTTGAAGGATGCGTATCTTCACATCCCCATTTTTGAGGGTCACCAGAGGTTCCTTCGATTTGCCATTGCGGAGGATCACTACCAGTTCATGGCATTGCCTTTTGGTCTCGCCTCGGCTCCGCGGGTCTTCACCAAGGTGCTTGCACCGGTTCTGGCATTATTGAGGGCCCAGGGCATTTCTGTCCTGGGGTATCTGGACGACATTCTGGTTCGGTCTGCGACCAGCCAGGGTCTGGAGAAGGACCTGTCTGTCACGATGCAAACTCTGCAGGAGTTTGGTTGGACGATAAATTTTCAAAAGTCGACACTGAGTCCGTCGGTTCGTCTTCCCTACCTGGGAATGATTCTGGACTCGGTGCAGGCGAAGGTCTTCCTGCCGGAAGACAAACTCAGAACTCTTCAGGAGGAAGTCAGGTCCCTCAGGGACGTTCCGCACTCGTCTCTGCGGACGTGCATGAGATGTCTGGGATTGATGGTCTCGGCCTTCGCCCAGTTTCACACGTGGGGTCTCCAAGCGGAGATCCTGTCCATGTGGGACGGGCGACCTCAATCTCTGGATCTTCAAATCTCGTTGAGTCATCGCACCAGAAGAGACCTTCTGTGGTGGCTCCAGTCCCCGATGGTGTCCGGGGGCAAGTTGTTTCGTCCTATCTCGTGGACGGTGATCACCACGGATGCCAGCCTGTCGGGCTGGGGTGGTGTTCTGGGCGTTCTGTCCGCCCAGGGAACTTGGTCGGAGGGGGAGTCTTCCCTTCTGATCAACATTCTGGAATTGCGTGCGATAAATCTCTGTCTTCATCGCTGGACGGACCGGCTGCAGGGCTGCCCGGTTCGGGTGCAGACGGACAATGCCACGGCGGGGGCCTACATCAACCACCAAGGGGGCAACAGGAGTGCCCGAGCGGCTCGAGAAGTGGCCAACATTCTGTCTTGGGCCGAGACTCATGTCCCGGCGATAACGGCGGTTCACATTCCGGGGGCGGAGAACTGGCAGGCGGACTATCTGAGTCGCCAGACCCTGGATCAGGGGGAATGGTCTCTCCACCCGGCTGTCTTCCAGATGTTGTGCGCGAAGTGGGGTCTTCCAGATGTGGACCTGTTCGCGTCTCGTCTCAACAACAAGGTGAGAAGGTTCGTGGCAAGGACGCGCGACCCTCGGGCGGACGCGTCGGACGCGTTAGTGGCCCCGTGGCATCAGTACAGGCTGATGTACGCGTTTCCACCGATTCAGTTGCTGTCCAGGTTCCTTCGCAGGTTACACTCGGAACGCAGCACGGTGATTCTTGTGGCACCGGACTGGCCTCGCCGGTCCTGGTACGCAGACCTCGTGAATCTGGCGGTCGACGCCCCGTGGCGTCTGCCTCTTCGAGACGATCTCCTGTCTCAAGGACCGATATACCGTCCTGCTTTACAGTCACTGGCTTTGACGGCCTGGCTGTTGAGACCGAGGTCCTGAAGGAGAAGGGTCTCTCCCCAGAGGTCGTTCATACTTTGATCAACGCAAGGAAGTCTTCCTCGGGGAAGGTTTATTACCGTACTTGGAAGGCCTATTTTGCCTGGTGTGAGTCCAGGGGGTTTTCACCCCGCACGTACTCGGTTTCCCGAGTGCTGTCCTTCCTTCAAACGGGTGTCGATCAGCGTTTGGCGCTGGCTACGATAAAGGGTCAGGTGTCTGCGCTGGCCGTTCTGTTTCAACGTCCCGTGGCTTCCAACTCCTTGGTTGGCACTTTTGTTCAGGGTGTGCGGCATCTGGTTCCTCCTAGGAGGGATCCTTTGCCCCCTTGGGACTTGAATCTCGTTCTGTCTGAGTTGCAACGTGCTCCTTTTGAACAGATCAGGGAGATCTCGTTGTCTATGTTGTCCAAAAAGGTCGCCTTTTTGGTGGCGATCACTTCGGCTCGCAGAGTGTCGGAGCTGGCAGCTTTGTCCTGCAAGTCTCCGTATCTGGTTGTTCATTTGGATAAGGTGGTCTTGCGACCTAATCCTTCTTTTCTTCCGAAACGAGTTTCGGAATTCCATCTTAATGAGGATATTGTCTTGCCTTCGCCGTGCGCGAAGCCTAAACATCCAAAGGAGGTGAGATTGCATTCTCTGGATGTTGTTCGGGCGATAAGGGTTTACCTTAAATCGACTGAGTCTTTTCGAAAGACGGATTCCTTGTTTGTTCTTCCAGAGGGTCCTCGGAAGGGCATGGCGGCGTCGGCCTCTACCATCGCAAAATGGATCAGGCAGACCATTGAACAGGCCTATGCTTTGCAGGGGAAGGTTCTCCCTGTGCCTGTGAAGGCGCACTCTACTAGATCTCTGAGTACGTCTTGGGCCTGTCGTCATGGGGCTTCTGTAGCCCAGGTGTGTAAGGCGGCGACTTGGTCGACCGTGCACACTTTCACAAAATTCTACCAAGTAGATGTTCAGGCATCTGCGGATGCTTCCTTTGGCCGCAAGGTTCTTATTGCGGCGTTGCCCTAGGGTCCCTTGTGGGGACCACTGGCTGTTGGGATAAGTTTTTTATCCCCTGGTTATTTGTCTTTTCCTGGGTTGTTGCTCCTGTTGAGCACTTGTTTTTCCTGTTGCCCAGCTGGTTTCCTTCCTTTGGTAAGGTTCCTTTCTTTGATGCGGAGACTGCGTTGCCTTTTCGGCGCGGATGCGTTTCCCACCCCTCATGTTTGCACTGCTTTGGGACGTCCCCATATGTGACGAATATGAAGAGGCGGCGACTGTCGGAGGACGTAAGAGAAAACGGAATTTTTGTAAAATCTTACCTGTAAAATTCCTTTCTCTGAGTCCTCCGACAGTCGCCGCCCCCGCCCCTCTTTTGGGGTTTGGTTGTATACTCTACTGCTATTCCACTAAAACTGAGATATGGTTGCAGGAAGTAGGAGGGTATTGACTGAGGGGACCACCCCTTGAGGGTGGGATATGTTAAAAGCTTTAATGTTAACATATTCTGTTGCCTAGCTACTCCTTCGGAGCAAAGTCTAATACCCCATATGTGACGAATATGAAGAGTCGGCGACTGTCGGAGGACTCAGAGAAAGGAATTTTACAGGTAAGATTTTACAAAAATTCCGTTTTTTGCATCTAACTAAAGTATAAAAGAGCACCCTAACTACACTAGATATCCCTTTCCTCACACTAATAAATGCTAAATGACACTTTGTAGCAGAAGTTACAGAACTGCTTCCACTCTCTTCCATGTCCCTGTATAACAATGATAGGAATTTGGCGGGGGCTATCTTATATACTGGGGGGCGTATTCACTAATGATTGGCCTATGGACCCCCTAGTCACTCCAATCACATTCCTAGCATTCTCCTGCCCCCTCAATTGGCTTTTGCTAATGGTTCTGGTCCAATCATGGGCTTTTAAAGCCCATTTCCTGTCCCATTGCATTTTGGTCGGTTCTGGTTGCCGAATTCTGAACTTTTTGGGCAAAAAGTTCTAAATTCGGCCGAACCTCGAACAGCCAATGTTCGGGTCGAACCGATGGTCGACCCGAACCGTTCGATCGTCCATATACATTAGGCATTCACAGGATAAATAAGTAAGTGTCGGCCAGTATAGGCTCCAAAAATTAGCCCACATGGGTTTACCTGACAGCTAAGAACATTCTATTCTGTGGTTGGAGGTACATTAGGCATTGACAGAAAAAATAATTGTCAGCCATGAAAGGCCCCAAAAATTAGGCATTCAATGGACATGAAATGCCTTTTATGCCGCTGTATTTACCGAAGACAAGGACCATGAATTGGATGGCGGTCTGGCGGATATTTGTGGCCTGTCATGAGGAATTGTAATCAAACATGGTCTACTGGTCACATGTGTTGAATTCCTCAGAGATCCATGCCTCATTCATTTTTATAAATGTGAGGTAGTTAACACTGTCATGAGCTAGGCGAGTGCGCTTATCGGTCACGATCCCCCCTGCTGCGCTGAACGTCCTTTCGGACAGGACACTGGACGGGGGGCAAGCCAACAGTTCCATTGCAAATTGTGCAAGCTCTGGCTAGAGGTCAAGTCTGCCCACCCAGTAGTCCAGGGGTTCATCACTCCTCAGAGCGTCCACATCGGCCGTCAACCCAATGTAGTCGGACACCTGTCGGTTTAGGCGTTCCCTGAGTACAGTTGTCAATGGGTAGGCTGAAAGAAGGATCTCATATCTGAAGTGACCAACACATCTTCAAACCGCCCTCTTCTCGCAGGCGCTGTTGGATTGCTACCCGCAACTGTTTCTCTGTGAGTGGAAATTCCTCTGCCAGCGCACGCAAAAGCAGAATGCAGCATTTCTCGCAGCTAGGCCTGGAAGTGCTGCATTCTGACCGCCCTCTGTGATGGTGGTAACATTTCCGCCATTTTTGTTTGTACCAGGGGTACGTTGCCACCCAGTACTGGTCCTTGCCCTTTATGCTTTTTATACAGGGGTCCCCATTAAAACACTGGAGCATGAAGGCCCCCATTCGCACTAAACTGGACGCGGTGTAGTGGCCTTGCTCCAGCTCATCATCCAGGATAATGTCGCCCCCGTTCTCCTCCCCCCATCCACGGACAACACCAGGGATCCCAGAAAGGTTTAAAGCATGCTCTTTTTGCTCCTCCTCATCTGCCCCGGCACCATCCTCCTCTGACTCCTCTTCAGACTCCTGTTGTTGACTTGTCTCAGATGGAGTAGCACCCCCTGGGAATTCATCCAACATTGCGACTTCCTCATCTTCCTTCTCCTCGATGGCTTGATCAATGACACAACGCAATGCATGCTCCAGAAAGAAGGTGTAAGGTACGATGTCACTGATGGCGCCCTGGCCGTGACTGACCAGTTTGGTGATCTCATCAAATGGCCGCAGAAGTCTGCATGCATCGCGCATGAGCAGCCACTGGCGAGGTGAAAAAAACCCAAGCTCCCCAGAACCTGTCCTGCCGCAGAGTTTGTACAGGTAGTCGTTAACTGCATGTTTCTGCTGGAGCAGCCTATCAAGCATATACAGTACAACACTGAGTTCCATCGTGTCGGGCAGTCACAAAAATGATGCCTGATGGGCAGGTTGTGTCGCCGCTGAATGTCAGCAAGGCGAGCCATGGCTTTGTAAGATCTTCTGAAATGGCCAGAGGTTTTCCTGGCCTGCCGCAAGATGTCCTGGACCCCAGGGTATTTGGCAACGAATCGCTGCATGACCAAGTTCAGGACATGTGCCATGCATGGCACGTGTGTAATTTTTCCCTTTTTCAGCGCCCTCAGCAGATTGGCACCGTTGTTGCACACCACTTTACCAACTGTCAAATTGAGCGGTCTCAGCCACTGATCTGCCTGTGAATGCAAAGCTGAAAGGAGTGCAGGACCAGTGTGGCTCTTGGCTTCCAGGCACAACAGACGCAGCACAGCATGGCAACGTCTCACCTGGCATGTGGAATAGGTTCTGGGGATCTTGGGCGGCGCAGCAGAAGAGACGGTAGCAGTGTAAAAGGAGGAGTCAGCCGAGGAGGAGAGGGAGGATGGAGTAGGAGGAGGAGAAGAAGAGGCAGGCCTGCATGCAGTCCGTGGAGGTAAAACCAAATCTACACGGGTACCACGGGTTACATGCTTGATGGCCGTCAGAAGGTTCACCCAGTGGGCAGTAAAAGTTAAATACCCTCCCTGCCCGTGTTTGCTAGACCATGTGTCTGTGGTCAGATGTATCTTGGCACCGACACTGTGTGCCAGAGATACATTCACTTGCCACTGAACATGGCCATACAGCTCTGGAATGCCCTTCTGCGAGAAATATTTCCTGCCTGGGACCTTCCATTGTGGTGTTCCAATGGCCACAAATTTCCGAAAGGCCTCAGAGTCCTTCAGTTGATATGGCAGTAGTTGGCGGGCTATCAATTCCGACAAGCCAGCAGTCAAATGTTGGGCAAGAAGGTTATCCGGCGTCAACATTTTTTTACGCTCCAACATTTGGGCCATGGAAGCCTGTCTTTTTCCAGAACAACGTGTGGACGGCATGATGGAAGGTGGAGTGGAGGACAATTGTGAGGAGAGAGGAGAAGGAGAAAAGGCTGGACGGTGAGAGCCTGGAGTGTGGCTTTGTGGGTTCTGACGGCGTTGCTCCCACTGGGCTCGGTGATGGGAGTCCAGGTGCCTTCTTAAGGCGGTCATCCCTAGGTGAGTGTTGGGCTTACCGCGACTTATGCATTGACTGCAAAGGCTGCAGATGGCAACACTATTGTCAGCAGCGGACACATTAAAAAAAGCCCACACTACAGAGCCATGTGCCGGCGTCCTGGAAGCGCCAGATGTGACTGTACATGGTTCATGGCTCGCTCCTGATACGTTTGCAGTCTGCTTTGTCGCTTTTGTGCAATGCCAGTTCCGCCTGCTTCTCCTCCCTATCTGCTGGTCCGTTTCTCCCTCTGAACTCCCCTCCTCTTCCTCTCTTGTGGGCACCCATGTGACGTCCATAGACACGTCATCATCGACGTCACCTTCCCCACCACTAACATTCGAGATCTCGGAGTAGGCAGCAACAGCGAGGACCAACCTCCTTGGGCCGATTTGGGTACTGTCGTCCACCTGCTGAGTGGCGGCTGTTGATACCTCCTCTTCCTGGTCCGATGCCAAGAATGGCTGCGCATCGCAAATGTTTTGTGATGGATCGGAAAATAATTCCAGTGACTCAAGCGGAGGGTATATGGTGGTGTTGGTGGTGGTGTCTTTGGGGGTGCACACAGCAGAGAGTAAAGAGGGTGCAGATAGAGAGGATTAGGAGGGTGGAGAAGAGGAAGGCTGAGTGAGCCACTCCACCAAGTCTGGTGCGTCCTTTGACGTAATCGAACGCACCTTCTGAAACTTCACACTTTGGCTCCGGCCTACTGCTCCTGCCCTACCCCTACCACCCCTGCATAAGGGCCTGCCTCTTCCTCTGGTGGTCATTTTTTAAATTACCCTGTGACAAAAGTCTCTAGAGAAGCGCAGTATATGTGGAACAAGGTATATGACACCCCGGTTCAATCTGTGGTATTGGGGGGCCACTGGTTTACCACACCAGTTTTACAAAAAATTGGCCAGTAACTGTTGTCACTGTGTTTAGCAGAGTTAACGCAGCAAAAGAGGAAATATTTTTTCAGGACACAAATACACTTCTAAAAGTATACTCAGATAACACTTCACTTCAATATGTGGTATTGGGGGGGCCACTGGTTTATCACACCAGTTGTACAAAAAATTGGCCAGTAAGTTTGGCACTGTGTGTAGCAGAGTTAACGCAGCAAAAGAGGCAATATTTTTGCAGGACACAAATACACTTCTAAAAGTATACTCAGATAACACCCCACTTCAATCTGTGGTATTGGGGGGCCACTGGTCTATCACACCCGTTGTACAAAAAATTGGCCATTAAGTTTGGCACTGTGTGTAGCAGAGTTAACACAGGAAAAGAGGCAATATTTTTGTAGGACACAAATACACTTATAAAAGTATACTCAGATAACACCCCACTTCAATCTGTGGTATTGGGGGGCCACTGGTCTATCACACCAGTTCTACAAAAATTGGCCAGTAACTGTTGCCACTGTGTGTAGCAGAGTTAACGCAGCAAAAAAGGCCACATTTTTGCAGGACTAAAATACACTGTTATATAAGTATACTGTTAAATAACACCCCACTTCAATCTGTGGTATTGGGGAGCCACTGGTCTATCACACCAGTTGTACAAAAAATTGGCCAGTAAGTTTGGCACTGTGTGTAGCAGAGTTGACGCAGCAAAAGAGGCAATATTTTTGCAGGACACAAATACAGTTATAAAAGTATACTCAGATAACACCCCACTTCAATATATGGTATTGGGGGGCCATTGGTCTATCACACCAGTTATAATACTTTTTTAAAAGTGCTTTTGTCACTGTTTGTAGTATTGCTGCAGAAACGCTCACCACACCAGTCACAATGCTGCACAGTGCACAATACAAATCTACTATAATATGCGTTCTATATTAGAAAGTATATTTTAAGTGTATTACACCCCTATATAGTGCACTGCACACCAAAGAATAGTACACCTATACCAAATACCAGTCCTTATAAGGACTTTTGTGGACCTTAACAGAGCGATTTGTGTCACTGACAATCTGTCCCTGGTGCACACAGCAAACCTCTTCCTACACTGACAAAAGAGACAGTACACCTATACCAAATGCCAGCCCTTAAAAGGACTTTTGTGGACCTTAACAGAGCGATTTGTGTCACTGACGATCTGTCCCTGGTGCACACAGCAAACCTCTCCCTACACTGACAAAAGAGACAGTACACCTATACCATATACCAGCCCTTAAAAGGACTTTTGTGGACCTTAAGAGAGCGATTTGTCTCACTGATAATCTGTCCCTGGTGACAACAGCCAACCTCTCCCTACACTGATAAAAAGCAGAATGTGAAATGGCCGCCAGGTCAGCTCTATTTATAAGGGTGGGGGGTATGTCCATGTGCTGAAATGTCTCAATTGGCTGTCCCGTTTCCCTGATGGCTGTGTCATGGGTCAAAGTTCTCCCCGATGTAAACTAATATGGCCGACACGAACAACGCCATATGTTCGCAAAATTAGCGGAATGCGAACGAGCAAAGTTCGCCGCGAACCGACCGCCGGGCGAACAGCAAGGCCATCCCTATTGATGACTAGCCTTTCATTGTTCTTTAAGTTATTTAATGCCTTCTGGAAAGTCAAATTACTCTTGTCTGTGACAGTATTCGGCATATGTCTTAAATCATGTAATGTCTTTTGAACAAACGACCAAATATGTACATTCCGCTGCAAGGGGGGGAATGTCTGTGATTTATTTTTGTATTCTGGGACCAGGTCCCTGAATATATCCATGGATACATCCTGGACCTGGTCTGGATTTTCACTCACCCCTGGGTTGCTTTCTTCTTAGAGCTGCATAAGGTCCTTTAAGGCTCCAAAGTCATTAATTGAGAAATCCTTCCATTATTCCATATCCTGCACTTTCTTAGCCTGTGGGGTGGTTGTTTTATCGTACATTATATAGAGGGTTCATTTCCTGGCAAAAAGAATAAGGTCTTTGACCATTTCAAATTTATACATTTTTTGGGTTGGACAGAAGCTCAGTCCCAAACTCAGGATAAAGATTTCTTCTGAGCTCAGTTCACAAGAGCAGAGATTCACAATTCGCAGACCCTCCCTCGACATTAGTATTTCTTTCTTTATCGGGTACGGCTCTAAGTTTCCTTGTTTCTTTAAGTCCCCCGAAGTGGACACGTTGGGCTGGAGTGGTATAGTGCCTACTTTAGTAAGTGCATTGGTAGTTACTTGCTTGCCTATATGCGGTTGTTCCCCCAGAGTATTGACACTTGTACTGGTGCTGTGTTCCCACCACCAAAAGGAAACTAGGAAGAGTTGAAGGTTGAAACTGAGAAAAAGAGGGAAAAATTAGGAGAAGGTATTTGCGAGCCTTCCAATAAAGAGAAATCACCGTTATTAGTGATTGGTCTTTTAGTGTGAGAGTTATTTGAGCCCTGTCCACCATGTTTAAATTCCTTATTGCTTAGTCGTTCCCGGGGTGTTTGAAGTTGCTGACTCCACCTGTCTAGAAGAAATTGAAGAAGAAGATATAGATGATAGAACATCAGTATCATCACCATTGTTTCCTCTCTTTTCCACCCTATTCTGCTGTGCTTGTGGGAGGGGGATGCGTGTGGATCTATTCCTCTGGGTTTGTTGCGATCTATAGGCCCTGCTTGTATCATAGGCTAATATATCTCTATAAGTTATGTAAAATAATATCACATAAAATATAATTTTGTATTAGTATGTTTTTCTTTTCTCTTTTTTCCTTATTGTCACCTATTTGAACCCTCTTCACCTAATACCCCTGAGGAAGCTGAACAGGCGAAACACATCAGAGGTAGCTCTACCCTCCTACGTGCTCATTGGTTACACTGTGTTTACAGTGGATCTGTGGGAGAGATCGAGTTTCTTCAAACTGAGGGGGGTGACTTTTTATGGGTTTGATTGTCCAATGAATGTGTGCAATATAGCATATCAATTCAATTTGTCATGATTGATATTAATTAATTAATTTTAATTTTATTTGATATGAATAAAGTAAGAATTTTTAAGATTTATGTATCTTTTTGCTGAATGAGGAAGTCAACACCGAAAAAGCCCAGCTTCCTTTCCCTTTTTTTGGATACTATATACTTCATTAATATAATAGTACTCCTTCTAGAGGCCAACTTAAAACTCTCTAAATTTAATAGAATAACAAAAATATGGAAAAACAAGCATGTAAAAATGTTGCATCAGAGCCACTTAAAAATGACTTGCAATAATACCTCACTGAAAATATACTATTTCTCGTAAAACCTTTTATGCCAAAGTCTCTGCAGGAAGTAAGAAAATGAAAGAATAAAATGCCTCATACAAAGTTCACATTGCAAATAATTGTGCTACTACAGTCTGTGTGAATAGCTTGGCTAACGCCCCCTCTATTCGTATAAACAGCTAAATCATTTTGTAAAGAGTCACCAGGTCAGGATAAAAGAAACATTTTCCTAGCATTTCTTAGTATTTGAACGTGCAAACACAATCCAACTAAATACACAATTCAGGTTTAAAGCATTATTTGTGCACTGTGGGGGCTGATGGGAGTTTGAAAAACGTTACTTCTCTGTGAATATGACAATGAAAGAGCATTACCTGCATGTGCTCTGTGACAAGGAGATTTGTAGCAAGCATCTTCCTCCTAACAAAAGGGGGGCAGTTTTGCTGTACTTTTTGCATAAAACTACAATTCACAATAAAAGGCCTGTGTTTTTAGTTTCTTATCATTCCAAACTTACCTGTAACTTTGTCTAATTAAAGCCCATGTGTAACTTTTTCTTTATACTTTCTTCCTTTAATCTGTTGATTTTTCTATATTTAAATAGGTTGTTAGTTTTCTCTTTTGTTTATTGGAGGACACAGCTTTGGTTTAAAACAAATATTTACTGGGCATAGTGTCACCTGAAAGAAGCAAGAGTGGGATGTTAGACAGCTAGAAAACAAAGGACCCAGCTCCTGGGTTCAAAGATTGGTTTCTGCAGGGCAGAGAGAACCAACGTGAGGTCCCAAGGAAGCACAGGATGCTGCAAGGGGGCTTAATGTGAGATACACCTTAAAGATACATATTTACAATTGAGAGGTCTTTGAAAGAGAATGGACGAGGCTGAGATATTTCTTTTCCTGTCTGTATGGAGGCCAGAATGTGAGGCACAGAGTAATCTCTGGGATTTAAGTGCCTGTGCCTGTGCCCACACCAAGCAAAGAAGGATTTCCAGGTATGATAGAAGATCTTCCTGGAAGTGTTTTTTTTTTATCAAGGTAGGAATATTAGTCTGAGACTCTATTAACTTTTAAAACCTGGCCTTTAACAGCCATGCTGTTAAAGCAGGAGACTGTGAAGCAAAATTAAATAGAGGGTTTTGAGATAATAGATACTACCTGTTGGGAAGAGGCGAGGGAATGTCTGCTAAATGTTTGAGTACGTCTGTGTACCAGGTACTTATGGGACAGTTTGGTGCAATTAGAATCACTGTTTTCCTCTTATGCTTGATCTTTTTGAGCAGATGAGGCAGAATTTACACTGAAGGGAAGGTATAGCTTAGCCTGAAGACAAGGAAATTATTAAGGCATCTGAGGCAAGAACTGCATAATTGTTGCTCCTTGCTACAAACATAGAAAGTTTGTTGATGAATCTGGAGGCTAGGATGTCTACATCCGGAGTCCCCCATTTTTGACATATTAGGGTGAATATGCCTGAGTGAAGGGCCTATTCCTCTTTATCCAGGTAGTGAAGGCTGAAGCAGTCTGCTTTCCGGTTTTCCACTCTTGGGATGTGGACTGCAGAGATCACTGGACAGTGAGTTTTCATCCATGAGATTATCTGGCTTGCTTCATTCAAGGCAGCATGACTCCTGGTGCCCCCTTGGTTGTTCCTGAAGACTACAGCTATGGCATTGTCAGACTGCTTCCTAATTAGATGTCCTTGCAGAAAGGGGGTTCAATGTTGCAGAGCCAACCAAACTGCTTTGAGTTCCAGGATGTTGATGGGGAGCTTGGCTTTCATTTGTGACCATGTTCCCTGGACCATGAGGGACTGGAAAACTCCTCCCCAGTCTGAATGGCTGGCATCTGTTGTTACCACTTTCCAGTGATGGGGAAGAAATGACTTCTGTATTGTTAGGACTAGGCATCAAATCCAGCAAGATAGGGAGTCCCTTGGTTGGTCACATGGGAAAAGGAGCATTCCTGTTCCAGGTCAACAGGATGCTGTGTTGGAGAGCTCTTGAATTTAATTAGGATAAAGGTACAGCTTTGAAGGAGGTTGCCCTTAAACCCCCACTGCATGACTCAGTTTGTTTCTGCCTAGAGAAAGAGTAGGACCTCGGTTTCCTGCTGGGACCCTGGTCTCAGTTTTTTATTCTTTTCAGAATATTTTCCTCCCATTTCTCTTTACTCACTTGCTATCTAGTGTTCAGGGAAGAATTTTCCTGGTGATCTACAAGCAAGCGCTCACTCTGATGGGAATAACAGGCGTGCTGTTCTTCTCAGGCGGGGAACTCCAATCCGAAGTGCATACAAAAGAAAGAAAAGGAGGTGCAAACACCTGGAGCATTACCCTTGGACACCTTAAAGACAAAAACATACTCACAGACAAGAAGAACATGTAACACATGGAATGAGTCCACCACATGTGGTGGTTGTTGTTACTGCTGACGCGTTTCAGTGGACGCGCTCCCTTCCTCAGAGTTGGTCCATCTCTCAGCCAGGTTGGTTTTATACTGGACGTGCCGTGGGAGCCGATACCCGCCTCTCCAGCCCCCCCCCCCCCACCCACCCTACTCCGCCCCACCCTACTCCGCCCCACCCCGTGTGTATTGGGCGGGACACACCCCAAAAACAAAACAAAAAAATAAAATTAAATCTTTAATTTCTCCCAATACTTGAGAAAATGTACAGTCAAATAACTCAAATTGAATAAACTGTGTTTGCTTGATTAATGCATGGCCTGCCTATTTATATGTAAGAATAATGGGCCTTTTTGTGCTGCATAAGCAGCTAAGCTAGATGAACGCCGAGATGACATCATAGAAGCCCCCCTCCATGTATGAGAGAGCATATGGGGTAAGTGATTGTCTTCCCTCTATACTGCTTCTGTCACATTCATCCATCATTTTGGGTATTCTATCCAGCACAAAAAGGCCCATTATTCTCACATATAAATAGGCAGGCCATGCATTAATCAAGCAAACCTATACACAGTTTATTCAATTTGACTACATTTTCCTAGGTATTGGGAGAAATTTTAAGATTACATTTTTTTTTGTTTGTTTTGTTTTTGGGGTGTGTCCCGCCTAATACACACAGGGTGGGGCGGGGTAGAGTGGGGGAGGGGGTGGAGAGGAGGGTGTCAGCTCCCACAGCACGTCCTGTATAAAACCAACCTGGTTGAGAGATGGACCAGCTCTGAGGAAGGGAGCGTGTTTCCCGAAGCGCATCAGCGGTCCAACGATAGGGACAACAACCTCCACATGTGGTGGACTCATTCCATGCGTTACATGTTCTTCTTGTCTGTGAGTATGTTTTTTTGCTTTTTAATAAAAATTTTAAGGTGTCCAAGGGTAATGCACCAGGTGTTTGCGCCTCCTTTTCTTTCTTTTTGTATGCACTGCTGATATCCTTTTGCCAAAAACGTTTCCAACTGTTGGACGGTGCCACCTAAAGTGGACCATCCTGTTTCCAGTTTGAAACATCTACCCTTGTGCCTGTGGAGGTTTCCCCAGTTTTTACAGATCCATTGGACAGGTGGGTGGAATCCCTTTCCCGCCATCTTCATGTGCTGGCGGATTCCATTTTGAAACCGGTTTCACAGACAATGACGGAAGGGATTAGGGGGTTGCGTGAGGCTTTGGACCCTGAGACTATTCCGGAGAAACAGCTGGAACTGTTGGACCAGGTGATCCAGGCTCTGGTGTTCCTATGTGATGCATCTATGGATGCGACTCCCTGGTGGCCAGGGTTTCGGACGTGGGCATTGTTTTAACAGGCATGGTTTGGTTGAAGAACTGGTTGGCTGACCAAGCTTCTAAAAGAGCCTTAAGCTAATCTCCCGTTTTTGGGAGACAGGTTGTTTGGCGACTCATTGGATGAGTTGATCAAAGGACTGACTGGCCGGAAGAGTACTCTTCTTCTTCAATCCTCCATGGGTAAGACTCCCTGTGCTAAGTGGGGTCCCTCCTTTTCTGCTCACAAACATTTTTTTTGTGCCTCCGAGGCGCAAGAAAAGAGTAAGCTGTTTAGAATTTCTGGAGGTGCTAAGAAGCCGTGGGGCAAGGCCGGTCAGTCTGGTGCTGCAGACAAGTCCTCTTCAGCATGAGGGGGCGCCCTCACCAATCTCAGGGATGAGGGGCCGTCTGCACTTCTTTCATGAACCCTGGACTCCCTTCATTCAGGACCATTGGGCTCGGGACCTGGTTTGTTCCGGGTACAAGTTCTAATTTCCGGGTCCCAGCCAGGGGACAGGTTTTTTCAGTCAAATCATCATTACCTGCCTCCGGGGCATTTGATGGATCTGCAGGAGGCTGTTCGAAATCGCCTGGCTCAGGGGGTGGTTGTGCCAGTTCCCCTGCAGGAACGATCTCAAGGTTTCTATTCAAACCTGTTCACTGTGCCCAGAAAAGAGGGCAAAGTGCGTCCAATCCTTGACCTCAAGGCTCTGAACCGCTTTGTGTGGGTGCAGAAGTTTAGAATGGAGTCCATTGGGTCAGTGGTGGCATCTTTGAATCCGGGGATTTTCTGACCTCCATTGATCTCAAAGATGCGTATCTCTATGTCCCCATATTCGAGGGATACCAGCAATCCCTCCGCTTTGTGGTGGCAGAGGAGCATTTTCAATTCCTGGCTTTACCCTTTGGTCTCGCCTTGGCTCCCAGAGTTTTTACCATGGTCTTAGCCCCTGTGCTGGCCTTGTTGCGTCGCCGAGGTATATCCATTGTGGGGTACCTGGACAATCTCCTGTTGCGAGCAGGTTCCCATTCGGATCTGCTGGACAACATCTCCATCACCTTTCTGGCCCTGCAGGAATTTGGGTGAACAATCATTGTCGCCAAATCTGCCCTGACTCTGTCTGTGCAGGTCACCTATCTGGGGCTGATCCTCGACTCTGCGATGGTGAGGGTCTTCCTTCTCTTGGACAAGCTTCAGAAGTTGCAAGGGGCGGTCAGGCTGATGGAGACCGAGCAATCCTCTTTGCGGGTTTGCATGAGAGCATTGGGTCTGATGGTCTCGACCTTCGAAACAGTCCCGTTTGCTTAATCTCACATGAGACAGCTGCAGAAGCAGATTCTGTCCAGATGGAGCAGAGATCCTCGGTCATTGGATCGGAAGATTCGGTTGAGCCTTCTCACAAAGTCAGCTCTCTCTTGGTGGCTCTAGTCACCTGTCCTGTGCCAAGGCAAGTCCTTCCTGCCGGTGTTTTGAAAGGTGATTACCACAGATGCCAGCCTACAGGGCTGGGATGTAGTGCTGGGGAAGCTCTGTGCCCAGGGAACTTGGGCGATGGAAGAGTTTTCCTTACCAATCAATATCCTGGAACTAAGAGCGATCAAGCTCTGTCTGCTTCACTGGATAGGTCGGCTACACGGCTCTCCGGTTCAGGTCCAGTCAGACAATGCCATGGCCGAGGCAATGTTCCGGCTCTTTCCGCGGTCCACATCCCGGGTGTGGAGAATTGGCAAGCAGATTACCTGAGTCATCAGGTGTTGGATCAGGGGGATTGGTACTGCGTCCCGCTGGGGGACTACGGAGGTGGATCTGTTTGTGTCTCGCCTCAACAGGAAAGTTCAGAGGTTTGTGGCCAGGTCTCGGGATCCTCTGGCCGACGCCTCAGACGCTCTGGTGGCTCCTTGAAGTCAGGATCTCCTGATTTATGCCTTCCCCCTGCTCATTCTCCTGCCGAGGTTTCTTCGCCGGGTGGCGATGGAAGGAATTCCGGTCGTTCTGGTGGCTCCAGACTGGCTTCAGTGGTCTTGGTACGCAGAACTGGTGAAAAAGGTTGTGGATCCTCCATGGCGTCTTCCTTTGTGGAAAGATCTGCTCTCTCAAGGACCGATCTCCCATCCTGCTTTACAGTCGCTGGCTTTAACGGCTTGGCTGTTGCAAGCAAGGTGTTGAGGGATAGAGGTCTCTCTGATTCTGTGATTCCTACCCTTTTGAAGGCCAGGAAATCGACCTCTAGGAAGATTTATCATCGTACGTGGAAATTGTACATTTCATGGTGTGAATCGATGCAACTGCACCCTCACTTGTTTCTATAGCTCTGGTTATGGCCTTTTTACAAAAAGTAGTTGAGCAGCGCTTGGCGTTGGGGACTATCAAAGGCCAGGCTATTTCTTTTCAACGTTCGTTGTCTACGCATAGTCTGGTTCGCACCTTCATTCAGGGGATGCGTCATCTGGCCCCTCCAAGGCGATTCCCGTTGCCTCCGTGGGATCTTGATCTGGTTTTGTCTGTTCTTCAAAAGTCTCCTTTTGAGAATATTAGGGAGATTTCTTTGCTTTCTTTGTTGCAGAAGGTTGCCTTCCTAGTAGCTATTGCTTCTGCCTGCAGAGTTTGAGTTGGTGGCGTTGTCCTGTTGTTCACCTTATTTGGTGGTCTACAGGGATAAAGTGGTCCTCCGACCTAATCCGTCCTTTCTTCCTAAGGTGGTGTCGGATTTTCACCTGAATGAAGACATTGTGTTGCCATCCTTATGTCCTAAGCCTAAACATTGCAAGGAAGTTGCCTTGCACTCTCTGGATGTGGTTCGGACAATAAGGGTTTATCTGGCCATTACTGAGCTCTTCAGGAAGTTGGACTCTTTGTCCTTCCAGGCGGTCCTCGCAAAGGTTTTGCTGCGTTCGCTGTGACCATTCCGAGATGGATCAGGCAGACGGTGGTTCAGGTTTATTCAATCAAGGGTCAGGTTCCTCCTTTCCCTGTGAAAGTGCATTCTACTGTACTAGAGCGCTGAGTGCCTCTTGGGCGTTTCGCCATCAGGCCTCGGTTGTATTTGTAAGGTGGCGACTTGGTCGTCTGTACATCCAGTAAGGAAGTTGAAAATGGCGTTTACTCTCTATAAAGAGAGAAGATGTCCTTTAGGCATGATGTGTCACACAGTCCTGATACCATACAGGTCCCAAACCTGTGGGTCTGGTACAGAGCGCCAGTGAGACAGTGAGGGGTTACCCCACAGTGGAGTATAGGGATAAAGTGTGAGGGTTGCTGAGGTACGAAGTGGTCTGTCTCCAAACTGATACTGTAGTTTCTATATATATATATATATATATATATATATATATATATATAGGAGCTGTAACATAAGGACTAGATCTTGGGCCTCTGTACACTAAATTACTAAGTTTTGAATAGGACCCGAGAAGCGCCGCCACCAAATTCACCGCCGGGTTGGAGTGGTCCTGGGCAAACCACCATCTCTCAGTAACAAGAACAGCCGCCCAATAATATTTCTGAAAATATGGCAGTGCCAGACCCCCTCAGACAAGAAAAGCTGTAATGTAGATCTACCCACACAGGAGACTGCCCAAACAAAGGGGGTGATTGCCTGATCTAATTTAACAAAAAAGGCATTAGGGATAGGCTTCTCTTGCACCTCCTGTCCAACACCCCTGGTAGAGATGACAGGTAGTGTGGGACACAGAGTGGCACGAGGGCCGGTATAGCAGGTAGCACCAGCTGAGGCTTGACAGGAAACCGATGGCCGTGGATCACCAGATGGGCACCTGAAACTTGAACTCCATGACGCTGGATCAGTAGGCAGGAGCGTAGCCGGAATACAAGCCAAAGGGTCATCAACACACGGGGCAATGCACATACAGGAACGTGAGACAAGAGCATGGTCAGTATTCAAGCTGGAGTCGGTACACAGTCGGGCAGCGAGATACAAGAGCGTGAGACAGGAGCAGGGTCAAAGCACAGGCCAAGGTCACAGGTAGGCAGGACAGTTGAGGTCAAGCCGGGTCAAACAAAGGCAGGCATAAAATGGATCAGGGCACAGGTAAACGGGAACAAGCGGAAAGACCACTCAGCAATGTGTTCCTGTCATTGTTCAGCTTAAATAGGCCGTTTGGCACCAGTGTGTGCATATGTACATTTCTTCTTGTGCACACGCTAGCGTACCCGCGCATGCGCGCCAATGCCTGTTTGGTTCAGACTGAACTTCTCTTACATGCCCCCCCCCCAAATTGGCAACCCCCGGATACCCATTTGTAACATCTTTTCAGGATGGGCCCGAAAAAACACCTGTTTTATAGCATGAAAATTGGTTTCCGATTCCTATGTTTTCTTCTGGACTGTAGCCTTTCCATTTATTTAGGTACTGAATAGTATTTATTCGTTTCCTACAGTCCACAATTGTCTCAACTTAATATTCCTCGTTGCCATCGACTATTGCAGTTGGTGGTGGATCCGACTCACGACCAGGGAATGGGTCTAGCCTTGCGGACTTTAGCAAGGACACATGAAAGACAAAGTGGATCTTGTACACTTCTGGCAGTGAAAGTTCATAAGCTGTTGGATTGATTTGTCTTTTAACAGAAAATGGACCGATATATCTAGGTCCTAATTTCTTGGATGGGCATGACAGTTTTTGGTTAGTAGTGTATAGCCAACCCTTGTCTCCTAGTTTGAGGTTTAGGGCTCCTCTCCTTTTCCTGTCAAAAATGTTTCTATTGCCTTGCTGTGATTTAGAAATGGAATTTTGCAACACTTTGTTGTTTGACTGCAGGAGTTTCGCTTTCTCCTAGACTGCAGGAACTGAGGAATCAGGCATGATATCAGGTAAAAAGACTCGAAAGTACCCATCATTTCGGAAAAACGGGGCCTGTCCCGTGGCCGAGTGAACCGCATCATTATACACAAATTCTGCCAGGGGTAGGAGGGATGCCCAGTCATCTTAAGCAAAAAATGAAGAGCAATGGAGGTGCTTCAGAGTCTGGTTTGTTAGTTCTGTTTGGCAATTTGTTTGCGGATGATAGACTGAAGAGAAACAGGTTTAAATTTTTGGTATTCTGCAAAGATTCATCCAGAACCTAGATGTAAATTGTACTTCTCAATCTGAGGTGATGCTGCTGGGTACCCTGTGGAGCCTGACCTCTTCTTTGATGAAGGTATGAGCAGTGTTTTTTGCTGAGGGGGTCACCAACATAGGGATGAAATGGGCCATCTTAGTTAACCTGTCGACGACCACAAAGATGGTAGGGAATCCTTCGGATGGAGGGAGTTCGACATTGAAGTCCATTCTGATCATTTCCCAAGGCCCCGTGGGAATGGGTAAAGGCCTTAGCAGACCACTAGATTTGGTTCTGTCACTCTTACTTCGGATGTAGATTCCACAGGTTCCAACATAATCTCGGCAGTCAGACCTTATACCAGGCTTTAAAAGGAGCGTTGCACAAGTTCCATTGTCTTAGATGGCCCAGAATGCCCTGCCAAGGGATGGTCATGACAGTTTTTTGGATTTCGGAATATAGACTTGGGGTACAAACACCTTTTGATTATGCAGAAATAACCCCTCCTGTTCCTGGAGACAAACACCTGGCAGTAGAACATTCTTTATGGATGCCTGCTTGAGCTGAGTAATCAGATCTGTTTGTAGTAGCAAAAAACTTTTGGTCCCCAGGATTGTGTTTGCTTGGGGATGTTCTTTATCCTCTGGGTACATGCGAGATAACGCATCAGGCTTGCCATTCTTGGAACCCGGTCTGTAAGTTATATAGAAGGTGAAGTGAGAGAAAAATAGTGCCCACCATGCTTGGCGTGATTTTAATCGTTTGGCCGTCCTAAGGTACTTTACATTTTTTTGATCAGTAAAGATTAAAATAGGGTGAGCTTCCCCTTCTAACAAGAAGCGCCATTCTTCTAGGGCCGTCTTTAAAGCCAGCAGCTCCAGGTCTCCCACATCATAATTGTTTTCTGCCGGGCTGAGTTTCCTAGAAAAAAAGGCAATGGGATGTAAAAGAGACTTTATACCTTGAAGCTGTGACAGGATGGCACCTTCTGCTCTTTTAGGGGTGCAGGGAGTGATCTTTCTTCTCTACAAAGAATATACAAGCGCCTGTGGGGGACATAGAGGGCCGGATGAAGCCTTTTTCCAGATTTTTATCAATGTAGTGGCATAGCGCTTCAAGTTCTAGTTCAGAGATGGGGAAGATGCGCCCAAAAGGTATCTCAGCATGTGGCAAAAGTTTGATTGGGCAGTCCTATGAGCGATAGGGGTGGCAAGATGTCTAGTACACTGAAGGCAGGAGCTGTGATACAGGGGAATCAGGATGTAGGCCCTGAACAGGTGCAGGTTCCACAGGAATGGACTAGAAGCAGCACTGTTGGCAATAGGTGGCTAGAAATGTCACTTCCCCTGATCCCCAGTTTATCTGAGGGCTGTGCGCTTGTAACCAGGAAAAGACCAGAATAACAGGGAACAGAGGAGATGGGATAATGTCCAAACATAAGTATTCTCAATAGCCAGTATTAGATATAGCCAGCAGCGGTCAGGTTTCTTGAGTTATGGGCCCAGACTTAAGATGGGATCCATCGGCCAGATGGATAGATACCTGGTGAGTCTTTGCTTGCAGGGAAATCTGTTGACGCTGAGCAAAGTCGCTATCCATGAAGCAGCTGCAAGCTCCGGAATCAATGATAGCTGGAACTTGGATGTTCTTTCTGGGGGTCTGTAGTGAGAGAGATAAAGTGATATGAGCAGATCTGTTTCCCACAGAACAGTTGGCAGGGTAAGTAGAGGGAGCAGGCTTGGACTTACTGGGCCTTACAGGGCAGTTTTGAAGGTAGTGTCCCGCTTCCCTACAATAAAGGCATAGATTATCCCGGCATCTTTGCAGTCTTAACTCCGCAGTGAGCGGGGAGTGCAAGAGCCGCAGTTGCATTGACTCTATCCAGGAGGCCGTGGGAGTGTTGGTAGATGGAAGAGGTGCAGGAGCTAATGGTAGATCTGGTACTACTGCCACTTTCCATTCTCCTCTCTACAATCAAGCTGAATACCAAGACCAATGAGGCTATCAAAGGAATCGGTAACACCTACTAATAGTTTGTCTTTGAGGCCTTTAGAAAGGCCAAGGTGGAAATGATAGTGCAACAAAAATTGGGTATACTGGCGCTCCCAGACACAATGACAAAATCAATTAATGCTGCTCAGGATCTTGAAGCAATAACACACATTTATTAAAATGGGTTAAAAAGTACTTGTGACAGTATTCACCGTCACTGGAATTTAAAGACAGATAAGTAATGGTTTGGATTGCTCCATATTTGCCAGCAATATCTCCATATATGAATATTAAGATTTATTCCCATTTGCCATGAAATCTGTAATTCCTAAATGCTGGGTATATTACATAGCTTTCAATGTCAGACAGGTATTCCTTTTGTTGTGTATTGGGAGGGAATGTGGATTGCCCTTTTACATTGTTACGTGTTAATGACCTCCCATTGTTCTGTCTGTCTGCCTTAAGAGAAACTGATAGGAATGTGGATTGGATGCTAAGGGGGAGGGGGGATTGTCCCACATTGTATATTTTGTATACTGTATGAGAGTGTAAAACTCTGTTCCTATTGGATGGTGAATATTATGTTCAGTCTTCAACAAGGTCCATCTGGGTGGTAACTTTGTGGGTGAAAACTGTATATAAGTCTTGTTCAATAAAGTTGTGCTGAGTTCATTCAACCTCAATCTAGAGTTCTGTCTCTTATTGGGGGATATGCTACAAGAGATTGCTATGTCCTCCATACTCCCTTAGATAATCACTGAGCTCTTGTAAGAGCTTGTGTAAGAGCTTGTTCTGCTGCACTCTCTGGGGAAAGAGAGGTTCACCCACAGCAACCTGGAGCCTTGTCGTAGGTCCAGGGTGGGTAGGAGATTGCGAGACCCTAACCAAGCTGCGGCGGTTCGTGAGGTCTGAAGAGGTTACGGTGTCTGGTGGAGTGCTTGGAGCCCCTCGGGAAGCACTAGGAGCATCTTTCAACGGAGGTACCTGGTCGGGGTGCCCTGTTCCGTTACATTGGTGGCAAGCGGTGGGATGGCGTCCTAGTGTGAGGAGAAGCAGCTCGGAGACACCGGTAACGTTATGGAGCGAGCTAACACCCGTGCAGCATCCCCATATGAGGAGGAGTTTCTCTGGAGGTTGCAGCAACACTTGGTCCAACAGGATGGGCCTGTATCAGAGGAAGCCATACTGGACTGGAGAGATTTCACTCGAAAGGAAATGTGGTATGAGGTCTTAGAGGATGTGCAGTGGAGGCGGAGAGAGAACCTTCCCAGCGAAGAACAGCGGTTCCAGGTATACGTTGCCCTGCGGTTACCTTTCCTAGGAGAGCAATCCCTGGATGAGTGGGTGACGGAGCTGTGGAACCTGATTTGGAAGGAGCTGTGGCTGGATGAAGCTTACCGGGCACTAAGGTGGTACGCCACCCGGCACTGGATGGCTGATTACAATATGCCGGAAGGTGAGGACTATAGTGGCCCGGGCTTGCTGTGGGAGGCCTTTGAGAAGAGGGACTTTGGATGTCCAGCAGAGTTTCGGCGTTGGGAAATCCAGGACACCAGGGAAGCCCTACTGGGTCTCCCGAAAGTGGATGACCTGGGCTCAGACCTGATTCATCTGGTCACAATGGAGTGGGAATTGGAGCAGGACTACCAACGCCTGCTCTGCTCCGTTCCACCCCAATCTACCCTACAAGAAGAGTCCTGGGTGGCAGATCCAAACCCACAACCCTTCAGTTGGAGAGACAGTACAGACTGGGGGTACTGTGAAGACCCACCGATGACAGGTGGAGATGGGACCGAGGTCTCTCTACCGGCCCTACAGGGAGGCTGGGCAGCCGGCCCGGATCCCCAGCTACAGCAGTGTACCTTCCAGGGAGAGGAGACAATTAATCCTTCTCCCCCAACCACAGGGAGACAACAGCCCTGACCCCAATGGTACAGATGGGACCGCGGTCTCTGCACCAGACCTACAGGGATGCTGGACGGCCGGTCCAGATCCCCAACCTGCCCCGCAGGAATACCAGGAGGAGGAGGTAGGCGATCCCTCTCTACAGCAGACCCCCAACCAGGTCCTGGGGGTAGTATTCGCCAACCCCAACCCAGCAGAAGAGCTGGAAACAGGGCAGAGTGCTACCAACCTCTGCCCAGCACCTGCAAAAGCTACAGTCCTCATTTGTACACCCCAGGGATGCTGGACAGTCGGCCCAGATCCCCAACAGCCTGACGAAGTGAGCCCCACCACCCTGTCTTCTCTCCAGCGGCTGAAAGGACTCCCAGGAGAAGGGCCAGTCCACACTTATCCCCAGCAGCGGGTATGTTCTGCGAGAGAGGCAGAGGTTGGCTGGGTGAGTAACACTGTTTTCCCGACAATTTGTTTGGGGTACTGGGTGGGTGCAGAAATTGGGAGGGCATGTGGAACACAGCCTACCTTAGAGAGGTTGGAAAGTTCTTCTCTCAGCCTACTAGGCTCCTCTTATGTCTAAATCACCCTGTGTCTTTTAGGGACACAGGGTGCCCAAGAAGCCCAGTCTGGCCTGCCCAAACCAGACTTTCACAGACTGATCGGCTATGAGAGCTCCATGCGCCTTGCCAAGACAAACTTACAAACTATGTGGAACTTTGTCAAGGAAGCTGCCATGATGGATTGACTCTTTGGGACTTGTTACCCGACGAACTCAGGCACAGACCAGTTGGAGGTCTGGTACCTGGTTCGTCTACCTTTGGGGGGAAGATATGTGACAGTATTCAACGTCACTGGAATTTAAAGACAGATAAGTAATGGTTTGGATTGCTCCATATTTGCCAGCAATATCTCCATATATGAATATTAAGATTTATTCCCATTTGCCATGAAATCTGTAATTCCTAAATGCTGGGTATATTACATAGCTTTCAATGTCAGACAGGTATTCCTTTTGTTGTGTATTGGGAGGGAATGTGGATTGCCCTTTTGCATTGTTACGTGTTAATGACCTCCCATTGTTCTGTCTGTCTGCCTTAAGAGAAACTTATAGGAATGTGGATTGGATGCTAAGGGGAAGGGGGGATTGTCCCACATTGTATATTTTGTACACTGTATGAGAGTGTAAAACTCTGTTCCTATTGGATGGTGAATATTATGTTCAGTCTTCAACAAGGTCCATCTGGGTGGTAACTTTGTGGGTGAAAACTGTATATAAGTCTTGTTCAATAAAGTTCATTCAACCTCAATCTAGAGTTCTGTCTCTTATTGGGGGATATGCTACAAGGGATTGCTATGTCCTCCATACTCCCTTAGATAATCACTGAGCTCTTGTAAGAGCTTGTGTAAGAGCTTGTTCTGCTGCACTCTCTGGGGAAAGAGAGGTTCACCCACAGCAACCTGGAGCCTTGTCGTAGGTCCAGGGTGGGTAGGAGATTGCGAGACCCTAACCAAGCTGCGGCGGTTTGTGGGGTCTGAAGAGGTTACGGAGTCTGGAGTGCTTGGAGCCCCTCGGGAAGCACTAGGAGCATCTTTCAACGGAGGTACCTGGTCGGGGTGCCCTGTTCCGTTACAGTACTACTCAACAGACAAATGCCAGCAGAATTCCCATGGTACAGCAGTTAAATGATGCCTCAGATCGAGGAGGACCCAGGAGCGAGAGGACAACGTCTATCCCACTGGAGAGCCTAGATGGTACCAACGCTTGGGAGCGGGATGGCCGCATCGATCCAACAGGGGAGCCTTGCTGGTGAGAGGACCGAGATGTAAGGAGGGGGGAGTGGAGACCTCAACCCCCGCAGACCGCACCGGTCCCGGATAGCACACAGTCAGAGCGGCAGCGTCCGCTACTGCTCTGACACAGCTGCAGCGGCGCCGGATGATGATGTCACCGGGCGCCTGTGGCTGACTCACAGGGACGTGCACACTGGAGTCTGCGGACACTGAAGTCCGCCTCGCGGATGTTGATCCGCGGCTACATGACTGGTCCAGGGGCAGCACACTGGCGTGTGGACTGTCTGCTGACAAAGCTAGCATGGATGGCCACGAATAAAGGGGGATAACATGTTTTGGGCCAAGCCCTTCTTCAGATCTCCTCATGGTGGAGGAGGCGGAAGAAGGTGGAAATGATCCTGTAGGGCTACATCATCCCAGCCAGTATCGGAGGCCAACTTGCGTAACTCTGCGACGTAGTCGCGACAGGTCGGCAGCCTTGCTGCAGTGCATATAGGGTAGATTCAGCAGTGGAAGATCGCTGGGGATCATCATAGAGCTGAGCAATCGCTTCAAAGATTGATGTTATAGAGTTAAGGGCTGCATTGTTCTGTTCTAGAAGGCAATGGGCACAGAACTGTGGTTCTCCAAGAAGCAGGGAGATGGCAAACTACACCTTGGTGGATTCAAGTGAGAAGGTCAGTGGCTGCAGAATGAAATATAGTTCACATGAGTTCCTGAATGCCCGGAACTTGTGCCGATCACCTGAGAATTTTTCCGGGGCAGGTACCCGGGGTTCTGATGGTGGTACAATCATTGTAGGTGTAGATTAGGCCCATTCAGATGTGGTGGGTCCAGGAGCCACAGCAGGTGCGGAGGTTGCTGAGGCGGGGGCCATGGATTGGATGCAACCCTCTAGCTGGAAATAACCCTCTTGCAGGGTGTTGACTGCTTGGTAAGAGAGGCAAGTTGCTGGCATAGCGTCTCCAGAGGCGAAGCCCCTCTCTCGGTCTCTGACATCTGGCTGACTGGTACTATCACGTACCTGGTGGAGATTGAGCTGTAGAGAAGGTTTTTCTTGCACCTCCTGTTCAACACCCCTGGTAGAGATTACAGGTAGTGTAGGACACAGAGTGGAAAGAGAGCTGGTATAGTAGGTAGCACCAGCTGAGGCTTGACAAGAATCCGATGGCTGTGGATCACCAGACGGGGACCTAGAACTGTACCTTCGTGACACTGAGTCAGTAGGCAGGAGAGTAGCTGGGCAATGCAGGTCCAGGAATGTGAGACAAGAGCAGGGTCAGGATACCAGACGGAGTCGGTATACAGTCAGGCAGCGAGGTACAGGAGCAGGGTCAAGGTCACAGGTAGGCAGGCATGAATCCAGAGGAGAGTTGAGGTCAAGCCTGGTCAAACATAAAACAGATCAGGGCACAGGTAAACGGGAAAAAGCTAACAGACCACTTAGCAATGTGTTCCTCTTATTGGTTAGCACATTCACGCATGAACCTATGTACATTTATTCTTGTGCACACGCTATCATACCTGCGCATGCACACCAATGCCTGTTTGGTTCCAACTGAACTTCTCTTACATAGGTATGGGGGTATGATGAAATATGCAGTATACTGAAACTTATGGAGATTGGTCATGTTAATCAGATTCACCCTACCCACTTGGATCAATGGCAATAACTTCCAAGTGGAGGTTTTTAGGATAAACTGTTGGAGGACAGGGTATAGGTTATCTTTTAATAGGACGTCAAATATTTCTGCACGTAGACTGCCAGATTCTTAAAGTGTGTCATCCAATTAAGGGGGGCAGGAAAATTTGCAGGGAGCGCCATCCAGGTCAGGGATCTGAGAACAGAGGGAGGATGCTCAAAACTAACTTCTCTTTTAATGTGGATCTGTCACGGGGGCTGTCACCTTCCACAGCCAAAGCTCCTATCCAGTGCTGGAAGTTTCCACTGTTTTACTTCTTTAAAGCGGAGTTCCAGGTTAAAAAAAAATTTTAAGCTAAAAATACCCCCGGGACAGTCCGGGCTAGTGCATTTAAGCAATGATAGCCTCTGAACTGTCCCCTGTTTCACTTACCTGTAAGAAGAAATACTTACCTTGAAAATGTCTTGTCCAGTGCTGCCACCTCAGGTGTGGGCAGCTGAAGCCGGAGCGTGTCCTCTTCATGTCCTCTGGGTGACGTCGGAGTCTCAGAATGCCCTGCTTGTCACTTCCGGTGCAGGCGCCTCATCCCTGAACAGCTTCTGGGCATGACGTGCCTGCATCGGAAGTGACAAGTGACTCCGGTGCAGGCGCATTGACTCCTGGGATCGATGAAGCTCATCTCCCAGGAGTCAATGCAAGGAGGAAGTGACGTTGTGGGCCGCGGCCGCAGAGGGAAGAAGAAGAAGGAAGGTAAGTATATTTTCATTAAAAACAAGGTAAGTGAAACCAAAAACATTTTTAATTATCCAATTCTTTTTCAGGTTCATCTAAGCTAGTGGACGTGCAAAGATAGTTTTGAGTGTGGAACTCCGCTTGCTGTGATTACAGCTGTAAGTACCTATTCCAGGGCAGATAGTGTATCTAGAGCACCTCATTCAGGAGCTGAGTTATGGCTGCCTCCTGAGTTGGCTTTCTGCCTCGTCTTTAACAATAACAGTAATTTGACATCTGACAGGTTCCCTTTAATTTGCAAGCTTGTGTGCGATTTAACTTTTTAGAGCTTCATTAGCTGTTCAGTGAAATCCGCAGGGAAATTGTAACGCTGTCAGCTATCATTGACATATCCAAAGAAAAATATGGATATATATTAGTTTCCTGCAGTCAACATAACTGAAAGTGTTTCCTGTAGCTTATCTTTTTTTTCTGAAACAACTGAGCATAATTTTTGTCAGTCTGCTGGCACTGGCTGGCAATTCCCCACACTAATTTGCAAGACAACAAAGGTAAAAAGTCTACTAAAGGTAAATATGACTCAGTCTCTGGGGACAGTTCATTTAGAAATGTGAATTTCAGAGAGTGTCTCAGGACCACTGAACGCTGGCAGTCATTGCATAAAGTGCATTCCTCAGGAAATGTTTACTTAAAAAGCAGATTACGCAAAAATATGACATTAATGTATTTCAAAAGGCAGCTTATAAATAAACAAAAAAACATACATAAAATTGTTGAGGTTTATATCCATTTAAATCAATATTCTGCAGGGTACACAAGACCTGACTTGCATAATTTCTACCTTTTTTCCTGTTAACCTATGTGTTGAGTTTTTTCCTTTCCTCCTGTTGCATTCACTATAATACAACATTTTTTAAAGTGTATCTCTTGCTGAACCTATTTTTTTTTTTATTTGTTTTGAATATTGTGGTGACAGATGAGAACCCCTGTGAGGTTTTTATTGCTGTCTGTGTACCGACTGGGGAAATCTCTCTATTTTTCCTGATGAGTATTGTCATTGGGATGGAAAGTGGTGAGAAATCTAAAATTTGACATGTCATCCGAACAAGAGGTGAGGCAAAAACTGCATAAAGACAAAAGAGCAGCGCCATCTAAGGTTAGCAATATTAATACATTTCATTCCAAGGATAAATAGTAAAACTCACAAGAAAAAAGGTAGTCAGCGGATGTCATGATATTAATGGGTTCATCCACTCCAAGGGAGGACGGGCTGCTGTATGGGATGAGGTTGCCACTGGTTCCAGCTGCGCTGGTGGATCCCAACGCTTCCTGGGACTCGGGTACACTCAGAGCATGGTGACGGACCCACACTACACCCAAACTAAGCTGATAAGCGCTGGGAGGTTCATTCGCAAGTAATGCAAGGCATATATTAAAAAAACTAGGATGGCTAAAATAGTGGCACAACAGAAAAAGGTACACTAAACCAGATGGGACATGTCGAGATCTTACAATAATACAATTTTAAATATTAAAGTGGAGAACCAAATAATGAGTATATATATACAGTGCCTTGCGAAAGTATTCGGCCTCCTTGAACTTTGCGACCTTTTGCCACATTTCAGGCTTGAAACATAAAGATATAAAACTGTAATTTTTTGTGAAGAATCAACAACAAGTGGGACACAATCATGAAGTGAAACAGAATTTATTGGATATTTTAAACTTTGTTAACAAATAAAAAACTGAAAAATTGGGCGTGCAAAATTATTCAGCCCCTTTACTTTCAGTGCAGCAAACTCTCTCCAGAAGTTCAGTGAGGATCTCTGAATGATCCAATGTTGACCCAAATGACTAATGATGATAAATAGAATCCACCTGTGTGTAATTAAGTCTCCGTATAAATGGACCTGCGATGTGATAGTCTCAGAGGTCCATTTAAAGCGCAGAGAGCATCATGAAGAACAAGGAACACACCAGGCAGGTCCGAGATACTGTTGTGGAGAAGTTTAAAGTCGGATTTGGATACAAAAAGATTTCCCAAGCTTTAAACATCCCAAGGAGCACTGTACAAGCGATAATATTGAAATGGAAGGAGTATCAGACCACTGCAAATCTACGAAGACCTGGCCGTCCCTCTAAACTTTCAGCTCATACAAGGAGAAGACTGATCAGAGATGCAGCCAAGAGGCCCATGATCACTCTGGATGAACTGCAGAGATATACAGCTGAGGTGGGAGACTCTGTCCATAGGACAACAATCAGTCGTATACTGCACAAATCTGGCCTTTATGGAAAAGTGGCAAGAAGAAAGCCATTTCTTAAAGATATCCATAAAAAGTGTCGTTTAAAGTTTGCCACAAGCCACCTGGGAGACACACCAAACATGTTGAAGAAGGTGCTCTGGTCAGATGAAACCAAAATCAAACTTTTTGGCAACAATGCAAAACGTTATGTTTGGCGTAAAAGCAACACAGCTCATCACCCTGAACACACCATCCCCACTTGCAAACATGGTGGTGGCAGCATCATGGTTTGGGCCTGCTTTTCTTCAGCAGGGACAGGGAAGATGGTTAAAATTGATGGGAAGATGGATGGAGCCAAATACAGGACCATTCTGGAAGAAAACCTGATGGAGTCTGCAAAAGACCTGAAACTGGGACGGAGATTTGTCTTCCAACAAGACAATGATCCAAAACATAAAGCAAAATCTACAATGGAATGGTTTACAAATAAACATATCCAGGTGTTAGAATGGCCAAGTCAAAATCCAGACCTGAATCCAATCGAGAATCTGTGGAAAGAACTGAAAACTGCTGTTCACAAACGCCCTCCATCCAACCTCACTGAGCTCGAGCTGTTTTGCAAGGAGGAATGGGCAAAAATTTCAGTCTCTCAATGTGCAAAACTGATAGAGACATACCCCAAGCGACTTACAGCTGTAATCACAGCAAAAGGTGGCGGTACAAAGTATTAACTTAAGGGGGCTGAATAATTTTGCACGCCCAATTTTTCAGTTTTTTATTTGTTAAAGAAGTTTGAAATATCCAATAAATTTCGTTCCACTTCATGATTGTGTCCCACGTGTTCTTCACAAAAAAATTACAGTTTTATATCTTTGTTTGAAGCCTGAAATGTGGCAAAAGGCACTGTAAATATATATATATATATATATATGTATACACACATTTGGCCATATACCATTGGTTTGTATATATGTTTTTTATGTATTTTATTTTAAGTATTTTATTGATTTTAAATTTTTTTGGGCTGGCAATATTTACAATATACCTTAAAATGTGCTGTGATTGTTGCCACATTTGTCTTTGGTTACGAAGGTTACCTAGGTGATGCTGGGGCAACTTGAGTTTGTTTACCTTCTGGGTGCATCATTGTCTCTGGGTAATCCAGAAGGGACGTTACGGGGCTGTTATTAATCACAATTAAAGTTTGTGTTTTATATCGATTTTTTGTATGGCTACTACAATATTTTCCCGCCTTAAGATGATGCACAAGAAAGCACGCAAACAGTTTGCTGAAGACAAGCAGACTAAGGACATGGATTACTGGAACCATGTCCTGTGGTCTGATGAGACCAAGATAAACTTATTTGATTCAGATGGTGTCAGGCGCATACAAAGACAAGTGTCTTGCCTACAGTCATGAGTTGTGGTGGGAGTGTCATGGTCTGCGGCTGCATGAGTGCTGCCGACACTGGGGAGCTACAGTTCATTGAGGAAACCATGAATGCCAACATGTACTGTAACATACTGAAGCAGAGCATGATCCCCTCCCTTCAGAGACTGGGCCACAGGGCAGTATTCCAACATGATAAGGACCCCAAAGACGACCACTGCCTTGCTAGAGAAGCTGAGGGTTAAAGGTGATGGAGTGGCCAAGCATGTCTCCAGACCTAAACCCTACTGAGCATCTGTGGGGCATCCTCAAAGGTAAGGTGGAGGAGCGCAAGGTCTCTAACATCCACCAGCTCCGTGATGTCGTCATCGAGGAGAGGAAGAGGACTCCAGTGGCAACCTGGGAAGCTATTCCCAAGAGGGTTAAGGCAGTGCTGGAAAATAATGGTGGCCACACAAAATATTGACACTTTGGGCTCAATTTGGACATTTTCACTTAGGGGCATACTCTCTTTTGTTACCAGCGGTTTAGACATTAATGGCTGTGTGTTGAGTTATTTTGAAGGGGACAGCAAATTTACACTGTTATACAGGCTGTACACTCACTACTTTACATTGTAGCAAAGTGTAAATTCTTCAGTGTTGTCACATGAAAAGATATAATAAAATAATTACAATAATGTGAGGGGTGTACTCACTTTTGTGAGATACTGTAGATGGGTAGCTTGAGGTATCTCGGGATAAAGCAGTAAGTAACAAAGCCCTGGGGACATGTGGGTGTCGGTCATGTCGGTCGCATGGTAAGTTTCCAACAAAAAATATGATTGGTATTGTAATCGTCAAGATCCATGTGAATTTTGCTGAGTTTAACCCTAATGATGTTATCTTCCTCAGGTTTAGTATTTAATTTAAATTTCTTATACCAAGAAACTGATAGGTAGAGTGTATTCTGGATGAGAGAGCCAAGAACGGACTGTATTTTTGACAATAAGGGAAAAACTTACAATGGGATACCTGTTTCAGCCACAACGGTTTCAGTGTAGTCTTTGGGTGAGGAAACTAAGGAAAATCTCCCCAAAAGGACACAGGCAGAATACAAAAGGAAATGATCAAATTATTTAGTACTCTGTTCAAAACATAAAAAAAGGTTTGGGAAATATACACTTTAAAGATTCTATAGAAAGTGTGGGAGCCACAAACTTGGTGCATGCATCTCACCAGAATCCCTGACAGCTAGAATAAATTTTGGTGATTTAGCTCCTTTACTAGTAAAATACTGTAATGCTAAAGTAAATTTCCAACAATGGATATTCCCAGAAATAACTGATTATTATTATTATTATTTTTATTATGCAGGATTTACATAGTGGCACCAATAAGCACAGTTCTTTACAAAATAAAGGGACACAGGACAGTTACAATACAATTTAATAGAAGATGGCCCATCTAGTGGAGCTTACAAACCAAAACAAAGGGACATGTGTTATAATATGTATTCATTGTCAGGGATGATCTGATAGAGAAGGTTGAAGTTCAGTTTTTAGGTGGAGGTGATAAGATGAGCCGAAGAGCTAGGCTTTCAGTGATTGCCTAAAGCTGAACAGAGTAGGAGATAACCAGACAGATTGAGGTAGGGGAGTTCCAGAGGTTAGGAGAGGCGCTGGAGAAGTCTTTGATATGAGCATGAGAGGAGGTGAAAAGGGAGCTAGAGGTTTTGGGAAGAGTAGATGATTTGGGTTATATTTAGAAACTAGGTTTATTATGTAGCTGGGGCAGAGTTGTGTGTGCTTTGTATGTTGTAGTTAGTGTTTAATTTTTCATGCTAGAATAGAGGAAGACGGTAGACATATTGGCAGAAAAGGGCACCAGACGCAGATGGTTTAGTAAGGTGGAAGAGTCTAGTAGCATTTATGATAGACTGAAGGATAGCCCATGTAGAGGTAGGCCAGTGAGAAGGGGTTCTAAAGAGTTGAGACCGGGGATAATCAGGAAGTTGTTTATTTGCTTTGTAGTGTTAGTTGAGAGGAGGGAAATTTTAGAAATGTTCCAGAGGTAAGTATTACTAAATCAACAAAGTATTGAGTAAAAAAGAAGAAAGTACTGAGTGTGGTGGTAGACCTGGTATGTTGGTAGGGGGGAGAAAGCTGGACAGCGAAGATCTCAACTCAAAAATTATCAAATTAAATGTATCAATTTTGTATTTAAAATTATTGGGCAGTCAGTGAGTTAGTGGGTGGAGGCAGTTTGGAAAAAAGGAGAACTTTAAAGCTGGCCATACATACAATTTTCTTATTTCATTTCCTTTACATTTACCTTACACTATGTAGTGCAAGGGCCTACCTGATTGCATACAATTTGAAAGTGTTTAGGTTTGACCTCATATTATATGGTTTTAAATCTAAAGGAAAATGGTACAAGCAGATTGTATAATGTATGGCCAGCTTAAGGGTAGAAAAAAGTTGAAGAAGAATGAAGGAGAGGATATTAATGAGAGTGACAAAGTAGATTAGTTTAGTACATGGAGGCAGGAGTTGTATTTGAGGAGTGCAGATTTGGACAGGGTCTTGCAGGAATTTTGATTTATGCAACAGTTACTGAGATTTCTGGTGTTGTCTGTAACCTTTCCTGTTTTCCCATTAGGTTCTGGCAGAAAGAGGAGGAGATTGTACAGTTTAACACCTTTGCGTCTTAAGGAGTGATATACTTTATTTTGTATAGTCTAACCATAGCAGTTGGGTTATGGTCGGTTGGATTTTGGACCTTAACACGAGCATAGTGTTGTCCTTGGAGTATCTGTATGCCTTCCATTGATTTGTAGAGAGTACCATTGCCTTATTCATTTTGAAGTTAGAGAGAGAGAGAGAGAGGGTGGGTTTAAAATTGTATAAACTTAAATAATGAATTTGATCCAAAACCATTATAGCTTCCTTTTAGCATGCTGAATACAGTCCCTAGCAAGTTTTTTTTTTTTTAAAGAGAAGCACATGACTGAACAACATAGGTTTCACATAGGTTATAAAATCACTTTAATATATTTATTTAAAAAAACAAAACCGTAAACCAAACATTACATGGTTGCACACATTTACTGTTAGAGAAGAGAGAGCTGATTTGCTGCAAATTTTATGACAGACAGTTGTGACTTTCCAACTGCCCTTTGTATGTAAATACCAATATATTAAATCAACAGAGAATCGTAATAAATTCTGCACAATACTTGGATGGTAAGATTCTTCATTAATAATGCAAACTGGCACTCACATATTTAAATGATAGAAAAGGTTGTACTTCACGTGGAAAGTTGTTAAATTGCAATTGGCAGAGGGGTGGGAATCTGCCATCTTGGCTTGACATGGAGTTCTGTGCTGAACTTGAAGTTAAATTATTTTGTTACAGAGTCCAATAACTGCAGCATTTGAAACTGGCAGTACATCACATTTTGTATTTGCATAACAGTAATGCACAGAGTTCAGTAACCCAAAAGAACCAATCCGAGCTTGTCTAATATATAATTGTTCTAATTAAACACACTGTTCTTTTTTCCAATTAGAACTGTTTTCTCTGTAACTTGATTACAAAGGCCTACTTTACATCTATGCAAGCAGTCAGTGCTACTGGGGAGCAGGGCGGGTGCAAGGATCCCTGTGGACACAGGCGAAGGTGCACCCCGCCGCCCCCTGCCCACAATGCAACCCCCTACCTCCATATGGCACACAAGCCATCTGGGTGGTGTTATACCACCCACTACTACCCCATGTAGCAACAGCGGTAGTGACTACTGGTGTACATATGCAACACCTGCAATTCTATGCTTCACAACCATGGCAGAAATTATACACCTGTTGAATAAGACCCATTCAAGTTAACAGCACTGGTATGCTAGTGCCCCACAACCGCATACAGTGCACAATGTTGCGGTGCGCTAGTGCAGGGTCAAACCAGGTGATGAGGAGGCGATATGCCTCCTCACTGCCTGCCAAAAGCCGTCTAAAGAGCCATCCAAATGCTGACTACTCCACAAAGAGAGCAAAGCACATGTGAACGAGCCTTATTGTTTTTGTTGATTTTTTTTTTTTCATTTTAACTACCCTGTTGGGGGTCTTTGGTGAAATATCGGGGTTCTAAACAGACTTTCTTTGCAGCCTCAGCTGCACTGGACAGTGAATGAATGAGAAGTGAATGACAATGAGATGAATGAGTGATATGCTTCAGTGATAAATGGACACAGGAGTGATAGATACCGATCGCTCACCCTGTTCATTAAGGGAATCAAGGGATTGGTAAATATGGCATATTTACCGGTCCCCTTTCCGCTTTCCAGCTGGAAACCCATCCCCCTGTGTGTCTGCAGCAGCTGCTGGGGAGAGAGGGGAGAAGGGAAGCCAACAGTGCTGCGGGTTAAGGGAGGGCATACAGGGGGGCCAGACTGTAGGTGGAGTGGGGTGGGGGTGATCAGAGCTGTGGAGGCGCAAGCCCTACCCCTGCAGCACAGCCAGAGGGAGCAAGAGAAGCTGGCGACACTGCAGGGAGAGCCACAAAAATATCAGTGTCAGTAATATGGCAGTACAGCTGGCCCTCCTGCTCCGCAGGTGCCCAGGCCTCCCTTTTGAAGTGATGGAACCCAGGACAGGAGGGCTGGCTGTATTGCTTAATCAGGGGCCCTGCGTTCCCTAAGGAGGCCGCTGCCTAAGCAGCCTTAGGCTTGTCCAGCCCTGCTAGGGAGCAGATCTCTGTGTATGAACATGTTTTTATTTGAACAGAGCTCTGTGAACATTGACAGGAAAGTGATAGACAAGTGATTGACAGGAAGCGTAGTATGTTGGTTTTTGAATATTTATATGATACAGAAAGTTTTCAGTTTCTGGCTGGTCCTCAAGAATCATTGTACTTGTTAATGTTAACTAACACTGGTGTCCGAGACACTGTCTCCTCAGAAGTAGGACAAGTTGTATCTGCTGTGGGCAGGGTTTGCGTAATCTTCGGCAATGACTGCCTCTCCCATTCGCCCTGTAGAAGATAAAGAATATAAAGCTGAAGGTTTTTAAGATATACTACAGTCGGAATTGAAAACAAAACCTTGAATTTTAAATTCTGGACAGAGTAGGAAAAGGTTAGAACGCCTGTGAGTTTTTATACCTCTGTGTTTCTACTGGGGAGAATCACACTCTCTATTTGTCCTGGTGACCATGTCAACGGGACATAAAGCAAATGGAAATTCAAAATTTTACAGTTGTGTGAGGGGAAACTTTCCGATTGGGACTGTTTGCTGGTGACAACTGTCTTAGAAGATATTTCCCTTCCCTTTAGAGGGATTTTTTTTACTTGTTTTCTCAGCGCAAAACAATGGGAAATTATGTAACAATATTTCAAAAAAGAAAGTTATTGTCAATTGTATTGACAACTTGCCAAAACATTTTCTGTATACATTTTTGTAAACCTTAAAGAAATCTTTAAAAAAGAAAGTTTACTAAAAAGGAAATAAGCGGAACATTAAAAAGAAGTGACAAGATTTTAACTAGGGATCGACCGATTATCGGCAAAGCCGATATATCGAGGGCCCATATGCACTTTCCCCGATATATCGGAATCACCAAGGTGGCCGATATTACCGATATTTTGGAAAGTGCTTGTACCGGAGTGATGCCTGCAGCTAGAGGCATCACCCCGGTACCAGCGTTCAAAGCGGACGGTCGGCTGTCTTGTAAAGTCAACCGACGCGGCTGAGAAGCCGCTCGGCTGTCATTACAAAAAGCGGGAGGGGACATCCCCCCCCTCCCGCCACCTTCCGAGGCTCGCCTGGGTCTCCCGTCCCACTGGGAGACCCGGGGCAACCAGCCTGCACGGCCGTCGAAGACCCAATCAAAGCCGCATTCAACTCTGATCGGGTCTCCATGCAAAAACCCGGAAGTCATGTCATGACATCACTTTTGGGTACTGGCACAAGATTAAAAAAAAATGACAGCATTCAAAACAGCCAAACTTGGCGTTTTGAATGCTTTTAAGTTAAGTGCACATGAGGGGTTTGGGGTCTTTTAGACCCCCAGATCCCTCCACAAGAGTACCTGTCAAGTAGAAAAAAAAACAGATTTTTAAATGTACGAAAATATCGGCCCATATCGGTCGATACCCATACGCGATGACCAAAATATCGGTATCGGCAATGAAAAAACGATATCAGTCGATCCCTAGTTTTAACCCTTCTCTATTCTATCCGAAACTAAAAGGGAGAATACAAAGTTTTAACAGCTGAAATGCTGGATTGGCCAAAAATTTCTGTTTGATATCTCAAATGCTGGAAGACTTTGAAAGTATGGGTTTCCAGAGAAATTGTTTATCTTTGTTGTACTACTTACCGTCTGCTTTCTGGATTACTAGTGATGCCCACACAGAACTTTCTACCTCCTGAAAGCCTGCTTAAAGTGGTTGTAAATTCACTACTGAGAAATCCTGTAATCCCCACTCTTACAGGAAGATATAATGTGCAGTCTCTGTAATTTCTATAAATTATTCCGCAAAATACCTTATTTTTACAGTTCCTCTGGGCACTCACATGACCTGCTGGCGCTCTCATTCCCCGATCTGAGCATTACAGCGGAAGGGACTGAGATTCGCTGCTGACGTCAGCCAGAAGGATAGGAGGAAAGCAGTGAGAGGTCACGTTAGCGCTCAGCAGCGCTGTGAATAGGGTATTTTGTGGAATAATTTCTAAAAACACAGATACTGTACATTATATCTTCTGTAAGAGGGGGGATTACAGGATTTCTCAGTAGCAATTTTACAGCTATAGTGGCGGGGGGGGGGGGGGGGAGGGGGGAATGGATAACACACAGTAGACTCCCGAGCTGACAAGGGGAGGGGGGGAAAGACATTGAGATGACGGAGGCACGTAACCTTATCATGGTAATCCAGGATCAGCAGCCGTGTTTACTGTGGTCAACACACTAAGGGGGACATGGAACAGGCAGGATCAACCAGGTTTTTTAGAACATAGAGAGGGACAAATGACACAGCACAAGCACTATGCTGTGTGTATCCTGCTATAAATAAGCAGGATCATTTTTTTTTCTTTTAGGGCTACAACCACTTTGAGTAACTCCATCTCCTACATATCAACTTGTGGAGCAGCCTTTACCAATGCAAGCCTGATTTCCCCCAACTATGTATAAAGAGAGATTTTAGGTAGTTACACTGTCATGACTTCATGACCTTCAGAGAAATGCAAGTTAACAAAAAGAAAACCTTATACATTGGCCTGGAGTTTTCTTTTAAATGTTATTAGCAGTCCTGTCATGCAGTGAGCACTCTGCTCCGCAGAGACAGAATCAACAATGCAGCCAGCTGCACCTTACAGCCATGCGGCAAAGTCACTAGGACAGTTTGACTTTAATGTTCTAGGAAGGTTGTCACTGCCATTTTGCAGCACTATTTATAGAAGTGAACACATAGGCCTGTGGAGGAGAAGGTTGATCAATTGTAACAAAATGATGATCCAGGAAAGAGGTGATGTGAGTGGGAAATATTCTGCATTCCTTTGCTCATGTGTTTGTGCTTCATCTGACACTGCCATTGGAGTAGTAGTAAATACATTGCAATGATCCCAGCTGAGGTGGCAAGACTCAATTAAAGGAGCAGCAAACTTAAAGTGGTACTAAAGTAAAAACGTTTTTTTACCTTAATGCATTTACTGCATATGGTTGAAAAATGCCCCACTACCCGTTCTACCTAACCCCTATCCCTAAACACTATTCTGCCTCCTATCACTGATTCAAAACTGTCTTAGCTGCAGCTCTGCTCTCCTCACTTGCTGGTTTCACAGGAGACATTAAAAGCAGCAGGAGCCATGGGCTTCTGCTTCTGTCAGTCAAGCTCCTGTGAGGAGGGAGCAGGTTTACAGCTTACTGGTGCTGTAAGTGTCTATGGATGCACACAGCCTGGCTCAGGAGAGCAAGTACACGGGTGTCTCCATAGCACATGGCATACTAAGGAGGGCACCCAGAGGAAGGAGGAGAGAACAGCACCAGCGGAGGACTGTCAGAGGTAGTAAGGAACCAATATTATTGCACAGAGAACATCAATATAACCTCTTTTTATTTTTTTTATTTTAACCACAAAAAATGCATCCTTTAGTATCGCTTTAAAGTATTTTTTCTTGTTTCAGACAACAATTGGTGAGTAATGAAAGGCTTCCTGTGGCTCCACTGGGCGGAATTACCTTTTGTATTTGTTCTGATAACCATTATTAGAGGGATGCCAAGATTTTAGGGTTTTGACTGGACCAGGATATGAGGATTAATTTTCCAAAAGTGACATGTCTTCTGGTAGTGTGCTGGATAGAAATATAGGAGCAACCATTGGTGTCTTTTTTTTTAATGGGCCAGGGTTGTCCTCCTGGTCCTGCCTTCACTGCATGTAGGGGATGGGGGGTCTAGACTTTTTAGACCTCACCAAGTGCATATTTTTCTCATGAGAAGAAAAAGCCATGCCTAACACTTCTGTGATTCTAAACGCCAGCTCACAGGTGCTCACTGCTTCGGGGTCCATTCCTCCCACACACTGTTCAGCAAGTTTTGTAACTGCGCACCACTTCAAAACATAAAACCAACTTTATTGTTCAGCACAAGCATTTATTAAATAAAACAAACTTGATTATTTTCAAGGTCTTACCTTGCCTTCCTGTCTACAGCCATCTTTGACATATGCTGACTGCTGTCTTTTATAGACTCTGATTGCTTCATTACTTCCTGCTGCTTCCTGGGCGTCACTTAGTGATGAGGTTGCACACAGGATGTATATATTACCTGTTGGCTTGCAGTCCTTTGCTCGTGTGTTTGTGCTTCAAGGTGCATCTCTGCTTGCTATCTTCTGTTTTCCATGTTCCTCCGTGCATGACCTGGCTTTGGCTGACGACCTTCCTGGCTCTCGATTTCCCTTCTGGCTGATGACCTTCCTGGCTCTTGATTCCTATTGGCTGATGACATTCTTGTGACTATGCTTCTGTCTTATCCCTATCGGTTCCTGGTTCTTGCGACCTGGTGCCAAGAAGCAGCGAAGTCCATCTCCACCAGCAGGAGCTCTGGTGAACACCGATTGGCGCTTAGACTCAGCACCTCAGGTTATCCTGCGTCTTCCACCAGGTTGACCCCTTAACACGTTGGCTCAGCTACAGAAGGCGTGACAATTTTACTCTACGAATAATTCCCAGCATGCGGCAAAATGTGTCAGTGGGAGAAACCTGGGTGATTGTCAGTTCTTAGTCTGAACAATGAAGTTGCTTTTATGCTTGGAAGTGTAATTGACTCACTAGGTAGTGAAGCCAGGTTGACTGTAACAGAATATTCAACTGTCCAGCAGGCAGGGTATTAAAACTTCACTCTTTTTCAAGGGTTCAGTGCACCACTGCTGCCTGACCCTTCCAGGTGTCCCTTGCTGGCTGACATAGGGGTTGGTAGGTGCAACCACAGCAACCAGCAAGCTTACTGACACGGCCAGAAATATGGAATAGGAAAGGCTCATGGGGCTTCTCAAGGGAGTCAAGTTTAGACGCGCCACCCAGTAGCAAGTTATTCCTCTTCTTATTTTGCAGGGTACTTTCAAATTTGTTTCAGTAAGAGACCAACAGGGGTCCCCTTAAAGAACAAGTCAGAAATTGTAGATTACAAAACGTTATCCTCATAAGTTAAAGCACTGGGAAGCACCAAAGCTACTCTTTCTATAAATATTTTTTTCTTTTTAAACTTTTGACTTGATACAGCGTGAAATCTCTCATTCAATTCCCTTTAAACACACCTCCCCGCAGAGCTGAGTGAAAGAGCTGAGAGAATAAGCTGTTTCTATTCTAAACGGAGGAAAAAAGGCAAAGCCTTAGAAATTCCACCCCCTCACCAGAAAGAAAGAGCGAAAGAACGTGTGTTTATTCCCTCTCACTTGCTGCGTGGGTGAGGAGCGTATTAGCGGTGTTTATCCCAAAAAGATTACTTGTTCCTTCCCCCTGGGGAAACATTTCACCCAAAGCGGAGTGAAAACAAAACCAGAATTGCTAGCGAACGCAGGAAAATGCAGTATAGAATTGCGGCATTTACAGATTAGGGAATTATAGGTTTATGTGTCTCATGGGCTATACTGGATGGGGCTCAGTGAAGCTGATCCTTATTTATATAATTTGTATACTTCAGAGCTCTTTAAAACAGCGTAAGCCACAGCTGCTGAATAATGACTCGAGCCTTAATATAATAGCTGAAAAAACAGAGACAGAACAAGAAAGTAGGAAAGAACTGCAAAGTTCATGAATTTAAATGAAAAAAAAAAAAAAAAAGGTTGCAGCGCTAAACAATAATATGAAAAGTGTCTGAAAAAAGTGTCAGAAAAATCAAGTCCATCAATGGAACAGAAGTCCAAACAACTCATAAATCCAACTGGAAGACGATATTCTGTGTCAATGTAAATTCAATACCGACATCAGCTAGTGTTTCTCCACCAAAGTAAAAAGTGAACACTCACCAGACCCATATGCTGTCTTGTCAGGACAGCTGAAAGCGTGTGAGATGAAGCCAGAGGAATCAAGCGGGGAATGATCTTCTTATCTCTTCACCGGACATGCTTTCCTCAGATGTTAAATCCAGAGTGGCAAATTAACAGGCAGGAGAGAAAAGAGATCTCCTCATGGTGTAGTATTTATTCAAACTTCCACAATGTTTAAAAACAATGTACAAAACACAAATGGAGATCCATACAGTGCAACAACATATATGGCACTTACATAAAAAAGCCACCAGACTAAACCGACTGGTGGCTTATGGACCTCTGGCATATAACCCTGCTCTACGACCGTTTCGCGCCACACGCTTCTTCAGGAGCATCAGCCGTAGAGCAGGGTTATATGCCAGAGGTCCATAAGCCACCAGTCGGTTTAGTCTGGTGGCTTTATATGCAAGTGCCATATATGTTGTTGCACTGTATGGATCTCCATTTGTGTTTTGTACATTGTTTTTAATCATTGTGGAAGTTTTAATAAATACTACACCATGATGAGATCTCTTTTCTCTCCTGCCCGTTAATTTGCCACTCTGGATTTAACATCTGAGGAAAGCATGTCCGGTGAAGAGATAAGAAGGTCTGGTGAGTGTTCACTTTTTACTTTGGTGGAGAAACACTAGCTGATGTCGGTATTGAATTTACATTGACACAGAATATCGTCTTCCACTTGGATTTATGAGTTGTTTAGACTTATGTTCTATTGATGGACTTGATTTTTCAGACACTTTTTTCAGACACTTTTCATATTATTGTTTAGCATAGAACCTTTATTTATTTTTGTGGATTAGGCACTGACATTTTTCTTTTTATTTCATGAATTTAAATAGCAAGATATGAGATGGTGGTGCAAACCAAGAATGGGTTGCTGGGCATAACCCCAGGCATTATAAATTCTACTCTGTCCACTACCCACCAGCTCTAAAGGGCTGCAAGCATTGCTATGGAGGAGCAAATACATGCTCCACCTTTGTGTTTTGTCTGCATGAAGATATTGTTCATAATTTGAACCCTAGAATTACATGAAAGGATTGGCAACCACTTTGCCATTGTAATGCCCAGTACATGATATCAGACCATACAAACTGTTAGCTTTTTTGTTTTCCATAAAAGTGTTGGGTTTGAAGCCCAGTCATTATGTGTATTTTGCAGTTGTGCCTTTTTATGTATGTTGTTTTCTCTCTTGCTGATATCTTTGGCCACTCACCGGAAAGCGGATAGCGGAGGATCTGTTGCAATGCATCGAGATGGGGGAGTAAGCATAAAGGGAGTTAAGGACATCGCTGGTAAAGGAATTCCAGGGCACTTCGTTGAACTGCTTAGTGACAGCCTCCTGTGGACAGGTGCAGACTTCATCCCCGCTGAACCTGCAATGACAATAGTTCCAGTAAGAATGTGAGGATGACACAGTGTCTAGAGACACTTGATACAATTTTTCTGTTACAACAATAACGCAGCATTCTATTGGACATGATGACCAGACACATGTCTCGATCACTACAGACCTGGTCCAGCTATCCCTTTCAAAGTTAACCATACACATTATTTTGGCCACTGCCAAAACAAAATTAAAGATTCAAAAATAAGTTCAAGCAGGCTCATTATTAATCAGATCAGCACAGGTCAGCAGAACCAAATGACATTATTTTATAATTAAAATCTTATCATTTTTGCCTTGAACTAAGGATGGTGATGAGCAATCACACTCTCTCTGATCTTTCTGCAGCGGTGAGGTAGATGGTGCAGCTATATATCCATAAAACAAAAACAAAAAATAATGGACTTTACTGGCAATAAAAGGGGACTCAACAATAATTTAAAAAAATATAAAAATGTTAATTTACAACCATGTTAAAACAGATTGTGTCACAAGCTAAGGTTCCAATTAAAATCAATATACACATGATTCTGAAGTGAATACAACTGCTGGCTCACTATCCACACTATGTCGATGTAAATACATTTAAATCGTTCCTCCAGTATGTAATTGTATGGTTGAGTTGTGAGTCCTCATGAATCAATGCTTTTCTCTGTTAATAGCTTTATCAAAACGCATGAGAATACAGCAGAAATCACCAAAAAAAAAAAGCAAAAAATCACACAATAATAGGAAAAAATAATAACCATTAATGTGTATCCCAATAGAAGTAGAGCACCTTGTTATGCGTGTCTAGGTGGCACAAAGGCTCCCTTGTGACAGGCACCCGAGCAAAAGAGAAGGCCAGATGGGTAGCAGATGGTAAGAGCACCTTGTCCAGGGAGCTGTAGTCTTCTTTCTGCATCATACAGTACAGCTGCTCTTCCTCAGGGACTACACGTCTCAGAATGCCATTCGTGCTTGTGTCTTTCCTATAGCCACCCTTGGGTTTAACAGCAGCTTAGTAAAGGAGAAAGAAAAGGGGGAGTGGGAGAGGAGGAGCAGAGAAAGCGAGCAAGCATAACTGAGACCTGCAGCTCTCTGTTGTTGTGCTGCTCCAAATGCTGAGTAGGAACAAAGCTGCCAGCACCTGGTTACACACGCCACCCCCACTAATACTCTTTGGTCCCCAAAAGAAGAAATAAAGTCTTTACAGCACATAGCGCCACAAACAATCAGCATACTGGTTCAACAACCAAAAATAATAATAAAGTGATTGTAAAGGTTTAATTTTTTTAAAAATAACAAACATGTCATACATACCTGCTCTGTGCAATGGTTTTGCACAGAGCAACCCCAATCCTCACATTCTCGGTTCCCCCTTGCCATCACTCCTGGCTTCTCCCCCCTATCGAGTGCCCCAAAGCAAGCTGCTTGCTATGGGGACACTCGTGCATGCTCTCTACCGAGCCGCCACTGTGTCTATATTGCTGGATCGAGATCATGCTCAGGTAAGTATAAGGGGGGCTGCATGCAGAAAGTTTTTTTTTACCTTAATGCAGAGAGTCGGCAATGGATGCAGGATAAATAGGTGCAGCAGGCAGTGGCAGAATCCAAGGTAAAGCCAGGGGTCAGAACAAGTAACAGACAGAATGGTTGGAAGCAAGCCGGGTCAAGATCAGAGGTCAAATGCAGGAATCAGGAATGCAGGAACAACACAGAATGCTGTAGACCAAACAGCAAACAGCAATTAGCCAGTGCTGAAGTTCTGTTTAAATAGGCTGTTTGGCGCCAGATGTGCGTCCGCGAGTGCGTGTTCACGCATGTGCATACGTGTGCGTCTGGAAACATCATTAGTGCTATGGTGAAGCCTTTCCTGACATTGCCCCCTCCTTATGGGCAGCCTCCAGAAGCCAATCGGGCTCTTCTTCTGTGGGTGATTGCAGAAAAATGTATGAACCAGGTCCATGGCATGTACATTACGCTCATGAGTTTTCCTCCGGTTCATAACCCTTCCGATTGATCAGGTACTGCACTTGACCTCTTCTGTCAACAATTGCTTCAACCCCTGGAAATGACAGTTCATAGGAAACATTGTTAATTTTCCTTCTCACTGGGAATGGACCTTTGAATTTAGGTGGTAGCTTCTTTGAAGGACATGTCAGTTTCAGGTTTTTCGTGGCTGGTCCCCAGGTTGCAGGGTCAGCTCCCCCCTCCTCCTCTTATCAAACGTGCTCTTGTTATCCTCTTGAGCTTTGGTCACAGCCTCCTGTAGCAGCTTGTTGTTGCGACTGAAGACGTCCACGGTGCTTTGGACAGCTGGATCTGAAGACTCAGGAACAAGATCAGGCAGGAAGGTGGGATGGAAGCCATAATTTGCAAAAAGTGGAGACTGCTTGGTGGCTGCATGAAAAAAGTTGTTGTAAGGGAAATCGGCTAGCCGCAGGAGAGACACCCAGTCATCCTGGACAAAAGATGTGAAACACTGGATGTATTGCTCCAAGATTTGATTGGTTCGTTCAGTTTGCCCGTTAGACTGCGGATGGTATGCAGAGGACAGGGTAAGTTTGATCTTTAGGGTTTCACATAGTGCTCTCCAGAATCTTGACGTGAATTGAACCCCTCAGTCTGAGACAATGTCTATGGGCACCCCATGGAGCCTTACAATCTCCTTTACAAATACTCAGGCAGTCTCTACAGCAGATGGTGTACCCCTCAGGGGTAGGAAATTGGCCATCTTAGACAGCCGATCAACAATGACAAAGATGGCTATACAGCCCTCAGAGGTTGGCAGCTCCACAATAAAGTCCATGGAGATAATTTTCCATGGCCTGTTGGGCATAGGCCATGGTCTGAGCAAACCCCAGGCTTTGTTCTGAGTGCTTTTGCTTCGGGTACAGGTAATGCATGCATTTACATAGCCCTTGCAATCTTTCTCCAGATCAGGCCACCAGAATGTGCGCTGCACTAATTCCACTGTCTTGCAGATTCCGAAGTATCCTGCTAAGGGATGATCATGACAGAACCGTTAATTGAACATTTTCTGGGACAAAGATTCGATACTCATTTAAAAAGAAGTCCCTCTTTTTCTTGTAAGGCGTCCCTGATAGGACTGGGGGTAACTGCAGATGCTTGTTTCAGCTGTGATAAAAGATCAGTCTGTAACAACAGGACGTTCCCTGCTGGCAGGATGGTATCTGGTGCTGGCAAGTCCTTAGGGTCTTCAAACATGCGTGACAAAGCATCAAGCTTGACATTCTTTGACCCGGGCCTGTAGGTAATGTGTAACGAGAACCTTGAAAAGAAGAGTGCCCATCGGACCTGGCAGGGTTAAGATGTTTAGCAGTCCTGAGATACTTAAGGTTCTTGTGATCTGTATAGATCAGTATTGGGTGAGCTGCCCCTTTTAACAGATATCTCCATTCCTCAAGGGCAGCTTTAATTGCAAGGAGCTCCTGATCTCCCACATCATAGTTCATCTCTGCAGAGGCAAGTTTTCATGAGCAAAAGGCCACCGGATGAATCAAATTTCTGAGGCCTTGACGCTGGGACAGAACAGCCCCGACTGTGCTCTCTGAAGCATCTACTTCCAGGATGTAAGGCAGTGCAGGATCTGGATGGCTTAGTACAGTAGCAGATGTAAACAGTCCTTTGAGCGTTTAGCAACTTGAGCTTCAGGAGACCAGTGGAAACGGATTCCGTGTTTGGTGAGCTTCGTAATGGGCATGATAATAGCTGAAAAGTTCTTAATAAATCTGCAATAAAAATTAGCGAACCCCACAAACCGCTGAACCCCCTTCTTATCTGTGGGTGCTGGCCAATTCAGAATTGCAGAGACCTTTTGCAGATCTATTTAGATCCCTCCAGTAGAAATGATCAAGCCCAGAAATGGAATATTTTGCTGCTCATACTCACACTTTTGAGGCTTGGCATAGAGTCCATGTTGGCGGAGTCCGCAGAGGACACTCTTGACATGTCCCCATTGGATTTCAAGAGAAGCTGAAAATATGAGGATGTCGTCTAAGTAAACAATGACAAAGATATCAGGAAAGTCATGACTAGCGTAGAACAGATGTCACTATAAACCTGGCTGAACGGCCAACCCACCACCCACTTGCACCCTTTCACCTTTACCTTATCCCGTGCTCGTATGGAGCAGAGTGTCGGTATTAGTGCAGCTCAGCCTTCTGGTGATCTGGCGAACACCAGCGGCCTAGTACACCCTGGACCTAGAACAACCAGCACTGAAGTATCACTTGGTGACATGGCGAGTCCCATAAGTGCAGTTGCAGCTGGTGCGGTGGCAAGCACATGTAGTGGCCCGCAGTCACCGCGTATTCGAAAACAGGCCCGTAGAGCCCATAGTGCCCTCCCTGATGCGCTGGCATATCCTGATTGGCAGCCCACTGATACTACAGCGCCCGTACTTCCCCCATTTACTGCCCAATCTGGAATCCACGTGGAAACAGCCAATTTTACTCCCCTGAATTTCCCTCAACATGGGCATAACCAAAAAGAGTGAATTGCAGTTATATTGGTCCACTAGCCCAATTCACCATATGCGCGTGTACTCTGCTTCCATGTCCAGGGCGAGATATGAGAAAATTCTGCGGTTTAATCCATTTCAACGACAATGAAATCTGTCGTCCTCGGGGAGACCCTGAATATGACCAGCTCCACAAAATTCGGCCCCTCGTAAACCATTTCAATCAGCGGTTTGCAGCCTTGTTTACCCCCCAACAAGTTGTCTGCGTTGATGAGTCCCTGATTAAGTTTACTGGCCGCCTTGCTATGAAACAGTATCTCCCCAGCAAGTGTGCCAGATACGGGGTCAAGCTGTATAAGCTCTGTGACAGGGCCACAGACTATACAGTTAGTTTCTGGGTTTACGAAGGAAAAGATAGCACTGTGGAGCCCCCCAACTGCCCAGACTACATAGGGAGCAGCGGCAAGATAGTTTGGGACTTGGTGTCACCCTTTTTCAGAAATGGGTACCATTTGTACGTGGACAATTTTTATTCAAGCGTGCCACTTTTTAGTCACCTGATGGAATTTGAAATTGGCGCATGTGGCACTGTGCGCCCTAATCGCCGGGGCTTCCCCCAACGGCTTGTAAGTTCCCAACTTAGTCGGGGGGAGAGAGCCTGCTTGAAAACGGACAAATTGCTTGCAGTGAAGTGGAGGGATACACGGAATGTTTTTGTTCTGTCCTCCCTTCACGCATACATGACAGTCAAAATTACTACGGCAACTGGTGTTATGGAGAAACCCCTCTGTGTCCACGACTATAACCTTAATATGGGAGGGGTGGACCTTAACAACCAGCTTTTGGCGCCGTACTTAGTTGCCCGTAAAGCCAGACGCTGGTTCAAAAAAAGTGTCTGTTTATATATTCCAATTGGCTATGCTGAACGCCTTTGTGCTATACAAAGCGTCAGGACGAACTGGATCCTTCCGAGAATTCCAGGAAGAGATCATCGAAGCCTACCTGTATCCAGGAGGTGCTCCTGCCCAACTTCCCCTTCCAGATGCAGTGAGCCGGCTGCATGAGAGGCATTTTTCACATGTCCTACCGAGTACCCCTACCCAATGATACCCCCAAAGAAGATGCAGTGTCTGTAGCAGGCGTGGATTTAGGCGTGACACCCGCTATTATTGTCCCACCTGTCCTGACCAACCTGGTCTCTGCATCAGGGACTGTTTCTGTCGCTACCACACACTAGTGGAGTATTAGCGTAGGGCACACTAACACAGGGTCTTGAAAGATGTTTGATGGCTATGGACATTTTGAGAGACCCTAACCTGGAAAGTTGCAGTTCACAAAAAAAAGTGTAAAAAAAAAAAAATTACAAAAAAAATTACAATAAGTTACAAAAAATTACAAAAAAATATAAAAAGTTACAAAAAAATGTACAAAATAAAATATAAAATAAAAAAGCCAAAAACAGTTGTCGTTTGAGTTATTTTTCTGTTCTTCTACTCTTCCTACTGTACTTTTACTGTACTTTGTTTGTTTTTCATTCTATTGTTAACCAGTTAGCTTTGCAGTTACACTCATCGGCTGCCACACTGATTTTATATATTCTGACACAAACAGCGTTTGCGCTCAGCATATATGGATACCTCTGATGGCAGCGCTGTGGTAGGCTGATTTCACCACTGCAGTTAAAATACCTTTAGGTATACATGGAATATTGTCATGTATACCCGCCATTAAGAAGTGGGTTTGGATGTTTGGCCGGTTAATGGTGGGTATACTACACAATTTTTTTGAGGAGATTTCTGTTAGGTTCTCTTTTTTTCGTTCACCCCACAGGCTGCATGAAAAAAAAAAACTACACTATATGCCAAACAAGGACCAGCAATGTACTGGTACGTTGCTGGACTTTGAGTGGTATACCAGGATGATGCCTGCATGCCTACAGATTTAGGCATCATCTTGGTATCGTTTTTTGCAGCCATCAATTGGCTTACATGTAGAAGCAATCCTAGCGGATAATTGGCCGCTAGACTGCTTTTACAAGCAGTAGGAGGGGACCCCCCCCTCCCGCCACCTTCTGCGGTCTTTCTCGGGCTCTCCTGTCCCACCGGTTAACCCGAGAGTGCAGCCGGTGGTTCAATTATCTAACCATAGAGCTGATTGGAGATGAGAATGGCTACAATCATATCTATGGCCTAAGATACCGGAAGCTACGAGCATTTCATGACTTCTGTTTCACCAGAAATAAACAGTGCCATTGGGAAATTGGGAAAGCATTTTATCACACCAATTTTTGTGTGGTCAGATGCGTTAAGGTCAGAGGAGAGATTTAGAGTCTAAAAGACCCAAATTTTTTTAAAAAAGAGTACCTGTCACTACAGATTCCTATCATAGGGGATATTTAAATTCACTGTGATAACAATAAAAATGATTTTAAAAAAATAAAAGGAAAGGTGTCAAAATAACATAAAAAAGCAAAATAAAAAGGAAAAAAAAAATCAAGTCCCCCTGTCCCCCCGTGCTTGCGCGCAAAGGCACACGCAAGCGTTGTTCTAGTGTCATATGTAAACCGCAATTGCAGCATGCATGTGAGGTATCGCCACGAACGCAAGGTCAAGGGCAGTAATTCTAGCAGTAGACCTTCTCTGTAAGTCTAAAGTGGTAACCTGTAAAGACTTTTAAAGGGTTTTAAAAATGTACGTAGTTTGTTGCCGCTGCACATGCATGCGCAATTTTTAAAGCATGTCATGTTTGGTATCTATGTACTTGGCATAAGATCATCTTTTAAATTTTTCCAAAAAATTTGGAATTATATAGTGTATTTGTGCATTAAATTTAAAAAAAACTTAAAAAACTTACATCACAGTGCCAAGACATCACAGCGCCCGTACATCACAGTGCACCTTTATGACACAGTGCCCCTTTTATTGCAAGCCTTTCCTGCAGTGTACCACCTTGGCAAGTCATAGGCACTGATCAGCCTGTGGTGTCCTCTCCCTTTGGTCTCAAGCCGGCAGCCACTGCCATGCTCACAGGGGACGGAGACTGGAGGTGCTGCAGATCTGGAAAGAAGGCGGGAGCTGGTCAACTTAACAAGCGGGTACTTATCCACTTGTTAATTTTAAAAGGCTCCCGCACTCTCTGCAGATAGTCTTGCAGCACCTCCCACTCCCTGTGAGCATGGCAGTGGTGGCTGGCAGGAGGCCTAGCAAAAAGGACACAGCTGCTAAGTGGTGGACCTTGGCCATGACAGGACTTTCATTTGGCATGGACCGACCGTGGCTCCATTTAGTGATCCCTGCGAGGTACCATGAGCCTCTCATGGGGCCCCCCACTGACATCGGCCCTTGGGGCACCGCCCATGGGCCCAAATGTTGGTCCACCCCATTCCCTGTCCACAATGTATCCCCACCCAGAATTATCCATCCCTCTACAGGATTCTGGTTGGGGATGGGGATACATTGTGGAAAGGGATGATGGAGTTGCAATGCATTGTGAAAATGGATGAGGATGATTCTGGGTGGGGATGAGAGTTACTAAGTGAAGAGGCTCTCCACAGTGTAATTCCTTTCCCCACTCAGAATCATCCCCAGCCATTTTTACAATGCATTGCAACTCGAACATGTCTGGAGTCTGTGTCCCATCAGGAGCCCAAACAAAAGCACAGGTGGACCAGCAGCAGGCTGCAGCGCCAGCACATACAAAACAAAACTCAGTGACTTACCCTCCACGCTGATCTTCATTCTGCTCCATGCACCTGCGAGGGCTGGGGCCACTTCCTCCTTTAGGCAGATAACCACACCCCTATGCTGAGTGCTGGCCAATCAGCTACTGCCCAAACTTTTTCTTTCAGAACCAGGCTCCGCCTCAGGCAAAGAGGTAACTGAAGCTTGCCAGGATCTACCCGCGGCCACTGGGAGGAGAAGAAAGCCTGCTGTATGTAGGTACTCCTTCTCTCCTCAGTCAGACTATAGTGCAGGCTGTGCAGCGAGGGGGGGGGGAGGACTATCTTGCTCATTACTGACTACTAGAACACCCCCACCATACCGCAAGCAATAGCACATATCAGCTCCCCCCCCCCCGGTGTACGAGCGGCGGGGGGGGGGTGGCGGCTTGTGGCTGTGAAGATCGGGAGCCATTTTTTAAAGTGTGTAAGGGGGAAGCGGTCCCCGGGGACCCTGTAGAGGCTCGGGCCCCTTACACCAGTACTGCCTGTACCCCCCTGATGGTGACCCGGCCCTAAGTTGTGGGACGGTGACAATTTGTTTTTTTTGTTTTTTTATACAAAGTTGTCACTAAATGATATATTGCTCACGCATGCCATGGGTATATGTGAAATGACACCCCAAAATGCATACATTCTGCTGCTTCTCCTGAGTACAGGGATACCACATGTGTGAGACTTTTCGGGAGCCTAGCTGTGTACGGGACCCCGAAAACCAATCACCACCTTCAGGTTTTCTAATGGCCTAAATTGTGCATTTTACTTCCGCACTACCTGTCACAGTTTCAGAGGCCCTGAAATTTCATGATAGCACAAATCCCCTCCAAATGATCCCATTTTGCAAAATATAGGGGTAATTTTTGGGGTTTGTGCTGTCTTGGCATTTCATGGCCTCCGAAACTGTGATAGGTAGTCCGGAGTGAAATCAACAATTTACCCCCTTGGAAAGCCTGAAGGTGGAGATGTGTGAGCAATATATCATTTAGTGAAAACTTTGTGTAAAAAAAAAAAATAATAATTTTCCCGAAACTTGTGGCAAAATATAAAATATTCCATGGACTCACCATGCCTCTCAGCAAATAGCTTGGAGTGTCTACTTTGCAAGATGGGGTCATTTGGGGGAGTTTTGTGGCATCTTTAAATTTCAGGGCCTCTGAAACTGTGGGAGGTGAAATGCACAATTTACACCATTAGAAAACCTTAAGGTGGTGATTGGTTTTCGGGGTCCCGTACACAGCTAGGCTCCCAAAAAGTCTCACACATGTGGTATCCTTGTACTCAGAAGAAGCAGCAGAATGTATTTTGGGGTGTCATTCCACTTATACCCATGGCATGTGTGAGCAATTTATCTTTTAGTGACAACTTTTTGTAAAAAAAAAATTTAATTTTTCTGAAAATTGTGGCAAAATATAAAATATTCCATGGACTGGCCATGCCTCTAAGCAAACAGCTTGAGGTGTCTCTACTTTCCAAAATGGGGTCATTTGGGGGGGGGGGGTTTGTGCTAACTTGAAATTTAAGGGCCTCCGAAACTGTGATAGGTAGTGAGGAGTAAAATCAAAAATTTACGCCATTAGAAAACCTGAAGGTGGTGATTGGTTTTCGGGGTCCCGTACACAGATAGGCTCCCAAAAAGTCTCACACATGTGGTATCCCTGTACTCAGGAGAAGCAGCAGAATGTATTTTTGGGTGTCATTCCATATATACCCATGTCATGTGTGAGAAATGTATCTTTTAGTGACAACTTTGTGTCAAAAAAAAAAAATTAAAAAAAATTTAATTTTCCCAAAACTTGTGGCAAAATATAAAATATTCCATGGACTCACCATTCTTCTCAGCAAACAGCTTGGGGTGTCTACTTTCCAAAATGGGGTAATTTGGGGGGGGGGGTTTGTACTGCCCTGCCATTTTAGCACTTCGTGAAATGAGATAGGCAGTCAGAAAGTAAAAGCTGCATAAATTCCAGTATTTACACCATAGTTTTTAGACGCTATAACTTTTGCGCAAACCAATAAAAATACGCTCATTGAGATTTTTTTGTCAAAGACATGTAGCTAAATACATTTTGGCCAAAATATATGACATAAATTGAGTATATTGGATATTTTTTAAAAGACAAAGTTGAAAATGTAATTTTTTCCTCAAAATTTTCGCTCTTTTTTTATTAATATCGCAAAAAATAAAAAGCGCAGAGGTGATCAAATACCACCAAAAGAAAGCTCTGTTTGTGGGAAAAAAAGGACATAAATTTTGTTTGGGTACAGCATTGCATGACCGCGCGATTGTTAGTTAAAATCCCGCAGTGCCAAGTTGAAAAAAAGGGCCTGGTCTTTGAGCAGCCAAATCCTCCGGGGCTAAAGTGGTTAATGGTATGTTAATGTGTGGATCGAGGAGTGATTGTGCCTGTACCCATATGAACTTATGAGATATAATGTATGGTATAATGTATGGTAACATGAAGGTCTTCTAAATGCCCTCTTGAGCCCCATTCCCTTGCCGAGTTACCGAATACGGGGGAACGCATGCCGCCGGATCCCGGAAGGGCCCCTCGCGTTGTGCGTTCCAAGCCAGTGATGTCAGTTCCACCTATGTCACTTCCGCATCCCTTTGTGGTACTGCATCTAGCCTTGCGTACTACAGGAACATAATACCAGTGATGTGGGACTCCCAGCAACCCCAAGCACCTCCGATTTGCTTTATCTTAACCCACAGTATACCCACCACCCTCAAAGGAATCATCCCCGAGGATGATGGGGGTGTCTGCTCTTGAATGTGGGAATAGGCGACCTCTACAGTACCTCCGTGGAGTACTATTGGTCAGTGTTTGCAATACATCTATTATTCAGTCAATAAATGAATTAAAAAAAAATATATATATATACTGTATATACAGTATATATATATATATATATATATATATATATATATATATATATATGTATATATTGTAGAGAGGGGACCCCGGGTCACTGTGTGTGTTAGCAAACTGTGCCTGGTTTTGATTAAGACAGGCCTGCTGATTATATATATATATATATATATATATATATATGTATATATTGTAGAGAGGCGACCCCGGGTCACTGTGTGTGTTAGCAAACTGCGCCTGGTTTTGATTAAGACAGGCCTGCTGATTGCACACCTGTGGACTGGGTTCATATTATTTCCAGGGACAGCAATCAGGGCTCCCAGGTGGAGACAGCTGCAGAGGCGTACCTAGGGTCTCCAGCACCCTTGGCGAGAAGCTGTATCGGCGCCCCCCCCCCCCCCCATGACCATGCCAACCTCCCCCCTTCCTCAATATTTACCCCCCCGCCCTTGCCATCTCCCCCCTTCCTCAATATCTCTAGCCCAGCCCCATTTCCAGCCTCCCCGCCCTTACTCAATATACCCTCCCACCCTTCCTGAAATCTACCTATGCAATCCTCGTCCCACGCAGCACTCACAGAGCCAGCTGTCCAATAAAGAGCTATCCTTACTTGCCTCCCTCCCTGCCGTTTTGCTTGTCATGGTAGGGGAGCGGAGGGGGGCGTCCGATGTCTGGCGTGCTGTCTGTGTCATGCTGAGCGCCGGGTAGTCACATGACACCCGACGTTCCTATGCAGACCGCGAGGGGGAGGTGCTCCCCCTGTTTACTGTGCAGGGCTGGTGCAAGGATTTTTGACACCCTAGGCCAAACCTAATTTTGCCACCCCCCCTTCCCCCCAATTGGCCTCGCCCGTGACTCCACTACCTTTGCCCTGCCCATGTATACAGTGGAGACTACACAGACCTACCTGGTTCCCACTTTCACCTACCTAACCACTACACTGACCTACCTAACCACTACACTGACCACTACACTAACCTATCTAACCACTACACTAACCTATCTAACCACTACACTGACCTAAATAACCACTACCCTAACCACTACACTGACCACTAACCTATCTAACCACTACACTAACCTATCTGACCATTACACTGACCACTACACTAACCTACCTTGCCACTACATTGACCACCCTAACCACTACACTGACCACTACAGTGACCACCCTAATCACTACAGTGACCACCCTAACCACTACACTGACCACTACAGTGACCACCCTAACCACTACACTGACCACTACAGTGACCACCCTAACCACTACACTGACCAATAATAAACGAATGGCGTTAAGCGCCAAAAGTACCTGCGCTCTTGGATAAAAGTGCAAATTGTACGAAAAATAAATATATGTTTGTGAACAATTCAATTGGTGATCTATATGTGAACTACATAGGTGAATAAAAGCATAAACATATATAAATATATAAAAATATATAGAAGTGCACAATGTATTGGTGTGAACCAAAATTGGGGAGCTGCGACTCAATCGTAAAAACGTATAGAATGATAGATGATACACCCAGGGTGTACTAAGCTGCGCTCACCTTAAAAGTGCAAATGTGCAATAGATAATAATAATAAAATTGTCATATAAAGTGCATGAATATTAAAACTCATCAACTATTTGCAAACCTGTGTATACAAAGGTTAGTACACAGAGAAAAATTGTATAAATCGTGATAAATATTCCTGAAAAAAGTGCATAGTAAAGTGCATCAAAAGTCAGCGAATAAATAATTCATGAATATAGTCCCAAATAAACGGATAAATTAGTGCAATCTCCAAGGGATAAAACTTCTTCACAAAAAACAAATCTTCAATCCCTTCACCACATAGCCACCCAATGTATGAATGTGCTTACCAGAAAGCACCGACCCCTTAATTACAGGGGGTCAATGCAAGCAGAATGGTTCAATGCGACCAGACTCCGAAAATGAAAGACCAGGCCCTCCAAAGTTATCCACTCCACAACCGCCTCTATACCAAAGAACTTCACACTCCTCCTTTATCCGTTTATTTGGGACTATATTCATGAATTATTTATTCACTGACTTTTGATGCACTTTACTATGCACTTTTTTCAGGAATATTTATACAATTTTTCTCTGTGTACTAACCTTTGTATACACAGGTTTGCAAATAGTTGATGAGTTTTAATATTCATCTATTGCACATTTGCACTTTTAAGGTGAGCGCAGCTTAGTACACCCTGGGTGTATCATCTATCATACTACACTGACCACCCTAACCACTACACTGACCACTCCAGTGACCACCCTAACCACTACACTGACCACTACACTGACCACCCTAACCACTACACTGACCACTACAGTGACCACCCTAACCACTACACTGACCACCCTAACTACTACACTGACCACTACAGTGACCACCCTAACCACTACAGTGACCACCCTAACCACTACACTGACCACTACAGTGACCACCCTAACCACTACAGTGACCATCCTAACCACTACACTGACCACCCTAACCACTACACTGACCACTACACTGACCACTACACTGACCACTACACTGACCACTATAGTGACCACTAACCACCCACTACACTGACTATTATACAAACAGACCTCACACACAACATTCCCCACTCTCTTCCCCAGTACAATGCACTTCAATGGATCCTCCTTACCAGTGGTGGCTGGTGCTCAAAATTTCTTTTTTTTGGGGGGGGGGGGGGGCGCAACAGAAAAATGTAATAGGGAATTGCTTTGCGGCAAAAAACTCTGTAAAAAAATTGCGTGATTTTGAGGTCACAAAAGTGTGAAAGGGGCCTTCAGTAATCAAGGTATAGTGTGCCCCCTTCAATGCAGAGTGACCAGCGTGCCCCCTTTTAATGCAGAGAGACCAGCGTGCCCCCATTCAATGCAGAATGACCAGCGTGCCCCCTTTCAATGCAGAATGACCAGCGTGCCCCCTTTCAATGCAGAATGACCAGCATGCCCCCTTTCAATGCAGAATGACCAGTGTGCCCCCTTTCAATGCAGAATGACCAGCGTGCCCCCTTTCAATGCAGAATGACCAGCGTGCCGCCTTTCAATGCAGAATGACCAGCGTGCCCCCTTTCAATGCAGAATGACCAGCGTGCCCCCTTTCAATGCAGAATGACCAGCGTGCCCCCTTTCAATGAAGAGAGACCAGCGTGCCCCTTTTCAATGCACAATGACCAGCGTGCCCCCTTTCAATGCAGACAGACCAGCGTGCCCCCATTCAATGCAGACAGACCAGCGTGCCCCCATTCAATGCAGAATGACCAGCATGTGCCCCCTTTCAATGCAGAATGACCAGCGTGTGCCCCCTTTCAATGCAGAATGACCAGCGTGTGCCCCCTACAATGCAGAGAGATCAGTGTGCCCCTTTCAATGCAGAGAGATCAGTGTGCTCCTTTCAATGCAGAGAGATCAGTGTGCCCCCTTTCAATGCAGAGAGATCAGTGTGCCCCCTTTCAATGCAGACAGACCAGCGTAGCGTGCCTGGCCCTGCGCCCCCAACACACCGGCCGCCACTGCTCCTTACCTGTCCATGGCTTCCAGGCCCCAATCTTCGGGCTCCTCCAGCCACCCAGCTGCTCCTCACTATCCCCCGCTGGTCCACAGGCACAGCCGCTGTATCTTCAGTGCACTCCACCATCCATGGTGTTGGCACCATGCACCGTGCCTCCCCTTCCCTTCCGCCTTTCTCTGCACGTGAGAGTTGCCGGGCAGTGGGAGGACCAATAGTTGCGGAGGGGCGGACCTTATAGGAGGGGGAGCCAATAGGACACCACAGCACAGCACACTTGGGTCGCCGCGAACAGGCAGGGTGAGTGACGCTGCTGCACTGGTACTGCTCTATCAAGGAACGGCAAGCTGCCTGGGAGGAGCAGGCTGAGCGCGGGGAGCAAAAACTAACACTGCCAACTGTTAAAACATTGATTTTTGCACCCCCCCCCTCGGCCTGCGCCCCTGGTGGGCGCCGTTCTTGCCAAGCCCATGGTAAGCCCCTGGACAGCTGTACCCAGGCAGACAGGAGGTCTGGCCCAGGAGTCAGGAGGACTCCAACCAACAGACACGAGGTCTGTGTATGAGAGTCAGGAGGGCTCCCACCTTCCCAGAGAGAGAGAAAGAGAGAGAGAGGCCGCAGTTGGCAGCCAGAGAATACAGGTCTGCTGGAGGCAGATGTAGTCCCCAACAGCGCAGAATGAAGCTGATCCCAAGAAAGCTACAAGGGAGCTTGACCAAAGAATAGGCTGCCATGCCCTTAAAAATGCAGTCTGGACTGGCACTACTTCAAATGGCATGCGCCATTTGAGTTGAATGCTTACAATTGGTGGAGGAATGCTATGGGCACAGATGGCGGTGGTCCAGATCCTCACATGCCAGAAACCGTGTTAGAGACTGTCTGTATTGCTATTGCTGTGTGAGCAAAGAGTTGTGTGTTGTCTCAGCCTTAAGGAGACAGTAGACCCAAAACATTCTTTTTTTTCTAAGGAACTGTGTTTTCCTGACCGCAGAGAGAATGTGGTCTCCCATATCAACCGGGGAAAGTCTGTTTGCAAAAAGGAGGAGCTACAGTGAAGATGTTTCTGCAAATGTTTCTGCTGTTTCCACTGGCAACAAGAAACCTGTTTGGCTTGCAAGTTGGAGAGTCCAAGAAGGCTGCAATGTTGCCCTATATTTCGTCCATGATGCATACAGAAGAAAATTATGTGTATTTTGTGACAGACGTGCTAAAATAAATACTAGCATCATGGAGTGCACAACCGGTGTATATCTTGCCGTCCTCCCCTGTGTCTGGTGAACTTGTGCCATGGGGTATGGTTGATTGGAGCTGGATTTTGCAGGCTGTACTGTGCAGAGATAGACAATGGTGGAGTCATTTAATGCAATGTTTGGTGTTAATGTGGAAAGTTGCCTCTCAGTGTGCTGGATGGCTTCATACAGAGCTTGTATATGAGAGGCACTCTGGAGCACTGTTGGACAGGTGAGAGGTATTGAAACTACCAGAGGTAATAGAAATGGTTTAAGAGACTTGTGTGGAAAAATGTTTCTTGGTAGAACAGTCGCTGATGGAGTGTTGGACAACAGGGAGCGATGTGAAACTGTGGGAAGGTTCCATAGAGAGTAACTGCTTGCCTGTATGTGGTTCCCTCCACAGACACTGTCCTAACAAGCAGTGCTACAATAGTTCTCAATGTTTTTTACAGTGTTGATGATGTGTATATTTCTAAGGAATTCGTGGCCAAGGGTAACCCCACAGGTAGTAGTGAACCTGAAACACAGATAGTGCTGGTTGAGTCAGGTAGTGAGAAAGGTGTAATAGAAGTAGGCCCCCTACAATCCTGGGAGAATAGGTCTGGGGAAGGTGAAAAGAAATCTAGGAACTCAAGTCCAAAAGGTAGATGGGATGATTGAGAGATCAGTGGGCCCCCAAAGGTCAGGAAGAAGTGCTCGTGGAAGCACACCCGCAAAAAGATGTGGGTGGAGTGCCCCTTTAGGAAGAAGGTCAGACAGCTTTGGACCACTTGGGGTGGTAGTAGGCATAGGGGTGCCACTGTGAAAGATGATGTGTTTCTTCCTCCGGTGCAAAATAGGGGGGGGGGGGATATGTAGAAAGGCAACCCCGGGTCACTGTGTGTTAGCAATCTGCGCCTGGTTTTGATTAAGACAGGCCTGCTGATTGCACACCTGTGGACTGGGTTCATATTATTTCCAGTGTTAGCAATCAGGGCTCCCAGTTGGAGACAGCTGTACCCTGGCAGACAGGAGGTCTGGCTCAGGAGTCAGGAGGACTCCATACACTCTGTGTATGGGAGTCAGAAGGGCTCCCACCTTGTCAGAGAGAGAGAGAGAAAGAGAGAGAGGCCGCAGTTGGCAGCCACAGCGCACAGGTCTGCAGGAGGCAGATGTAGTCCACAACAGCGCAGTATGAAGCTGATCCCAAGAAAGCTACAAGGGAGCTTGACCAAAGAATAGTTGTGTTGGTCTAAGGATCAGACCGAAGGCCTAGATGTGAGGCCTGAAGCAGCCGTGTGGCATGTGAGTAAGCCAGGGGGCTGAATTTACTATATACAATAATGGTGGAACCCTTGCGAGAGAAAATTTCTGTTTTGTGAACTTTCTTTATGCCTTTAAATAAGTGGGCTGCCATGCCCTTAAAAATGCAGTCTGGACTTGCACTACTTCTTCAAATCGTATGCACCATTTGAGTTGAATTGCCCCAAATCATTACTATATATATGTGCAGAGATGTATAGTAACTAAGTAGAACTACTTCAGTACTGTACTTAAGTACCGAAAGGCGGTATCTGTACTTTCCTGGAGTAGAATTTTTTTTCTCCTACTTCCACTTTTACTTCACTACATTTTTTCAATGAGTTCAATACTTCTACTCCAATATTTTTTTTTTGTGCTGCATAGTTACTCGTTACAATTATAAAAATTACCACTGCCAGAACAGTAGATGGCAGGTTTCATGAAGCTCAGAACGTGTATTATCAGCGCATACGAAAATAAAAGCTACTGTATGTATAAATAAAAGCTGCATTTGAAATAATAAAAAACAATATGATGTTCAAACTTTTGACTTCTTTCTTTAATAACTACATAACACAGTACTTGTACTTTTACTTTCAGTACTTGAGTAGCAATTTTTTTTTCAAAACTACTGGTACTTTTACTTTCAGTACTTGAGTAGCAAAATTTTTTAAAAAACTACTTGTTGCAATACTTAAGTACAAAAAATGTTGAATACTTTAGTACTTCTACTCAAGTCACTTTTTGATCGAGCACTTGTACTTTTACTCAGGTATGGGTTTCGAGGACTTTATACAACTATGTATATGTGTGTGTGTAAAATATACACCTATAAAAACTATATTTATATCATTGTTAATAAAAATCTTTAGGAAGACATGTTGTTTTTGAACACCTTTAATAAAAACCCACAAAAGAAGAGGTAGTCCATACATTGCTACACATGATTACCGCACTATACAGGTGTCTAACTGGCCATGGAGAGACCATTCTAAAGGATAGGCGTACTTGCAAACTGAATCAAATAAATAACTAAATAATCAAGTGATTACCAGGATCCAAAGATGTATAAAAAAATGTGTATATATATATATATATATATATATATATATATATATATATATATATATATATATTTTATTATCAAATTATATTATAAAAAAACACAATAAATATATATATATGTGCACACACAAATAAATATACATATATATATATATATATATATATATATATACACATGTATACACATACGTACACATGCATGCATTCCGTATGCATATGCAGCATAGGCTACTGGTTAACCCATAGAATGCAAACTAAAAGAAAGCATAGAAAGTGTAGAACCATATTAGTCATACAATAATTGAGAATGATACAATAGATGTATATATATATAATGAAACATTTCTTAAAAGCACGCCCAAAAAAAAAAAAAAGGGGCAACATCTCAGCCTTACATAACCCCATGGATCTCCTCGTTAAGTCCCCCAGGAGCACCAGGGTGAAAATCCAGTACGCTTACGTCCTACACAGTTTCTGGAATCTTGCTCCGTCATCTAGGTCCCTGCCTATCACCTCTATACCAAAAACCCTCAAACCCATTGGGTCCCCGTCATGGTACTGTCCAAAGTGACAAGGCACTGAATAGCTGTTGCATTCTCTCGCTCCTTCCTTGATTTTTTTTTTGCTGAGTATGTTACACTTATGCTCCCCAAACCTCACTCTCAAAGGGCATATAGTACATCCTACATATAAAAGACCGCACGGACAAATAAGGCCATAAATCAAATAGTTGGTCCCGCAATTGATGAATTGTTTCATCTTAAAACAGTGCCCATCTGACTCTGCTACTTCTCTTTTTCTATGCCACATGAAAGGGCAGGCTCCACAGTTCTTGCCCTACATTTGAAATTACCCCTTTGATAAAAAATGGTAAACCAGGGGTTACGCACTGCTTCCCCCTTGGGGACCCTCAGTTTTTTTAACCCTACTGGACGCAATCCGAATCCTAAGGTCCCTGGGTTTCCTAAACACTATCTCAGGGTTTGGAGGCAGAATGCCCCCCAGAACGGGGTCTTGTTTTAAGATCCTCCAGTTGCGTCGAAGCACATGTTGGATCTCGAATGCCCTGTTATTGTACATGGTACTAAAACCTAAATGACTCCACTCTGGCGGGCCGGCCACCATACTTGTTGTGCTTACTTCCAAGCTCAGTTAGTGAGTTGGTACCCAAAAGCGTATCATCCTCATACAACAGCTAATACTTTGTGAAGGCTTCCTCAACTAGATCCATTTTGTACCCTTTTCTCTAGAAATCTCTTTTTGAGAACTAATGCCTCGTACACACACAACGATTATCGGCCGACCGATCGTCCGACTTTTGTCCAGAGTTGTGTTTTGTTGGTTGGAATGTGCCTAGACTGCACACAAATTTTCTCGGCCAACAAAAATCTACTTCAGAAGTGATGTCATGTGCTGGTTTACTTTCTGTGTGTTTTTTCTTCTCTGAGCATGCCCAGTCTTGCTCATCAGATTTTTGTCTGCCAAAATCTGTACTGACTGACGGAAAATCGGCCGTTGTGTTGACGGCCAACAAAAATTTTATAGCCTGCACACCAGATTTTTTTTTTTGGCCGAAAAGTCGGAGTCGGTTGTCGAAAGCATCATACTAACAGGCCCAAAAATCGGGCGATCGGACGTCGGCCGAACATTCCCGGCCAATAATCGATGCGTGTGTACGAGGCATAAGCCTTGTACCTCATAATCAGTTCTCCTTGTGCATGTTCTTTGTAACCTACAGAACTGACTGAAGGGAAAATGGGTACAGGCAGTATCACTCCTCGATCCACACATTAACACACCATTAAGGGTTAAGAGTACAGGATGGCCACAGAACAACATATACCACTAATTCCTCCTGCAGCACCTTCCTGGATAAGTTTGGGTATGTGATTGCAACAATCCTTATTAACTATTGTGGTTTTATCGTTTGTATATTTGATTGTTTTATATTTTATGACAGCTATGAATGTACAGTTTTGTGGGTTGATAGTATTGGTTTTTGTGGTATGGGTTGACATTATTGAAACCACACCCATGTGGGAGGAGTTGTTCATGGCCCCACATATGATGTATGGGCCATTTGCTATATAAACTAGTTGTCTTGACATGGCCCATTGGCTCTGAGGAAGAGGCTAAGCCTCGAAACGCATCAGCCATAAATCATTAAGGACAGTGGGCACCAAAAAAATGCTGTTTTACTACCATTGTTTGTGAGTAGTTACTTTTTTCTTACTAATAAAGCCTTTATTAAGGATAATGCCCTAGGCCAGTGCACCCTTTGTTTGTTTTTTGTTCGCAGCACATAGTGACCGCTCTCTCCACAGAAGAGGCAGAGATTGTTCTGTTGACGGTGTAAGCGTTCATCTGGAGAAAGTGATGGATGCATCAGGCTGAGTTGCAAGGGTTCTGGTGTGGGAGGAGCCAGTTTGACAGATGTTGGATAAGCTGGAACTGGATCTTTGGACAACATCCATACAGGTCGGGATGGAAATGCTGACCTTTCCAACATGAGTTCGCATAGGCGACGATCGATAGTATGATTAAGTCTTCCAAAGAACTTGGCACACCTACACAAGCTAATTCTTCTTTAACGTGTGAAACTAAGACGATGAGCCCAGGTTTGGGGTTCACCCTGGAGCAAGGATATGATGAACCCCACCTTTGTAGTTTCTAATGGTTTGTGGTTGTAGTGAAAAATAGAGCTGACATGTATTGCGAAATGCTCTGAACTTGATCCAGTCCCCAGAGAACCCTTCATGGGCTGGCACTCGAGGCTCAGGAGGTGAAATTACTACTGCTGGGCTAACATGGGTCTCTGTTCGAGCAGCCTCTTTAGTGGAAGTGGAGGCAGAAGCAGCAGAGGTTGCAGATGAAGACAGGCATTGCACGTGTTCCTCCAGGTGAGTGTATTCCCTCCTGCAGAGTCTTGACTGCTCAAGTAAAAGAGAGGGTCCTCCTGTAGGCTCAGTCATGGTTTGGTACTGTCACGTACCTGGTTGGTGAGCCTGACTTGAGGAGGAAGGCCTCGAGGGCCACTGGTGGTGAGACAGTAGCCGCTGGAGCACAGCATGGTAAGAGCGCCTATAATCAGTCCAGAAGTCCGTGTGGGCAGACGTGTCAGCAGGATGGCTGGAAGCAGGCAGACTGGCTTGACTTGGCTGAAGACAGACTGTGAATGCACAGCAGGAAGCATGTGCCAGAAGATGCTGAGCTGGACCGAAGGAGCTGTAGCAGGCTGGAAGAACTGGGAGAAGGGTCAGACGAGCTGGGTCGGTAACAGACAGACAGATCAGGCGAGTACAGCAGACAGCAGCGTAGTTGGGTCCCAGGCACAGTTGGCAATGGATGCAGGATAAACAGGTGCAGCAGGCAGTGGCAGAATCCAAGGTGAAGCCAGGGGTCAGGACAAGTAACAGACAGAATGGTTGGAAGCAAGCCGGGTCATGATCAGAGGTCAAATGCAGGAATCAGGAATGTAGGAACAACACAGAACGCTGTGCCATTGCCAATTAGCCATTGCTGAAGTTTTGTTTAAATAGGCCGTTCGCCTATTTGCGTTCGCGCATGCGCATACGTGTGCGCCTGGAAACACCATTAGTGCCATGGCGAAGCCTTTCCTGACACAGAGTGTGTGTACAGGTTGCCGCCTACCAAACTGCCAGTAAAAGAAGTCGGCCTATCCTTAGTCCGTTATGTGGCTTGGATAACTTCTTCTGAGCTTTCCCCCCAAAGTGTCATTCATTAGTCTTTTTGATGGTCGACTGATCCTCTTAGCTTGGAATTCTTGACAGGCAGTGGATGCGGCATCACAAACCTCAGGGACTGTCTCAGGGAGATTCCAGTCAATTTCTACATCTTCTTGTATGGGTTATATTGAAATCAATTGGACCCTCTGTTCACTGACTTGGGGACAGAGGTCCAGGTATTTAGGATTTCAGGGCCACCAGGGCCGGTTTTAGACAGAGGGGACCATAGCCAGTCTATGTTTGCCTCTTCTTACTCATTATCTTCTTCATCAAAACTCATGTACCATGGTCACAATATGTCTGCTCCAATTTTATTTCCACAGAAAGAGTACCTAGCATATCCAGTAGAGTGTGATTGAAGCTTTCAGGCTGGAGGTTTCCTAGGTCGGATAGGGGGTTGTTCTTGATTTTTGGATAGCCAGCATGTCTAACAGTCTTCTAATAATTGTACTTTCAAAGTCTATTCCCTGATCGGACTAAATACGCTGGGGCAGACCGTAATAAGCAAATAATTTTTCCACAAGGACTTTGGCTACTGTTGAGGCTTGTTGGTCTTTGGGAAGCATGGGCATACCGAGTGAAATGATTGATCACTACCAAGACATTGCTCTGCTCACTGGAGTTGGGTTACAGGCACAGGAAATCAATGCACACCAATTCAATAGGTCCTTGACTTTGCAGGTATCCCATAGGGGCAGTATTAGTTGGTAGAGTTTTCTGCTGTATGCCTCTCAGGTATCAGGGACAGTAACCTTTGACTTCAGCCCTCATGCAGGGCCAATAGAATCTGTCCCGGACTAGCCTGAAGGTTTTTTCTGGGCCTAGATGTTCCTTATGTAATGCTAATAATAAAGTCTCCCTGTGTTTTTGAGGTAAGAACAGCTGCCATCTATCGTTTTGACTGTCCGAGGGGCCCCTTCGGTAGACCACTCTATTTCTCAACTGCAGCCGATCCCATTCCCTGTAAACTAGCTGTGCTTCGGGGTATTTGTTAGTAGCAAGTCTGTTTTTTTTGCTCTCCAGCACTGTCAGTGTCAGCTGACAAAGGTGATCTTCCTGTTGGTCTCCCCACAGATCCTTCTTTGATAGCTGGGGTAGACCATCACTTTTAATCTGGGTAAGATCGCAGTAATGACCAGGAACACCAAGTCCTATTGCCCCTTGGTACAAAGCTTGTACCCCTTCTGGAGTCAGTTGCATTCAGCTGTCTGAGGATGCATCTGGGCTATAAGGCCTTCTAGAGAGAGTGTCAGCATCCTGATTGCCCACCTTGAGATGATTTTCAGACTGAATTGAAATCCCAACCATTGATGCCTAGTGGTGTCCAGCTCGGCGGAAGTAAGTATGTAAGTGAGAGGATTGTTGTCGGTCTTGATCACAAAGTTGGCTCCATGAAGGTAGCCCTTTCGCTTGTCTAGTACAGCCCACTTGAGGGCCAGAAACTCCAACTTGTGAGTGGGATAGTTTCTTTCAACTAGAGTCGGGCCTTTACTCACATATGCAACTTTCATCAAGTACCTATCATTCTCTTGGCACAACACCCAGCTTAGCCTTGGGTGCCTTTGGTGAAGATTTTTTTTTAAAAGCTTAAACGCCTGCTTACACTGTTCCATCCATTGATGTCAGATAGGCCCTTAGGTTTCCTAAGCCCTTTATTGGACTTTGCGGTCTCAACAGCTTCTTCTTCTTCTTCTGCCTTTAACAATTCCGTGAGGGGTCGGGCTATCTTGGCAAACCCCTCAACAAATCTTTGGTAGTAAGAACAGAACCCTTAGAACCTTAGCTCAGTGACATTAGTTGGCCTAGACCAAGAGGTGACAGCTTCTAATTTCTCAGGGCCAATAGCTATTTCTTCAGTGAAGACAACATGTCCCAGGTTTGTAGGTTACTGACGTTTGGTAAAACTGGCATTTTTTTAGCAACAGATTTAGCCCCTTCTCATAAGGTCTTTGCAGTACTTTCTCTAGTCGTCCCTCATGCTCTTCCAGAAAATGGTGATACCATCAAAATATAATAGTACATTAATCAGGTTCATGTATGGCACCGCACATTCCCATGACCTCTAGAAGGTTGCAAGGGCTCCTGACGATCCTTGGGGTATTCTATTGAACTTGAAAAATTATGAAAGCCTTCTTCTCCCTGTCTTCAGGATGCATGAGGATCTGATGACACCCGCTTTTAAATCCAGAACACTAACCACTTCAACCCCGACAAGCTCTGAAAGCATCCTCTATCCATGGGGTGGTGTGTTGGTCTGGTCGAGTCCTTCTGTTGAGTGTCCGGTAGTAGCTGCATAACCTCAAAAACCCATTCTCCTTGGGGAGAGGCATAGGGACTTTGTGACTCTCGGATGATGCCTGTTCTCTTTAGTTCTGCCAGTTACTCACAAACGTCCAGGTCGCTCAACAGTATTTGCCAAGTTCTAAATGATTTGTCCTCCTGCAGTCTAATTCAGTGCTGAGCGCTCTTAGCACAACTCACATCATAATAATTTTTTGAGAAAATCTCCTGACACTTAAAGAGCCATCTCTTGACCTTTTCCTATTACTCACGTGGTAACAAGGAGTCTTGAAGCTTGTCTCCCCCCACTAAACCGGATGGGCTATTGGTATGGCTGAATTCACCTGTCCCTTCAGTTTTCTGCTGTATGCCTCTCAGGTATCAGGGACAGTAACCTTTGACTTCAGCCCTCATGCAGGGCCAATAGAATCTGTCCCGGACTAGCCTGAAGGTTTTTTCTGGGCCTAGATGTTCCTTATGTAATGCTAATAATAAAGTCTCCCTGTGTTTTTGAGGTAAGAACAGCTGCCATCTATCGTTTTGACTGTCTATCTTGGCAAACCCCTCAACAAATCTTTGGTAGTAAGAACAGAACCCTTAGAACCTTAGCTCAGTGACATTAGTTGGCCTAGACCAAGAGGTGACTGTCTAGGCCAACTAATGTTGGCCTAGACAGTCCCTTCAGTCTGACTGGGAGACTGGTATTATTTCAGACACTGACACGAACGTTCAAATGACTTTGCTGTAGAGCCCTGGTCGATATCACTCTCAGAATCAATACTACCCCAGTATCCTCTCCTTGAGAATCGGCTTCAAGGACTACAAAGAGCTTGGGATAACCCCTTGTTAACTTGAAGGAGGCCCACAAGAAAGTGATTTCTCCAAAGTTTTCCCACCCCGTCTGTTTGAGCTTTCTACTCTTGAAGGACTTGTTGGTAGGCCTGATGCAGGTTGGGGTGAATAGCCTTTTATGGTTCTAGGGGTAAGCTGTCTTCCCACTAGGTTAGTGTTGGCTCCTATCAGGGGGACAGGGACACAAGACTACCAAGGTATTGAAATTCTCTGTCCTTTTGATCACTGAAGGACTGAACGTCGGTCTGACTGGTAGGTACCCATCGTATGGAAACTTCTGCGCTCCAATTCCCAAATCTCTAAATCCTCCAACTTCTGTAAGGGTATATGCTTCAAATGCTTGCCCTAAAAATGTTGATACAGTAGTGAATTTCAGTAACCTGAATTTGAATAATCAAAACAGTGAAGTGCTGGAAGTCAAATTCAACAGACCAGTGAAATATAATAAAGAAATAAATAGTCCAAAATAAAGTTTATCAGAAAAAAATCCAAGTGAGAATTTGTCTGTGTTCTAGTTCGGCTATATTGCACACTCGCCAGAAGAGCAGACTGCTCACTTAAAGCTTTGTTACCCCAACACAAATTTCGGATATGTGCCTGCTGTATTTTAGGAGCTGGAAAAAAACATTAATACTGCTAGATCCACATCCACAGATCCATAGATAACATCAACTCCACTCGTAGTGAACAAGCACGTAGCAGTTGTGTGAAACGCGTCTATTGTCCTACCCTGCTGTACCTTGTACCACCTATGTGAATAAAGGAGCTTTTATTCATTAGATTCCGTGGTGGTGTGCGACCATTTTTCTTCTTTCATGCTTCTCCTGATGGCAAGCAGAGGTTCTTCACCCACCTTGAATCATGGACTTTGACTAGTCTGAGCGGTGTTAACTCTCTTCATTGTTACATCCATAAAGTGCCACTTTGTGCAAAAAAGACATCTATCTGAGGAAATCTCCAGTCTTTTAACTAAATCCTGCAGGGGCAGCACTCCACTTGTTGTGCAGCATACATCATAGGCAATAAATAGAAAAACACCATATAGTGTAGTAATTGCTTTTCTGACCAGATGGACCCGGGGATCTCCACCAGTACACCTGACCCCAAACAGCCATTTTCCCCTGGCACCAGAGTGTTGCAGCTAAGGTATCCATATTAACAGTCTCTTGCTTGATGTCTTCTTGCAAACTAAAGGAATCCAAGATGAGCCCCCACATTTAGTGCTACCCCTGGTTGAGATGGGACCTCTGACGCTGGACTCTACCTTCCCAATAACTTCAGCCGCTCTGACACACCTGGCTGAATATGTAAGCACTAGATTTCACAAATAAAATCACTGATAGTAAACTCAACACCCAGCAATACTGCAAAAAAGGGGAAACTTAGTAAATTGAGGCCTTTTAAAGGTTAAATGTTGTAACAAGAAAGTAATGATGTAAAGAAGATTCAAATAACAGAGACCACACTTTTACAAGCCACTCAGGTCAGCCTAAAGAGTAACACTGCCATGCAGAGTGTGATAATGAGCAGTAATAAGGACAGACATATATAAACCTCAAGCTTTTATGCCCAAGTGCAGAAGGCGCTTTTATGTTAGGCCTAAGACTGCCTTAAGGCTGCCTGAAGGATGCCAGCAGGGCCTGAGCTGCTCAAATGAGATGGTGTGTGGACAAGTTCAGTAAACAGGGACAGTCCTTAAGTTGTTTCTTCTGCCAGCTATTGTTGGGACCCTTTAAGCATTGGTGCACTTTAAGAGTGTTAATGACACTGCATCCAGTTGAGGCACACTAGAGGACTTTTCTTTGGCTCAGCTGTAATGTGGTTGAGGGAATGGATTAAAATCAAGTCAGGAACAAAAAAGTTCAATGAAGCAATATTATCTTAAACATGGGCACAGAATAATGTCCTACAGCATGTATGTAGTAGATCTAACAGTGGCTGTAACAGGTTCAGCAGTTAGCCATCCTATTAGAGGCTAAGTTCCTGGCAACAGTCCTCTCACCAGTCCTGTCTCTCAGCTGTGGTGGGAGAGGTAGAAGGGGGCCCTTGTCTCTTGTTACTTCCTCAACTCCGGCGAACAGCACTGGTTGGTGATGAGTGGATGGTGATGAGCAGTTACATGCTCTCTTTGATCATTCTGCAGCTTTATACTGCTCCTGAGTAGTGATGACTTGGGGTACAGGATTTTCCCTTTGGCTGGGATCCCGAATGACTAGATGTGCTGCCACAAAAGTCCACACTCTCCCTTGTCCCAGCACCAACTGCCCTATGTTTTCCCCAGCAGTCTGCTATGAATCCCTCCAGCACTCCCCACGGAGTCCCGTGGCTCCCTGGGAACTGCAGTCTTCTTCCTGCTTCATACATGTCCCAAAATACCACTTGTGTGTTTCTAATTGCTGCCCTTGGGTTTAACAGCCAGATTAAAGAGATAATAGAAGAGGGGGGGGGGGTTAGGGCAGGAGCAGAGAGAGTGAGCAGGCATACTTGAGACCCACAGCTCTTTGTTGTTGGGCAGCTCCAAATATTGAGGAAGAACAAAGCTGCCAGCACCTGGCTACAATTAAATTGTTCTAAAGCTATGTGTTTCCTGGTGAGAGGCTTTAGCTGCTTTTTCAAACATTATTTGTAATTTTTCCCTGTAGTTGGTTATAAATGGTTTAGGTACAACAGGGTGGCTCAACCCTCCCTGCTCCAAGAATGTAAGAAATAAAAAGGGACACTCTGTGTTCCCAGCTTTCTCACTATGACTACAGATGTCAAATCTGTTGTCATCTATAACAGCTGAAGCTTCCAGACACCGCAGGAGGCTGCTTTATACAGGGTGCTGGACTGGAAAATTATTTCCATTTGAAAGAGTCCAAAAATGAATTATAGGTAATTTTTACATACATTACTGGAGATGGAAAACTAAGAGAATTTGGTACAAACAGTATGCAACCTACACTTGGATGCTAGTACTTGGTTTACCGGTCACTTGCAGCTCCACTGGGCTGGGAAAACCTTGGCCACGTGTACATTTTATATGAACCATTAGATATTAACAGCGCTCTCACTCCCACAAAATAGTGTACACATACTCATAAAGTGCTCATACTCGAATGAATGTGTTAAAACAATCAGCACAATCAATGTTATATAGTGTCTTTTTAAAGTTCAAAGTGAATCCAGAAAGCACCGCAGTAGTTCCAAACCAAGGTAACTGTTAGTGTCTCCTCTTCACCAAGAACTTCTTGACCCCTATTACAGGCAGTCAAGAAGAGCATTAGGTGTCTAATTATCCACTTGCATCAATCCACAGCTTTAAGTGTTAGGAGGACATTTCAGACTGCACCAGCAATTTTGGCATGCCTGCGCCTTTAAATTCTCCTTGCAGAACTCACACAAAAAGGAAGGTAAAAGGGAAACCTCTCATGGCGTAGTATTTATAAAGTTTATTAAAATAAAGTTACACTTACAATGTTGAAAAATGTTTCCAGCTTTCAGACAGACAGTATGGGAATGCCGGTTTGTAGCAAACCAACGTTCCCATGCTGTCTGAATGCTGGAAACATTTTTCAACATTGTAAGTGTGATTTTTAACTTTCTTTCAATAAAATTTGTAAATACTACACCACAAGAGGTTCCTCTTTTACCTCCCTCTTTGTGCCAGTTCTACGGTGATTATTTAAAGGCACAGGAGGGCCGATATTGCTGCTCCGATCTGAGATGTCCTCCTAAAACTGTGGATTAATGCAAGTGGATAGTGAGACATCTAATGCTGTTCTTGACTGCCTGTAATAGGGGTCAAGAAGTTCCGGTGAGTGAGCTGTGTGCTGAAATGTTGGTGAAGACTAACTAACTTTGGTGTTGAACTACTGCGGAGCTTTTTGAATTTTAAACGGACACTACATAACATTGATTGTGCTGATTGTTTAACACATTCACTGAAGTATGTGCACTTTATGAGTATGTGTACACTATTGTCATGAATCTGCTGTAATGTTTCATGCCCTGACTGTCTGACTCTGGTCTGTGTATCAGCTTTTAAGACCGTGCTCTCACACCTGTGTTTGAGTAATCTTCTTTCTGCATGGCGCCACCCCAGCCTCTAACAGGAAACACTATATTAACCCGCGCACTGCAAGCCAGCTTTGTCTGAGCAACAATTGTGTGAATGCTTCCTTGAGTGTTTCTTGCCGTGTGCTCTATGTCTGATCTCCATGTACCAACTTTGGCTTGTTCACCTAACCATCTCTGTCTGCTTGTTGGCTCGACCTTCGGCTCATCCTTCTGATCATCCCTGTCTGCTTGTTGCCCCGACCTTTGGCTCGTCCTTCTGACCATCCCTGTCTGCTTGTTGCCCCAACCTTTGGCTTGTTCTCCCCACTATCCCTTGTTGCCATGGACTGCTGCTTCCTCTCCATCCACCTGAGCCAGCCATGAGCGTGAGCTGGGAGACTCTGGGGGCCGCGACCTGGAGTCAGCTGCAGCCATGTCCATCCTCACCATCAGAGGCTCTGGTGAAAACCTGCTGGCACTTAGACTCCACGCCCTGGGGAATCTTATGCTCTAGCTCCCTGTCCAGGACCATGGCTGCGACCCTGTGTAAATGCTTTTTTGAGTCATCGACCCTTAGCAATCAGCCGTTGGGTTCACGACCTCCGCGGTGCGCTCCCTGTCAATTGGTTCCGCAGGTGACGCTTTGTAACGCTCCTGCATTTTATGTATGATGTGGATTTTCAGCTGCAGAAATATTCCACTTCAGTAGTCATGTAGAGAAACGCTGAGACACCAATCCCAACTCTCAATGACTCATCATGTGTGGATGATCTCAATTCAGCAAGTAAATACACACACTCAATAAGATGGTTCCTAGAGTGGCTTATGTATATAGTAACACAGTGATGATAGGCTGAAGAGACAGGTTGGGTAGAGATGGTAGATGACAGACACTTGAAAGGAAATGTTCTTGAAAGTAAGATAGTAGCAGATGGGATGCAGATAGGTTTAGCAATCATGTATGGTAGCAGATGACAGAGTAGCAGGTGGACATACAAGAGAGATCAACCCAGTGCAAGAACAGGTGGTAGTAGGCTCAAGAGCTAGCAATCTTAGATAATGCAGATGTAGTAATAGTCCTTAGTATGCAGAGCTAGATAGTGTAAGCTTTAGTATAAAGGTTATAGAGGTTTCCCCTGTGGGGTACTTATCACTAATAGCAATGTAGCAGAGGAGAGGTTCGGAAAGAGCGGATGATCCGGTAGCGGGATACAGGGATCAGCGCAGCGTGGTTCCGACAGCGAGGTATGCTTGCAAGCATGAGAGCTTCAAGACAGGTTAGCATCAAGGCACAAAGCAGTTTGAACGAACACATGTGAGTGAGAGCCGGCGATCTAAATAGCCATCCAGTCCGGCGCTCAGTGATGACAGCATCAGTCTTAAAGGTGTATGCGCACCTTACCAAAAGAGAATGGTGGGGCGCATACACTTATGAAAGAGTAATTAGGGTACCCAAAGGTACCAGAACATTACACGCTTACACTGAGCTTAGAGATGTGTTCTTGTAGTTGAAGGGGCCCCCTATTTCACTATGATGTAGCAAGAGTCCAGAATTCTGTATAAGTGAGCCCAGGTACATTCAGGTCTCCTGGCTGCAATGAGAGAAGAAACTGTGATGCCTGCAAGGCTGCTGGAAGTCTCATGCTCCCACTGCCAATTAGCTCTGAGCCCAAATGGCTTGGCCTCCCGGAAGGCAAGGCTCCATTGATCTGTCTGCCAACACTCCCACAGCACCAAGAGAGTGGCTTTTCCTGGGCAGTTTTACTTAATTCCCCTCCTTGGCTCCCCCTGTGCCTCAAAACATTTAGGGATCTGTGGTTCAGAAACCCAGTTGTGCCTTTTACATGGCTGTTGCTTTAACAACACCTCCGAAGATTCTTAGAAGTCTATGGCTTTGGCTCTGCCTCTACTGACCAGAGGAAAATGGTGTGCCATAGGTTAAGTATCTCAGGAAAGGGGGACAGAATAAAAGCAATATCTAGATCTCCATATTAATGTAGTACAGAACCAGGCTACATTTTTTTCTTTTAAAAATCCAAAAGATTGATGAATAAGATGATAATTTAAAAGTATCAGGCTAAGTACAGAACTGGTGAGGGGACACACTGCACGCCTTTGCTGCCATTGTGCTATGTGCTGGGCGTCTATTGTGCCCCTGTGCCTTTAAGGAGGGTTGGGCTACCTCCAGGCCCACCTGCCCCCTATCTATCCAATTGAATGCATGTGTTTCCACTGTGGAGGCTCTCATAGATTTACAGGAGTTAGGACTGCAGGTAATACAGTGTGCCGTGACGTGGCCCTGCAGCTTACGCATGTGTCTGCAAATGTGTGCTAACTAAACCCCTGTTTTTAACACATACTGTTAGACAGGTTGGTTGATGAGCTGAGCTGGGAATTTTTCTGGTTTTGTCTTGCATGCATTGCCCTTCCATGTGCTCCTTGCTGTGAAGGCTAGTTATAGGTGAGGGCAGGGCCCATTTTGTTTGTTATTTAAGTACAGAACTGAGTTGTAAAAAACAGCCTTGAAAAAGGAAACTGATACGGGACATAAGGTTTCAGTCTAATATGATTGAGACAAAGGGCCAAAAGTTTCTGTTTTTATCACTGTCAAGACTTTTTTCTTCTGTAACCGTTTTTTGCCCCAATTTCTTTTTTTTTTTTTTATGGAAAACTGTTTTGCAATTGCTGGTCTCCATTATGTTAGCTGCTTGGTAATTCTGCTGATTCATATTTCATCAAACTAAAATCATCCTTATCTGCATACTTAGCCCACTTTAGTATCTCAAAGTGTTGAAGCAAAACAGCTGGCCCTTACAGCCAGGAATTATAGCATTTTCAGAAAAACAGGTCAGCAATAGGGATGATCGAACGGTTCGGGTCGACCATCGGTTCGACCCGAACATTGACTGTTCGAGGTTTGGCCGAATTCCGAACTTTTTGCTGAAAAAGTTCAGAATTCGGCAACCAGAACTGACCAAAATGCAATGGGACAGGAACTGGGCTTTAAAAGCCCGTGATTGGTCCAGAACCATCAGTAAAAGCCAATTGAGGGGGCAGGAGAATGCTAGGAATGTGATTGGAGTGACTAGGGGGTCCAGAGTCCAATCATTAGTGAATACGCCCCCCAGTATATAAAATAGCCCCGCCAAATCTCTACCATTTTAATACAGGGCTGTGGAAGAGAGTGGAAGCAGTTCTGTTACTTCTGCTTCAAAGTGTCATTTAGCAATTATTAGTGTGAGGAAAGGGATATCTAGTGTAGTTAGGGTACAATTTTCCACTATAGTTAGATTTAATAATCTAGTTTCTGTAGGGAAAGTGTTAAGTGTAAGGGGACCGTAGTGTATTGTAGGGTTAACTGACTCTGACTGCTATGTCAGGGTGACAAAACCCTTCCATGTCAGGGTGACCGCTATAGAGAAAAGATAGTTTCTCTTAGAACACTTATAGAACCGGATAGTGACTTTGCCCCTGTCACCCGGCTTTTTGCTGCAGGCGTTTATAGGGCTTTTTTGAGGACATGTTTGGAGTCAGGCATGACATCTGAACTTCTGTGTAGGGGTATATATACACACACACATGTATGTATATATACACATACACATATATAGGTGTGAAAATAGCAGAAACCTATGCTTGCGCTAATTAAATAATTAACACCCATATGGCTTCTCTGCTATAACACCTATATGTGTGTATGTGTATAAATACATATAAGTGTGTGTGTATATATACCCCTATACAGAATTTCAAAGACGCCCAAAAAATGCCCCAAAAAATGCCTGCGCCAAAAAAAAAAAACGTCCAGGTGTGTTTTTGCAGCAGGCGTTTTTGTTGGGCATTTTTTGGGGGTCTTTGGAGGCAGGAAAAACATCTGAAATTCTGTATAGGGGTATATATACACACACACTTATATGTATTTATACACATACACATATATAGGTGTTATAGCAGAGAAGCCATATGGGTGTTAATTATTTCATTAGCGCAAGCATAGGTTTCTGCTACTTTCACACCTATATATGTGTATGTGTATATATACATACATGTGTGTGTGTATATATACCCCTACACAGAAGTTCTGATGTCATGCCTGACTCCAAACATGTCCTCAAAAAAGCCCAATAAAACGCCTGCAACAAAAAGCCGGGTGTAAAAGTAGCGAAACTACCTGTTCTGTATTAATTCTAACACAAACAAACTTTTTTTCTGGTTCTGGACATGCTACAGAGCTGAAACTTCACAGGTACACTTTTTAGACCCCCCAGACACCAAATCCAAAGAAATCTAATTTTTTCTCAGGGTTTCAAAATTGTGTTTTTTGATTACCGTAGTTTGGGTCCTATTGATTTCAATGGGGTTCTGAAATCTGGGCCGAACTTTCGGAAGTTCGGGTGTTCTGGTCGAACCGAACTTTTGAAAAGTTCGATCATCCCTAGTCAGCAACAGTAGCCTTCAAATTTTTCTCAAGACAGGTATTGTTTATGGATTGCTTTCTCTCATTATGTTACTGACCTGTTCACCAAATTGAAGTATCTTCGCAGATATCCTGGATCCACATGACTCTTGCACAGTTCAAGTTCGGTACGAGGGTAATAATGTATATAGTTCACACACATCTCATCCGTTATACTGAACCCACCCTGCAGCACCAGAAACAAAATTACAGTGTATAACATTCACATACACAGTAAAGGGAATAACAAAGACCAACAAACAAAACCAATGTAATATTAGTTTATGCTCTTTGAAATCATTAAAAGGTCAGACTATCAAAAATAGTTAATTTAGCTTTTGGTGAATCTTGGAAAAACAAGGCCAGTTATGTTTCCATTTTCAGATAAGATATACATATGGGGTCTATAAAGGATAGAAGCAGATCTCAGGGGTTACATCATATCTTACAACAATGTCATGAAAAAAGAAGCTGCCCAACAATGTTCCCATTTGTAAAACAATGTTCTTCGAACTTATAGACAACATTTATCAGAGAACTCGCTTGATTCAAAGAAAAAATTACAGGAAGCATACCTTAAATATATTTGTACCTTCTCAAACAAAACAAAAGCTACATTACACAAACAACAAATCGTATTCATGGGACTATAAATTCCTTCCTTTCCTCAAACTTACCAGACCACACGGCCCTAAATGCCATATTACTAAAATAATAGATCCCAACCTCCAAAATAGCGCCACCTGTATGAAGTTATTAGCTAAAATCACGGCAGTTCATATCCACACCCACATCCCAGCATCATTTACCCTCTACCATTTGGGCTTTCTTCGCAATAAACACTCTACTATAGGCATCAGAACAGCAATTGCAGCTACAATCTGAGCCAAACAATATCCCTCTTCTCTCCTTCCCTCCTGAGCCTCGATGCTGAGAGGGCTTTTGACAAAATAGACTGGTCTCTCCTGAATCACATTCTTTTTACTAGGACATGTCTTTTCTTTTCTTATATACAATATACTGTATTTATCATAATCCCTATACCAAACAAATGATCAAAAACAAACTTTCTTCTCCAATGCCACTGTCCCAAAGCACAAGGCAAGGATGCCTCCTTTCTCTCATTCTGTTTACTCTGATGCTGGATCATCTCCTGCACCTATTAGGATCCTAACCTACTTTCCAAATCCCTATAATCTACACAAGGTTAACATTCCTCCTTCGCTATGCTTTGAATAAAGGACCTCTGACTTCTTGGACACACTTTAATATTTCATATATGGGCAGAATAAGCTTGATAAAAATGGTAGCCTTTCCCAAACTTTTTGTCCTCCCTCTACACCTTAAGCCAAGGGTCTTCAAACTATGGCCCTCCAGTTGTGCAGGAACTACAATTCCCATCATGCCTATTCATGGCTGAAAATGTAAGAATTTTACAATGCCTCATGCGATGTGTAGTTCCACAACAGCTGGAGGGCCGTAGTTTGAGGATCCCTGCCTTAAGCACTCTGATCTCAAACATGTCTATAGAAGTTCAGAGAATTCACCTGGGCAGCAGGAGTGCAACAATAGGTTTATGCACCTTACAACAACCTTCCAGTAATGGAGGATTCCATTTTCCTGATCTAGTAACTGTATAACTTAGCGTCTCTAACCAGCTACGTAAGGGATTGGATTCATGGCATCTCGATGTACACGAACACTGAACTTGAGCAAAATATGATCCTTCTAAATACTTGTTCTTCATATAAATAAAATACTCCTAACCACTGAGGTGTCAGTGAATCTCTTCTTATATGTTATGTGGTTGTCATGGCAAAAAAAATATGGACACATTGCATGCAAATCAGCCACGCATTGCTACATAAAAAAAACCTCTGATTTATACTGTACAGGCCACAGTGGCCCTGTGATTTCTAACAGCAGCCCTGCCTCTAACCCCTGGGCACTTTTTGGACTAATCAACATCCCAGTTATTAAAATCTCAAGAGGCTGCAAACAACCCCTCATTGTCATATCCCTTACAGCACGGAAAGCCATCCTACTTAAGTGGATCTACCCAGAACCCTCCACCATTTCTTTGTATTTTAGACAAACGATCCTATGTTTTCCACTTCGAATGATTGGAGGCCTCCTTACACAAGGAATCAAGGGTCCAAAAATACTTTGATGTCTGGGAATCTTTTATTCAATCTTTGCCTATAGAAACTTAACTATAATTAGTACAATGTTTTCAATATACCCAGTGGTATCCAACGGAATGTTAACCAATGACCCTCCAATTTATATATTTCCCTCCACTTAAATCAAAATGTATTTATGTTTTAATAGCGAAGGCCCCCCCTCTTTCCTCCATCTGCTAGTTGTTAGACCAACCACCATCTAACGTGTTTGTTAATGTCCATGATTAATGTTCCTCCTAAGACCCAGCACTGCTACTTCTCAGACTATACTGACAAACCGTATGGTAATAGTTTTGTATTGTTTCACTGGCCAAATGTTGCATTCTTGCTTAAAAAAAAAAAGCGTCTCACAAACATTTACTGGTGGAGAATCAATCACTCCAAATGAAAACACATGCCACTGGATGGTTCTCCACCAAAAAATCTTTGTGTAAGTTACATTATCTGCTTTATAAACATACCCTATAGTGTTCTAGAAGTAGGTGATATCACAATGCATTAATAAAATATTTTAGTGTTAATTTTAAAGAAAAATCTACTGTGAAACCTATTCAGATATATACAATTTGTAAAAGTAGTTTTGGTAATCAGATATACAGAGTAAACCATTTTGTAATGGTCCCTGCTAGCTTTAGATGCAGGACATCAAATGCACTGTCCAAGAGATGGAACCAAGTAAAAGAGTATCCAGGAACAACATCATCAACTATGTACTGTATATCTAACAAAACAATTTATATAATATGTTAACCCAACATTTCATATTCCTGATATGTGTCTGCTCTACAATGTACTTGTATGAAAAAGTATCCTCTTCTCTTGTATAACTTCCTTTGTGTTCCTGCCAGTCACTCTGCTTACCTATTAAAACTGACCACATTAGGCACGAGAGCACAGTGATCATACTTGACACACCATCCTTGCAGAGCCATTTACTGGGAGGTTCAGTGTACTGCTGTTTCTCCTCCCCTACCTCTCTGAGCTCCTTATGCAGCTCCTTATGTTAAGAGAACAGAGTGTATGTGAACACTTATAAAAAAAAGGAGAAAAAAAGGTATTTATAATGTTTTTATATGCATACAAAAATTTCGACTTCGATGCAGAAGAATAACAAGCAAGAAAAAAAAGATCAAAACAGCAAGCAGAGCTGATATAATCTGACAACAAACCAACATAGTTCTTTGCTGTGTACATGATGTGATCCCCCAAGAGGGTGACAAGTAAAGGTTTTACAATGTAGGCATTAGGCTCTTACCACTGTGACCCGACTTCTGTCTTCTGTGTTGTAAGAACAGCTAGTGATCAGCAAATCCCCCTGTGAGGTCAAGGAAAACACTCTGTGAAACTCATATGACTAAATGCTACTGTCCCACCAGCATAGATGAGAGTAACCATAGATACAGGTTATAGCTACATTGCCTATTCTACAATGTATTGTACACATAGTATTTCTGGGGCTTGTGAGTTTTTCCAGCTTGATTATGGCTCAAAACAGCTGTGGAGATGTTTGATAAATGTGTCCATATTTAGGCTGCATGTGCAGTATACACCAGCAGTTATGAATATATGAATTTAATCAATAGCTCTATATTTATGCTGTATCTAGGCTATAAACCAGTTGCTCAAGATGGATAGTTGGATGCCCCTATATGTAGTCTGTATTGGTGTTAAAAAAAACAGAGTTTTTGGTTGTACAGTTGGATAAATTGTTCTAGATGTAGCTTGTATTTGTGGTATAAACCAGTAATTCTGAATGAATGAATGATCCATAAAATGTGTATATTGATTCTGTATCCATGGGATAAACCAGATATTTTGGGTGGTTAGTTAGATAATGGCTGTATATTTAAGCTATACCTGGGCTATAAGTCAGTTCTAGATGCACAATTAGATAATGGGCTCTATATTTGTCAGGGAAGGACTAGGCTAGGGGTCAGGGGAATTTTCCCCTCTTAGGCCAGTACTGATGTTGGGTTGGGGACCCCAAGTAGAGGTACTCTACCAATCAGACCTTAGTCAAGGAAGGACCTGTCCTGAGGGACAACTGCTGGACATTATAGGAACTGTTTCTTTTTTAGAACTGTAATCACAGCACCTGGTTAGGTCCTCCAGTACCTATTTAGGTATTCTGTCATGTGACCTAATATAGAGTGCAACAAATGAAATCAGTAGCAGAAGATTTACATATGTCAGGTGCGATGATCAGAAATCTGAATATGTAGCAGGTAGGGGTATAGATAAAAGGGGGATATGAGACAGTGGCGGCCCATCCATTAGGGGCACAGGGCCCCCCCCCCCTATCCATAGCATCCTAGCCCCCTAATCTACCTGCAGGGCGTCGGATGCATGGATTCCAATGGGGGAATTTTTTTTTTTGAAGCACATGATTAGAGCCAGAGGCTCTAGTTGGCTTCAAAAAAGGATGGGCTCGGGGGGAAGAGCACTTTGGCCTGAGCCCACCCAGTTGTTTGACAATAGCGAATGATTATTCGCTATTGTCACACGGATTCTCCTCCTGGCCAATCAGGAAGCAGGTCCTGAGACCCGTTTTCTGATTGGTCCTAGGAGAAGCCATCCTATTGGCGAAGGAGTAGGAGGGAGGAGACGCAGGGGAAGCCCGACCAACGAAGGGGGACACGGAGGAGACTGAGGCCTCCACATGTCAGTCCAGGGGCAGCACAGGGTGAGTGAGCTGACGACCCAGGGGGGGGGGGTATGGTGTGCGGTGCGGGCTGGAGCTGGTGTGGTCCGTGGTCAGGTCCGTCTGACGCCCCCCCCCGACCCATAGAGCACCAGCCGCGACTGGTATGGGAGCTAAACCCCCCAAAGCATCAGTCCATGGCACATGCGGTTGGACACTCTAAAGGGCAGGAGCCACACAGCCTGGGCATCTTTCTGCTTACTGCTCCTCTCCCGGGCCATGTATGGACAGTTCAGCTAGGAGAAAGGGGAGGAGAATCCTAATTGGCTGTAAAGACACTAGCTGCATGGTACAGGGAGCCAGAGAAAGTAGAGCCAAGCCCCAGAAGAATGCAGGAGTGTGTAGTACAGAGGAAGAGAAGCAGAGAGAGAAACAAAGTGAGCTGTTCTGTGTAGAAAGGAGAGGGATCAGAGAAGGAAAGGGCAGGGAGATGACAACTGCACTATGTACGCTGGGCTGTATATGGCATGCTCCCCACCAATGTTATCTGCACGCAAGGCTGTATATGACATGCACCTTGTCAACTGCACTCTGTATACTGGGCTGTAAATGACATACTCCTGACCACTGCACTCTGTATGCTGGGCTGTATATGACATACTCCTGAGCACTACACTCTGTATGCTAGGTTGTATATGACATACTCCTTTGCCCTGCACTCTGTACGCTAGGCTGTATATGACATACTCCTGAGCACTGTACTCTGTATGCTGGGCATTGGCACTATGATATACTCCTGACCACCAGTGTTAATTTCGTCACCGAAAATATTTTTGTTAAGGAATCTAACACTATTTTAGTTGACAAAAATATGACTAAAACTAAAGCAATTTAGATGACTAAAATACGACTAAACCTAAATTGAAATTTATTGTCAAAATTAACACTGCACTACCATATGATAAATGATAATTTTTTTCTTAATATTTAGTGTGTGTAAATTATTCAGGTAATATGTGCAATGGAGCCAACAGAGTTTACAGTTTTTTTTTAATAGTTGAAATATTTTTGTTTGTTTATGAAACTTGGTTTTATTTATAAAGACACTATATATCACCATGGCTAAATCTGTGTCTGTAGTGCATGTTCAAACCTTAATACCAGAAATAATGACATGTTGTTCGATTTTTACTCCAGGAGTATATAATGAGTCTGGAAATTCTAGAGAAATGCTTAAATAATACATTACAATTAAACGAAACCCATTCGATTTTAGTAGACTAAAACTAAAACAATTCAGATGACTAAAATACAACTAAAATAAAATGGTATTTTAATCAAAAGACTATGACTCAAACTAAATTGAAATTTGACATCACAATTAGCACTACTGACCACTGTACATTGGGCTGTTCATGACATGCACTGACCACTCCACTCCACTCCACATGCTGGGCTGTATTTGACATGTTCCTGAACAATGCACTTTTGCTCAGTAGTCACTATATTAATGATGTTCTTGCTAAAGGTAGGCTGTTTGCTGAGGACTGTGCTGAGATTTGTGCATGTTGGTTAAACTCCTTAATTGTGGCACTGTAATTAACCACTTGCCGACCAGCCGCCGTAGTTTTACAGCGGCAGGTTGGCTCTGTTACACGCAACGACGTACCTGTACGTCGTTGCATGTAGCAGACAGTGGGGGCCTACACGCGCTCCTGGAGGCACGCACATGCGCCGATTGGCTATAGGGGTGTCAGGGTGCCAGGAAACCAGACCACACGGAGATGCAGGTAAAATAAAGCAGTTTGTTGGAGCAAACAACAATAAACACACAGCAAGAGTAAGGAAGTGGGAGCAGGAACAAGCCGGGGTAAAGTCCAGAAGCAGGTAGTCATTCAAGTTGGGGTTGATTCTAGAAGTGGGTGGTCTGCCAATTCCAGGTCATCTGCCGATGCCGGGTCGTCTGCCGATGCGGGGACGAGAGCCAGGAGAGTTGTCAGCCAAGTCAGGTCATACAGGGAGGAAAACGGAGAACAGAAGACGGCCAACAGAGATGCATCTTGAAGCACAAACACAGGGGCAAGAACTGCAACCCATCAGGTGATAGATATATTCAGGTGTGCAACATCATCACTGTGCGTTACCCAGGCAGCAGGCAAGTGATTATGCAATCAGAGTCTATAAGAGGCAGCAGTCTGCACATGTCCAAGATGGCTGCCAACAGGAGGGCAAGGTAAGACTCTAACAATACCCTCCCCTCAATGGCCCCTCCTCCACGGAGCAAAACACAGTTTCTGAAGAAAGTGAGCATGGAAAGCACGGAGAAGGGCAGGAGCATGAACATTCATGGAGGGAACCCAGGAGTGCTCCTCAGGACCATAACCCTTCTAGTGCACCAGGTATTGAACTTGACCTTGGAACAGACGAGAATCCATGATGCTGCTAACCTCATAGTCCTCATGATTGCCCACAGAAATGATACGAGGGCAAGGAAGTGACGAAGTATAGCGATTGCAAACCAGTGGCTTCAAAAGTGACACTTGAAAGACATTGGAGATAGGCATGCCAGAGGGAAGACCAAGGGCATAGGACAACCGGTTCACCTTACGGAGGATGCGAAAAGGTCCAACAAAACAGGGTGCCAGTTTTTGAGTGGGCACCCTGAGGTTGAGATTACGAGTCAACAACCGCACCCTCTCCCCGACCTGGTACGAAGCAGAAGATAAACATCTCCGGTCTGCCTGGAGCTTCTGATATTGTGCAGAGACCCGTAAAGACTCTTGAATCTGCACCCAAGAGGAACGGAAGACACATAGATGATCCTCCACTGGCGGGATATCCTGTGGTGAGAACGACTCAGGCAACACAGCGGGTTGGAACCCATAATTGGCCATGAATGGAGACATTCTGGAAGATGAGTTGATGGCAGAATTCCTAGCAAACTCCGCCCAGGGTAGCAGATCAACACAATTGTCCTGATGGTCAGAGATGTAGCAGCAGAGAAATTGCTCCAGAGCTTGGTTGGAATGCTCAGCAGCACCATTGGACTGCGGATGGTAGGCCGAGGAGAAGGAGAGTCGAATACCCAACTGGGAGCAAAAGCAAACTGGCTCCCACGGTCCAAGACAATCTCCTTTGGCAACCCGTGTGAACGGAAGACCTCCCTGGCAAACACAGAAGCAAGCTCCTGAATGGTAGGCAGCCGCTTAAATGGAGCACAGTGGCATATTTTGGAGAACCAGTCGACAACCATGAGGATAACCATGTAACCTCGAGACGCGGGAAGTTCCTCAAAAAAATCCATGGGCAAGTAAGACCAGGGATGCTCCCAAATTGGGAATGGGATGCAGTAGGCCCAAGGGAAGGTGCCGAGGAGATTTGTGTTGGGCACAGACGGAACAAGCAGCAACATACGCAGCAACATCAGTGCGGAGAGATGACAACCAGAACTGACGAGAAATAGCCCAGAACATCTGGTTCTTAGGAAACGCTGAATGAAACGGAGACCACTGGGGCAAGGCCATTGTAGAACAGCTGAAACCTTCTGAGGGTCCATGGAGAACCCTTCAGCAGAATTTATGTAGCCCAAGAAGGCAACCTAGGACAGGTAGAATTCACATTTCTCAAGCTTACAGAAAAGCCCATTCTCACGTAACCGTTGCAGTACCCGTCTGACATCCAGGTAGTGTGATTCAATGGAGCCCGAGTAAATCAAGATGTCGTCCAAATAGACTACCACGCATTGCTGCAACATATCACAAAATACATCATTAATGAACTACTGGAAGACAGCAGGCACATTGCACAAGCCAAAGGGCATCATCAGAGGTTCGTAATGATCGGTCGAACAATTCAGTAATCAATAGAATTGGGTATGCATTCTTGACTGGGATGGAATTGAGGCCCCTATAATCAATGCAAGGTCTCAACTCACCCCCCTTTTTCTTTAAGAAGAAATAACCGGCACCGCTGGAGAAGTGGAGTTGTGAATGTGCCCCTGGGCAAGTGCATGCGCAACGTACTCTTCCATGCGCAACGTACTCTTCCATTACCTTATTCCCTGCAAACGAGAGAGGATAAATCCTGCCACAAGGGGGAATGGAACCAGGTTGCAAGTCTATGGCACAATCGTATGGGAGGAAGAGTACCAGCGTGCACCTTATCAAATACATCTTGGTCCTAAGTACCTTAACAGGCCCATGGATACAAACAGCACCACACTGTGGGGATCAAGAGAGAATCTTGACCGACTGCCAATCAAAGGTCAGATTGTGTTTCAGAAGCCAAGGGTACCCCAAAACAATGGAGTAGTGTGTGAACGAAATAACCTGGAAACAGGTCGACTCCCTGCGAACAGCCCCTATCGCCATATCAACCGGAAAACAATATCGCAGGTAACCTGTGCCGGTTGTAGTGGTCTGCCATCAATTGGCTCGATAGCTAGTGGAGAAATATGAGGCTGCAAGGGTATGGAATTCGCAGTAGCAAACATACTGTCAATAAATTAACCGCCAGCACCAGAGTCTACCAACGCCTGAGTAACCACCGAACCCATTGCCCAGGAGAGGACAACTGCGATTAGCGTTTTATCTTTATGGAAAACCGGGGACGAGGAAATTCCACCTAAGAGGACCTTAGGTGCGAGCGTTTTCTGGATAGATCAGACAAGATTGCAGGAAATGCCCACCAAGACTGCAATACAGGCACCTGCCCTCCTTCCTCCTAAAGGCCTGCTCAGCCTCGGAAAGGAGAGTGAACCCCAGCTGCATGGGTTCACAGCCAGACGCACAATCCCCAGGACGCGTAGAATGTGAGGGAGGAATGGGTGGGAAAGAAAACGTTGGAGCCAATCTGGTAGGAGTCCTCCGCAGGTGCTCCTTAAATGATGGTCTCTCCCTGAGCCTGGAATCGATCAAAATCAGAAAGGAAATGAGAGCCTTGAACTCGTCAGGGAGATCCTTGGCCGCAATCTCATCCTTAAATGCATCGGAGAGACCATGAGAGAAGACAGCCACCAGAGCCTCATTATTCCAGCCCATCTCTGCTGCCAGGGTATGAAATATGATGCCATACTCGGCAACGGTTCATATACCCTGTTGAATGGACAGGAGCAGCTTAGCAACAGAAGCAGAGTGAGTAGGCACATGGAATACATTACAAAAGGAGGCAATAAAACTCGGGGTGCCAGGAAACCAGACCACACAGGGATGCAGGTAAAATAAAGCAGTATATTGGAGCAAACAACAATAAATGCACATCAAGAGTGAGGAAGTGGGAGCAGGAACAAGACAGGGTCAAGTCTAGAAGCGGGTAGTCGTCCAAGCCGGGGTCAAGTACAGATTCAGGTAGTCTTCCAATGCCGAGTCATCTGCCGATGCCAGGTCGTCTGCCGATGCCAGGACAAGAGCCAGGAGAGTGGTCAGCCAAGCCAGGTCATACACGGAGGAACACGGAGAACAGAAGGCTGCTAGCAGAGATGCACCTTGGAGCACAAACACAAGGGCAAGGGCTGCAACTTATCACGTGATAGGTATAGTCAGGTGTGTGACATCATCACTGTGTGATGCCCAGGCAGCAGGCAAGTGATGATGCAATCAGAGTCTATAAAAGGCAGCAGTCTGCACAAGATGGCTGCCAACAGGAGGGCAAGGTAAGACCTTGACAAGGGGGAGCCAATCAGTGGGTCCGGTGGACGCAATGTCTGCTGGGCACCCGCGATCGCTCCCCATGGAGACAGAACGACGGTCGGTCGATGTAAAGAAGGCATACCGCTGTTCTCTCAGTGATGAACACAGGGATCCTATGTTCCTGCTATTTAGGAACACAAGTTTCTGTGTTCATCCAGTGAATGCGACCCCCACACAGTTAAAAAGTAAACTGTGTAAACAGCACTGAGGCTAAAGTTTAAAGGCTCTGCAAATTTTGCCAGACCCAAAATGTGTCATGGTACGCTGTGCATGCCACCTATTTTTTTCCTCTGGGTTTCCAAAGCTGAACCCTTCCCTAGGTAAAAAATGTATTACAGCCCTGGTACCAGGTAGGGATTTTATGCTTAACATATATATTATGTCACTGAATACAGGTCCTATTCTGTCAGAGGTCCGAATTAGAGCAGGATTAATCTCAATCCCTCTCTTTCTCTCGTATACATTTAACCTCACTGACTCCTGTCCATCCTCTTCATTATCCAACCTATGTCCTTTAAAACACCCATCTATCATCATTCCCACCAATCACACTTTTGGGTTGATTTACCAAACGCAAATATAATGTGCACTGCAAGTGTACTTGGTCCAGAGCTTAGTAAATGGGGTAAAGATTCACTTTGCAAAAAATAGTCAATAAAATGCAAGGAAAATAAAAAACAGCATTTTTGCTTGCACATAATTTGATGATAGAAACCATCAGATCTTCCCCTCATTTCAGAGCTTTACCTCAGATCTAGAGCAAATGCACTTTCAGTGCAAAGCATATTTGCCTTTAGTACATGAAACTCTCTGCACGGGACACTTCTTTTAGACCAGAGGAAACGGTCCATACAATGCAATGTCCAGTTTGCTGTCTTTGCCCCCAGGTAAAATGATTCTAGTTCTCCGCTGGTATTTAGGCTATATGAGTGCCATGAACCAGCAGTTCTTGATGTACAGTTGCATATATACCTTTACATTTAGGCTGTATTGGTGCTATAAACCGGTAAGTCTGGATGGACAGTAAATAAATGATTATATGCTTAGGCTTTATTTGTTTTAAAGAACAATGGTTCCTAAAGTACAGTTGGATTCTTTTGTTGTATTGGCTGTAATCAGCAGTTCTAGATGTATAGTTAGATACATATTAATATATGTATGGTTTATCTGGGCTATAAAAGCTGCCCTGTAGGATAAACTGCTCTATGTTTAGGCTGTACCTGTGCTATAAACCATCAGTTTGGGGTGGACAAATGGATAAATGGCTCATTAGTTATGTAGCACCCTCCTAGGTAGGTGCCAGAGAGGGAGTATAGTTTTGGATCCTTTCCGCTTACCAGAAGGATTGCCATGTAAATCTTTATTGTTCTCAGCCTACCAGAGAGTATGATCTGCTACTGAGGTGTGCTCAATGTGCTCAAGTGCAACTCAGTTTGTTTGAAGTGTTTCACACTGGTCCAATAGGGAGGCATATTGGACAGTGGGAGGAAACCTGACAAATGAGTGCAAAGGCATTTAGTAAAGCCCTGGTAATTGGCAGAGGAAAGTGCCTCAGTATATGCTGGGATACTGTGTAAATGCCAGGAGCACATGTGCTTGGGGTCTTTTCAGCTGGAGAGCCCGGAGGGAGGGGGCAGCTGCCTCCTTCTCTGTAGAAGTTGCCATGTGGGCCTAAAAGGCCTAGAGAGGAACTGAACCCGGAGGTCCTGTAAAGCTGACTGGAAGGGAGACACTGGAAAGATCTGATTCTGCATACAGTCAGTACAGATCTGTGTAAAGGGGCCTGACCTGAGGGGGGCCAACCCTTCAGCTAGAAGAGCCAGTGGGTGTGTGTCAGTAAAGGGAATGCTAGAGAGTGTCCTGAAGAGAATGTAGATCACCAAGTCTATTGCTTTAGAAAAAGCAAGGTGACTTAACCCTTTCCATACACGTGGCAGTATGGTCAAGCAGTGTGACTGCTTCCACAAGCAACCTGGTGAGGCCAAGTGAGAGTTGTCCTTATCAACTGTATATAGTTCCAGTTGGAGTAACCCACTATATCCTTCCCCCATCCAAGTTCCACAATAAATACTAAAATTCAACATCCCTTAACTGTTTATTGAGTAACGTGCCATTTGGAGTAAGGATGAATGTGTGAACTGTACCCTAAGCGACTGTCTGCTGGTAATCAGAAGAGGCCTAACAAGCCAACATACAGCAAGCCCTACGGGGACAGTGCTACAGTTACGCTATGTGTCTGATATGAGACAATTGGTTCTAGATAGACAATTGGACACTGTTTTAAGTAGACAATAATAACACTGGTTAGCCTGTGTTGTTCCTCCACAGCAGCTATGCTGTATTTTTTTCTGCTGATAAGATGTAACTAGGTTGAAACCAGCTGTACAGGAGTCCTTGGTTACATATAATTGTGTAAAAGTAGATGTATATGGTGCATATATATATTCACATCCATGTCTGATTTACAAAACTACCAAAATAATCATTTACATAGATGACTTGTTCGTACAGGATGAAGCCATGACATTATATTCAATATACAGTATGTTAACTCTGGTAATCTACAGCACATACAGCAGTAAGGCCGGCCATAGACAGTTCAAATTTCTGTTGGCTCAGCAGGAACTAGCCAAGATTTGAACTATGCCAAGGCAAGCAAATTGTACCAAGCTGATTGATCAATCAACTTGGGTACAACCAGCCTGCTTGATTTTGTATGCAATTATTGCCAGTGGCTAGTATAGCCGCTAGCAATAATAATTGTCTTCTCCCAGCGGGGATGGCTACGTGGTTGCAGGAATGAAATTTGCTCCGTGTATGGGCTGCCTAACTCTTTCAGTCTGATGGCAAGTATACCACAGGGGACTGTGGTATACCAGATCAGCTAAGTTCCTTAGGTTAATATGGAGGTTGTTACGTCCTCATTATCCCTAAGGTCCTCCACAATGTCACGGGTCAGATTTCCAGCTAGCTAACCTGTAATACATTTTTATAATAGGTCAGAAGAGCCTGGTCAGTGCGCTTCTCAGGCTCACAACACTTCTGACCTTGATTCATTTTCTAGTCACTTAATTCTGGGACTTAAAAGATCCGTCCTCTGCATAACTGCTATTTACTAAGAGCAGAGGACAGCAGCAAACGGCTTGACTAATAGATTCCTACAGATATGGAAACCGAATCTAAATGAAAAAGGCCTGTCCAAGTATTAAAAAAAGAAGGACAGAGAGGGCAAATTTGTTAAACCGATATTAAACCCAAAACAAAAAATTTTACTTATTGTAGGTTACCTATCAGTAGATGTGGTGGCTGCATTTGTTTTCTTTTTTTAAAGGCTTTTTCCTCTGTTTTCACCTTGGCCAGAAACACACCTCCTGTATTAGAGTGCCTACACTCTGTATGAAGGAGCACGGGGGCACAGCAGACAGCAGCATTGTCAGTCTAGGGGCAGGGGTAGTGTTAAATGTACTAGCAGATTTAAATACACTTACATATCAAAGCCAAACTCCAGCTCACACTGCATAATCAGTTTCATCAAAAATGTTTTTTCTTTTTGGAATAAAGGTTTTACATGAATTAATAAAATCTGATCACTAAAAGCACCCCTGCCAGTATTAAATGGTTTGCCTCATCCTACGTTCTACTGGAGAGCTGTATGTTCGAAAAACAACAAGCTTACTGGCTGGATCACCAGATGAAAACAGAAGAAAGCCTAAAAAAGAAAATTAATGCAGCCGCCACATCTAAGAATTAGAATTTGTATTTATTACTGCTTTAAAGAAAATCTATGGTCACAGCATACACTTTCATTTTATAACTTCAGAGTTGCAACAACACTATAAACAATAGTTATTTTTGACAATTCCGCATAAGCTAATTTAAGCAATCTCCTTTCATGTTGTGAGTTCTGCCTGTCCACTGACCATCTCTTTCCACAATTTCCTTGATTCCCCCTATGCTTTGCAGCTTCTCTTATTCTGTTTACTACAATTTCCAAGGACTATATATCCCATGGTACCTTGCTGCCTGCAAGCAGTGGTTCCTGTACTTACTCTGCCTCCTGAAACTCATCCTCTCAGCACCTCTGTAGTTTAGAAGGCAGGCTCTGTGAATTCTGTGAAACAGCAGTGGCTATCAACAGGGCATAATGAATACCTGTCACAGAATACAAGGAAATACACGTGCTGTGATCTTCACAAAGTAAGTTTAAATACTTCAAGATCATTCAGAGTAATAGTAGTAGTAGTAGTAGTAGTCAACACATAATTGAGATACATTCATTATGGAAAGGAATATATGATAGGGTAACAGATGTCTCTGGTTTCCAGGTATAATCCTTGATTCAAGGAGAATGTTCTTGGATGTGTCTCTGTTTTTAAAAATGTGTCTCCAGCCTGGCTGACCAATGACACATAATCACCCGGCTATCCAGTGTGACAGGCTGCTAGGATGCAGGCTGCCATGCCTCCCACCTGCACCATAGAAACAGATAATGCTCTGCGACCAAGCCACATGTTGTTATTGGTTTCTATAGTGCTGTCAGCCAAGCCGGGCACAAGGCAAGCTGGTAGAAAATATATTTGGTGTAAACCAAAAAGGAACTGCGCAAACAGAGTGATATTTGACAACTTAAATAAATTAATTAGTGAATAATAGGGAACTTCTTCCACTAGCGAGCAGCAATAAAAACGTGAAAACGCAATATGTGATAAAGAAAAAGTTATTGCGCTCAGCAATTGGACTCACAATAAAGTGCTATAGTGCATAAAAGTGGTGATGTATCTCAAATAAATCACATTAATAAATAAACCAATTCTAATCATATGTAAACATTAATATAGTCCTTTCATGGGTGAATAAATAAATGCAGTCCTTAAAGTGCTCGGTGCAAACTAATTGTCTCAGCAGCAAATTGGACTTAATATAAAAGCCTTCACCAATCACCATCCACCCAGTGCTCGGATAAAATACTTCTTACCAGAAGAAGTTGACCCCTTAATTACAGGGGGTCACAATCAGCGTATGTCTCAACAGGAGCTCCAGGTTTTCCTTAACACTGTCTTCACATCAATTGTGTAGTGGACCAGTATGTATGGATACCTCCGGAACTCCGGACATCGTATTGTAAAGAATAGGAAAACTCCAATAGTGTAATATTGTCAGGTAAACAGATTTAATTAAAAAGTATTGCACTTACTACATAGCGGTAAGATAAACGCCACAAAAAACAAATCGTTCGGCTGCTTCAGGTGGATGGGACGCCGCTTCCGCATCTGCGCTCCACCCCACCGGAACTCTACGGTCTCACGCTTCCCGACACACGTTTCGTCAGGCGTGCTGACGTCATCAGGGGATCATGTGACTGTACACTTCCTCACATATTATATAGAGGCTAGCACAGATTTCAGCATCCAATCGCTAGTCACCGGAGTTAGAACCGCCCATTCTTTACCAGACTGATGGGTTCTTCCCCTCAGTAAGGGTGCCTCACGGGGACATATTTAGGAGGAAAAATTTGGAACAACCTTTGAACTATAGTTGCCGTTCGGTTTAACCATTGACTATCTCAGGACCAACCAATACAAATTCTGTCTGTGTTCCTTACACTCCCAGTTGCGATTCCAGTTCATAAATACATGAAACTACATTAAAGGATGGGATGCTGTGTGTGCTAGAACATTTCAAACAATATTTCCAAAGACAATATTTCAATATTAATACACTATATACTAAAATATTTTTATTCCAACATCCTAAAATTTAATTATACGACATAAAATTATGTGATCATAATATAAGGATAAATGTAAAATTATTATTAAAATGATGAATGCCAGGTTGAAAGATGATGGGAATTAAAATTCATATATATATATTTAAAAATTGGAAATAAAACAATTCAAATCAATATCAATATTCATACCCAATGGCTCTAACGTCTTCATTTTATAGATCCATTGGGTCTCATTCATGGAAACTTTTTTGGTCATATTTCGGGCGCCACCTCGCCCCCTCCTCTGAAAACCCCTCTGGGATTGATTTTCTGGGGTATAGGCCAGTGGGGAGTAATTATTGGAGGTGGGTATATTGTATTGGGAAGGATTGAAATGCCGTGGTTTAATACTCCTATTTTCAGGAAATTCATATGTACTGTCGTTATCAAAATTAGGAGTTCCTCCAATGGGAGTGAAGTTGGGGTCAGTAAACCTTTCAATCCCCATTTCTCTCACCAGTGGGGACTGTACAGGATTGTTGGTCGTATTAATGGTGTTAGGTCCCAAGGCTTCCAACCATTGTCTGGAAGTTTTTAAAAATATGGTTGAAGATGATGTACGAAAAATAAAATGTAAGAAACAATATACGAGGAAAGAGTTGGAAAAGGGTCTTAGAGAATTGGAAAATCGCAAAAACATTGTGATACGAGGGGCAGACAAAGGTGGGGGAATAGTGGTCCTTAATAAAAGTGACTATAAGCAGGAGCTTGATAGATTGGTCGGTGACCAGGTCACCTATAGAAAATTAAGGACCAACCCCACGAGTAATCTCAAATTGAGACTAGCAAAACTAGTTGAGAAAGCTAAAAAGATGAGCATTTTAACAAAAAAGGAAGCACAGTACTTAGTACCCAAAGCACCTCGGCTTCCGACGATCTATCAGCTGCCAAAAGTCCACAAAAACAAAACCAAGCCTCCTGGGAGGCCTATAATCAGTGGAATAGACTCCATATTTTCCCGCATAGGAGAATATGTGGAACACTTTTTGCAGCCGATAGTACCTCTGTATCCGTCCCATCTTAAAGACAGCAAGCATCTAATAAATCTGTTGGAACAAGTGGAAGTACAACCCAATACGTTTTTAGTGACAATCGACATCGAGTCCTTGTACACAAGTTTAAAACAAGATGATGTACTGAACACCACTATTGCTGCTCTTAACTCAAAAACCAACATTAAGCCACGCCAAAAAAAGTTTATTTGTGACGCCTTAAGTTTGGCCATGGAAAACAATTATTTTTGGCATGACGGGGGCTACTATAATCAAATTAAAGGCGTTGCCATGGGCGCCAAATATGCCCCGAGCGTGGCAAACATCCTGCTAGGCCAATGGGAAGAAAGCAAAATTTTTGCAAACCCAAATCCTTCTCTAGTCCTCTACAAGAGATTTATTGATGATCTACTCCTTATATGGAGTGGATCAGAGGAGTCCTTGAAAACATTCCTTGAACGCATTAACAGGAATCAATATGGCCTAGTATTTACAGCCACATGGGATAAAGTGTCAGTAAATTTCTTGGATTTGACCCTGGTGAAACAAGGTGGGTCTGTTTTTACTAAGAGTTATTTCAAAGAAACTGATAGAAACAGTTATATCCCCACCAAAAGCTGTCACCACCCCAAATGGCTGGGTGCGATACCAAAAGGACAGTACATGCGTATAAAACGCAACTGTAGAAATGATGAGGATTACCTTACCCAGTCTGACCTTTTAACAGCTAGGTTTGTGGAAAAAGGTTACAAACTGGAGGAGGTTTTAAAAACAAGAGACCTAGTGCACCAAATGCCCAGAAATGAGTTATTAAGAACAAAAAATAGGGCTTCAGATAATAAGGGTGAATTGGCCTTTCTGACTGACTCTAATAGGAATTACAAAGAAATTGAAGCGATTGTCCGGAAGTATTGGCCTATTTTAATGAAGGATAGAACTTTGAATCAAATACTACCGGCCAAACCGCATTTCATTTACAGGAAAGCGCCGAATCTCAGGCACATGTTGGCACCCAACATACCTGACCCTCCAAAAAGAAAGTCGACCTTTCTAGATGTTAAAGGTTTCTTTCCTTGTGGGAAATGTAATGCTTGCCAAATGACCAAGAAAAACCCCAGAAAAGTCACCACTTTCCATTCTAGAGTTACAGGCCAAAGATTTCAAATCAATAAACTCATTTCATGTAGATCCACTCATGTGACCTATTTAATCAGTTGCCCTTGTGGGCTACAGTACATCGGCAGGGCCACACGCCAATTGTCTGTAAGGATCAATGAGCATGTTGGGAATGTGAGGAGAGGCTTTCCCAAACATAGCCTCTCCAACCATTTCTGCCTGCACCACAATAAGGACCCTTCGCTCATGTCCTTCGGTGGTATAGACAGAGTGGACAACCATTGGAGAGGAGGAAATATGACCAAAAAAGTTTCCATGAATGAGACCCAATGGATCTATACAATGAAGACGTTAGAGCCATTGGGTATGAATATTGATATTGATTTGAATTGTTTTATTTCCAATTTTTAAATATATATATGAATTTTAATTCCCATCATCTTTCAACCTGGCATTCATCATTTTAATAATAATTTTACATTTATCCTTATATTATGATCACATAATTTTATGTCGTATAATTAAATTTTAGGATGTTGGAATAAAAATATTTTAGTATATAGTGTATTAATATTGAAATATTGTCTTTGGAAATATTGTTTGAAATGTTCTAGCACACACAGCATCCCATCCTTTAATGTAGTTTCATGTATTTATGAACTGGAATCGCAACTGGGAGTGTAAGGAACACAGACAGAATTTGTATTGGTTGGTCCTGAGATAGTCAATGGTTAAACCGAACGGCAGCTATAGTTCAAAGGTTGTTCCAAATTTTTCCTCCTAAATATGTCCCCGTGAGGCACCCTTACTGAGGGGAAGAACCCATCAGTCTGGTAAAGAATGGGCGGTTCTAACTCCGGTGACTAGCGATTGGATGCTGAAATCTGTGCTAGCCTCTATATAATATGTGAGGAAGTGTACGGTCACATGATCCCCTGATGACGTCAGCACGCCTGACGAAACGTGCGTCGGGAAGCGTGAGACCGTAGAGTTCCGGTGGGGTGGAGCGCAGATGCGGAAGCGGCGTCCCATCCACCTGAAGCAGCCGAACGATTTGTTTATTGTGGCGTTTATCTTATCGCTATGTAGTAAGTGCAATACTTTTTAATTAAATCTGTTTACCTGACAATATTACACTATTGGAGTTTTCCTATTCTTTACAATACGATGTCCGGAGTTCCGGAGGTATCCATACATACTGGTCCACTACACAATTGATGTGAAGACAGTGTTAAGGAAAACCTGGAGCTCCTGTGGAGACATACGCTGATTGTGACCCCCTGTAATTAAGGGGTCAACTTCTTCTGGTAAGAAGTATTTTATCCGAGCACTGGGTGGATGGTGATTGGTGAAGGCTTTTATATTAAGTCCAATTTGCTGCTGAGACAATTAGTTTGCACCGAGCACTTTAAGGACTTCATTTATTTATTCACCCACGAAAGGACTATATTAATGTTTACATATGATTAGAATTGGTTTATTTATTAATGTGATTTATTTGAGATACATCACCACTTTTATGCACTATAGCACTTTATTGTGAGTCCAATTGCTGAGCGCAATAACTTTTTCTTTATCACAAGGCAAGCTGGCTCCAAGCATGCCCTCATCCCTCCCCTGGTGCCCTGGTTGCCAAGACAGCATGCCATGTTTTTTTCCCCTGTGTTACCCAGTGAGAAACACTGGGTAGCAAGTTTGTGTGTTATGGACACTGCACCACTGCACTGTATTTACAAAAATCCACAGTAGAGTTGTGCCTGCTGTTGAGGAGTGGTGCAACTGTAAACTGTGGACGATCAGGCTAGCTTTGGATGGAGATGATTAAAGTTACAGTTACTAGCTGTGGATGGGGGGGGGGGGGATTAGAGAGGTAAGAACTGTAGGTGAAGGGTGGGATGCTACAGAAGTGAGATCTGAAGATGGTGGGGACTTGTTACAAAGGTGAGATCTGTGGATGGCGAAAGGGGGTTACAGAGGTAAGAGCTGGCAATGGATTGTTTTGTTACTGAGGTAAAAGCTGTAAATGGAGGGGGAGATGCAGGGGTGAGAGCTATGGGTGGATAAGGATTTGGGCTAGGTACAGAGGTGAGGGAAAGGCTTCTTCACAGTAAGAGTTGTGAAAATATGGAATAGACTCTCTGGAGAGCTGCTTCTGTCCAGCTCAGTAGATTGCATTACCAATTCAGCTCCGGAAGGTTTTACCCCCTTCCTGACTAGGACATTTTTTTCAATACGGCACTGCGTTACTTTAACTGGTAATTGCGCAGTCGTGCGATGCTGTACCCAAATAAAATGAATGTCCTTTTTTTAACCACTTTACGTCCAGCCCCCGCAGATGTACTGTGGCAGGCTGGATCTCCCAGGCAAAGTGCCGTACATGTACGGCGCTCGCCTGGGAGGAGCTAGGGGGCGATCGCGCGCTGCCAGAGGTGCGCTCCCGTCCCCGCTCGTCAGCGGGGAAGCCAGTGCGTGTGACAGGCGGCTCCAATGGCCGCCGGCCACTCGCGATCTCCCGCTACTGACAGAGAAGGACGGATGGCTGATGTAAACACAGCCATCCGTACTTCTCACTGAAGTGATCACAGATGTCATGTGATCCTGCTATATAGGATCACATGTCTCTGTGATGACTTCACAAGCCACACCCCCCACAGTAAGAATCATGCCCCTAGGGTCACATTTAACCCCTTGATCACCAGTATTGTTAACCCCTTCCCTGCCAGTGTCATTTTTACAGTAACAGTGCATATTTTTAGCACTGATTACTGTAGTAATGTCACGGGTACCCCCAAAAGTGTCAAAAATGTCAGTCAGGGGTCCGATCTGTCCGGTGCAATTGCGCAGTCCCGCAAAAAATCGCCAATCGCTGCCATTACTAGTAAAAAAAAAAAACAATAAAAATGACATATATCTTTCCCGTAGTTAGTAAACGCAATAACTTTTGTGCAAACCAATCAAAATACGCTTATTGCGATTTTTTTTACCAAAAATATGTATCAGAAAACAAATTGGCCCAAAATATTAAAAAATTTCGATTTTTAATTTTTTTTTGAGAATTTCATATAAAAGAATGTGAAAAATATTGTTTTTTTTAGAAAAAATTGTCGCTTTTGTTTTGTTTATGTTTATAGCGCAAAAAATAAAAATCGCACAGGTGATCAAATATTTGTGGGGAAAAAAGGACGTCAATTTAGTTTGGGTACAGTGTCGCACAACCGTGCAATTTGACCGTTAAAGTCACTCAGTGCCGAATCGCAAAATAGGGCCTGGTCATTGAGCAGCCAAATCCTCCGGTCTGAAAGTGGTTAAAATATATCTTTCTTTTGTTGGTATTTCATCACCTATGCGGTTTTTATTTTTTGCGCTATAAACAAAAAAAGACTGACAATTTTGAAAAAAAAAAAACAATAATTTTTACATTCTGCTATAAAACACATCCAATAAAAAAATGTAAAAATCATATTTCTTCATAAATTTAGGCCAAATAGGTATTCTGCTACATGTTTTTGGTAAAAAAAATTCCCAAAAAGCTTATTTTGAATGGTGCAAAAGTTATAGCATCTACAAACTATGGGATAGATTTGGAGACTTTTTCATTTTTTTAAATATTTTTTCCTAGTAATGGTGGCGATCAGCGATTTTTAGCAGGACTGCGACATTGCGGCAGACAAATCTGACACTAAGTGACACTTTTTAGGGACCAGTGACACCAGTACAGTGCTAAAAAAATGCACTGTTACTGTATGACACTGGCAGGGAAGGGTTTAACGTCACGGGCAATCAGAGGGTTAAATGTAGAGATCAACCGATTATCGGCAACACCGATATATTGGAGGCTGATATGCACTTTCCCCGATATCAGCCTTTGGATTTACCGATATTGCCAATGTTTTTGTGAAGTCATTGCGTATGTTGCGTGCAAACGTTCTGCCTTCTAACACCGCCTCCCACACCTGCGCGGCCCATACATGACGTAATTTCACCGCGCGCTGCACACGTTCTCTGCCTTAAGACCGCCTCCCACGCCTTGGACAGCCTCGTGTGCAGCCAGCTGCAGTCCAGTACGGTCACGGTGCCAGCCATCCACCCACAGGCCCTGGCCTCAGCAACCCACCACAGGGTGCCAGCCGCCAGCCATCCGTCCCACAACAGAACAGGGTGCAAGACAGCCAGCATCCAGCCGCCCACCACACAACAGGGTTCCAGCGAGCAAGCAAACTAGCCACCCAGATGACACCAAGCCAGCCACCCGCCACCGTGACCAGTGACCACACAATGTTCCAGCAAGCCAGCCACCCTCAACAGGCCAGGGTGAGTGAGTGACACCAAGCCAGCCACCCACACAACAGGGTGACCCAAGCCAGCCACCCACCACAGTGTTCCAGCAAGCCAGCCACCCCCCACAGTGTTCCTGATAACCAGCCATTAACAATGGTGTCTGACTCAGGATTTAAGCGGTTGATGTCCATACTTGAGCCAAGCTACACACTGAAGAGTGAGAAGTATTATTGAACAGAAATGCTGGGAAAGATTCACTAAAAGGTCGTTGACAAAGTAAAGGCTATGCTGCAGCCAGAGAATGCTGGCAACTCACTCTCATTCACGACTGACTGCTGGTCAGGACAAACAGAGTCAGATTCACTAATGATTCTTACATGCCATTTCATTTCAGCGGATGGACAAAAAGGCAATTGGTGTAGGATCCCACACTGAGTACAGTAGAGAAATGTTTCTAGGCATGCTTGAAGACTGGGGAATCAACCAAGATCAAGTGATGCTTGTGCTACTTTGAGACAGTGGAGCAAACCTGCGGAAAGGAATGAGGCTTGATGATATGTCATACCTCAGTGTCATGGCACACAACACCCTCCAACTTTCAAATGATGGTCTGTCAAGCCAAAGAGCTTTGATTGATATATGTGTTGAGAAGCATGAACAGATTAAAAATGTCGTGCTTGCAAGTCTTTTGAATCCTCGAAACAAGAACAATGCTTTCTCTTCTGATGATATATTGGCAAAGGCAAAATAATGGCTGACAGAAGATATTCAACAGGAGGTGCAGGGGGTTCCTGCCGAAAAGACAAGTCCAGATCACTATTTTTATAATATGAAAGAGCAGCATGCTGCAAAAACAGAAAAATGTCCAAAAATACGCCAACGAACAGAAGAGACTCTTCTTCATCATGGTTGAATTGATCAGGACATTTTCAGTGTTTTATTGGGGCCTCATGCGGAGGATTCAATTTCTTCTGAATCTGCAATAATGAGCTTGGATGATGAACTTCATGTCTATTTGAAGGAACCAGTAATTGACAGAAGAAGTGATCCTCTTCAGTGGTGGAAAGAAAATGAGGCACGCTACAAAAGACTTGCTTCCCATGCTACCTCTCCTTTAAATGGCGAATGTACAAGATACCTCTCTCTCTCTGCTCCTCTGTCCTCCTCTCCTCCTGAGCATGTTTATGAAGTGGCAGCATTATATGAACAAAACAGAAGCCCTTTAACAGGTGACCATGGACATGCTGAAATGTTCTGCTTTCTGCAGTATAATATTGTTCTACTTAACTGGGAGTATTGAAAAGAGTAGTGTCCTCTCAAATCCACTATCTAGCTGTTGCCTAGATTTTTTTCTAGCAGTTTTGCACTGACTGCACTGCAGTAGTTGCAGTGAGTGCCCTACTGCAGAGGTAGTCCACTGACTCCAGTCCAATCCACAGTCTAGCTGTTACCTAGCTTTTTTTCTATCCTTTTTGGACTGACTGCTGTAAATCATTGCAGTGAGTGCACTACTGCAGCAGTAGTCCACTGACTCCAGTCCAACTCCAATCCACTGTCTTGCTGTTGTCTAACTTTTTTTCTAGCAGTTTTGCACTGACTGCAGTAGTTGCAGTGAGTGTCCTACTGCAGAGGTAGTCCACTGACTCCAATCCACTGTGTAGCTGTTGCCTAGCTTTTTTCTAGCAGTTTAGCACTGACTGCAGTAGTTGCAGTGAGTGCCCTATTGCAGAGGTAGCCCACTGACTCCAATCCAATCCACTGTCTAGCTGTTGCCTAGCTTTTTTTCTAGCAGTTTTGCACTGACTGCAGTAAATCATTGCAGTGAGTGCACTACTGCAGCATTAGTCCACTGACTCCAGTCCAACTCCAATCCACTATCTTGCTGTTGCCTAGCTTTTTTCCAGCAGTTTAGCACTGACTGCAAAAATTGACTGTTCAGTAATAGATTTGTATCGAAATTTGTGTTATTTTTGCAAAATTTTAAATGTACAAAAATATCGGCCAATATTGGCCAATACTGATATGCGATCGGCAAAATATCGGTATCGGCAATGAAAAAACTATCGGTCGATCACTAGTTGAATGTTTTCCCCTTTGAATGCTTTCTATCTGTGGGGGTTGTGCTTTGACTAAAGCAAAACAGAGATCTCCTGCTGTGTCCTATCAGGTACAGGTACGTGATTTTGCACTTAAGGGCCACCCTGCCACAGTATATAGGACATGGGACATGTATATGTACATGGGACGGCCCTTAAGCGGTTAAAAAAGGCCTGGATTCTTTCCTAATGGCGCTTTTCCACTGCATGGAACCGTACCGGTTCGGCACGCTTTTGTGCTTTTCCACTGCTGGTACCGCATGGTATAGGGTCGGAACGGTTCGGTACGGTACGGTATAGGTTTGCTTTTCCACTGCATGGAACCGAACGGTACGGTACGGTACGGCTCTGAAAAAACAGTACCTACTCGATTGTGGTTCCAACAGGTACCAAACTGGTACCATATCCCACAATCCTTTGCATGCAGTTACTACTACCCACTGATTGGTCAGAGAATCACACCCACCCCTTGTTATCCCACCCACTTAACTTTAGTACTACTTTAGTGGAAAAGCAAACCTATACCGTACCGTACCGAACCGTTCCGACACTATACCATGAGGTACCAGCAGTGGAAAAGCAAACCGGGCCAAGCAGGGCCGAGTAGAGCCGAGCCGGTACTAGCCGGTACTTGCAGTGGAAAAGTGCCATAAATGTGCAGTACTTAATGTAACCAGATACTAACATTTATATGTAAAGTTTATCTAGGAATCATCCGATTGCCTCCTGGGGGATCAGGATAGAATGTTTTCCCCTGCTGCAGCGAATTGAATCATCTGGGGTTTTTTGCCTTTCTCTGGATCGAATGTGGGTATGGGATTGTGTATATAGGATTGTAAAAAAATGTGTTTGGTTTTGTTTTGTTTTCCCCATTTTATTGGTTGAACTAGATGGACTTTGTGTCTTTTTTCAACCAGATTAACTATGTAACTATGTAAGGTGAAAGACGTGGATGGGGAGGAGGGTGCAGAGTGGATGGGAGTAAGCTGAGAAATTCAATATAGTGGGCAAGGTCGGGGAGTGGGGGGGGGGGGAGTAGGGTGCATACAAGCACGTGGGAGCCATACAAACTACTAAGTACCATTTTGAGTTGCTATAATTAAATTTCAGCAAAATGGATTAGTCTGCTGCATCATTTTTTCACGTAGATTTCCGGGGTGTCTTTGAATTCAGCCCTCTGTAAGTTGATTGTTTTCAATTCCAATAAACAATGTGGTATTTTTTCATTTCTACAATATTACCCAGTCCATACCAGTATAGATATCCAGCATGATATTTTTCCCCATTGAGATCTGATGTGTTTTCAAAGTGTTCCTTTATTTTTTTTGAGCAGTGTATTTGAAAGTGGTTTAATAAGATTAGGGTCTCTTAGTAGTGTCTACATTGCAGAGGGGAAAAGGGTCAATGGAGAGGTCTTCAGCCATAATGGATCATAGTACATAGTGGGTAGATCACAATACTGAAGCCCCTTAGAGATATAAGAAGCCAGTGGGTGTTTCAGACCACAGATGTACATATAAACGGAAGTGTCTCTTAGGAGTGAAGTTAGTGACAGTTTTGTTACAGGTGCATATGGTAAAAAATTGGGACTGGAATATATAAATATATATATATATATATATATATATATATATATATATATATATACAGCTGCAAGAAAAAGTATGTGAACCCTTCCTTTGGAATGATATGGATTTCTGCACAAATTGGTCATAAAATTTGATCTGATCATCATCTAAGTCACAACAATAGACAATCATGGTCTGCTTAAACTAATAACACACAAAGAATGAAATGTTGCCATGTTTTTATTGAACACACCATGTAACATTCACAGTGCAATTGATAAAAGTATGTGAACCCTTGGATTTAATAACTGGTTGAACCTCCTTTGGCAGCAATAGCTTCAACCAAACTAAATACTAATAAATATTCACACCAAATGATTATAAATAATCATAAAGTGCAACGTGCAAACCATGTGCAAAATATTAACTAAGCATATACAGTACCCAATGATAGGGTATCATAAAATGTGGAATGCTTCAGCGTGATAATTCAATAAATGGTGATAGTCCAATAAATATAAAATATAGGTAAAGATAGTGATAGTCCAATAGATATATAAATATATATAAAAAGTGATATAAATATATATAAAAAAGTGATGTCAGCAAGTGTCCACATAAATCCAAAAGTGCTTAAGTGCCAGAAGAGAAGTGTAGAATCATGCCATCAATCCAGTGCTGTGGAATGTGCCAATCCTCCCCCTTTGGATGTTCAACTTACCGGACTCAAATGACCCCTAGGCTGTATAGCTGAAAGGGTCAAAAAGGCTTGTGTCCCAGTAAGGAACCTGGTTGGGAATTCTTGGAGATCAGATGTCTGTAGTTCTTAATGGCCCGGTATACATATATAAGGGAAGAAGGTCACAATAGTGTAACTCCGTGATAAAACTTTTATTGAAATACATAAAGAGTAACACTCACATTTTGTGCAGAAAAAACAGGCCGATAATAGGTAAGAAGCTTTTCTGGTGTCGTTTCCTGGTTGCGGTGTGTGCTCAGGATGTCTCCTTGGTCCCGGCGTGCGTTCCACCGTACCGGAAGTGACGTATCTCTGATCCTAGGCAGATCACCATCCGTGGGTTGCTGGGCTCACTCCTGTCCTGTCCCAGCACTCTGACTTCGGCTCCACTACACGATCCTTCCCTGAGGCCTCCGATCTCAGGCAGCATGCCGAAGTCAGCCATTCTGTTGTTGATTTACTTCTATGCTTTGGGTCATTGTCCTGTTGCAACACCCATCTTCTGTTGAGCTTCAGCTGGTAGACAGATGGCCTTAAGTTCTCCTGCAAAATGTCTTGATAAACTTGGGAATTCATTTTTCCTTCGATGATAGCAATCCGTCCAGGCCCTGACGCAGCAAAGCAGCCCCAAACCATGATGCCCCCACCACCATACTTCATAGTTAGGATGAGGTTTTGATGTTGGTGTGCCTCTTTTTCGCCACACATAGTGTTGTGTGTTTCTTCCAAACAACTCAACTTTGGTTTCATCTATCCACAGAATATTTTGCCAGTACTGCTGTGGAACATCCAGATGCTCTTGTGCAAACTGTAAACGTGCAGCAATGTTTTGTTTGGACAGCAGTGGCTTCCTCTGTGGTATCCTCCCCTGAAATCCATTCTTGTTTAGTGTTTTACGTATTGTAGATTCGCTAACAGGGATGTTAGCATTTTCCAGGGACTTTTGTAAGTCTTTAGCTGACACTCTAGGATTCTTCTTCACCTCACTTGAGCAGTCTTCGCTGTGCTCTTGCAGTCATCTTTACAGGACGGACACTCCTAGGGAGAGTAGCCAATTTGTCTTACTGGAAGGTATAAACTCCGCGCAAAGGTCTCTATTTGGATGTGCAAAGAGCTAAAAAGTGCAGGTGTAAATGGCGATGTAAAAGTATAAAATACAAGTGTGTGATAAAAAATGAAAAATATATAAATAATTGTAAGGCTGCAGCCTCCCAGAATATTAGTCCAGAGACTAAAGGTAATATGAGTGGAAGATGGGTATTGGCGCTGCCTTAGGTAAATAGAAAATCAGTGTATGATGTAAACATATGGAGTGAAAATACGATAAAGTGACAAGTGCAAATATTATCACAACTGATGTAGAAAAAATGTAAACATATAAAGTGGTAATGCAATAAAGTGATGAAGTGCAAATATTATTCCAACATTATAAAGTGCACATTTCCAGTGATGTTCAAATAAAGTGCTAAACAAATGAAGTGCTAGCATGCACGTGCAAGAAAGTCCTTGACTTTTTTGAGGTTTATTAGTGCATAGATAGAGAGGTACTCACATAAAAGGCAGGTTAAATGAGCGTGGGTACGAGTCGGGAACGGTATGCAATCCAAGCCTCGATCTCGATTCCCCAACCGGAAGTGACGCGACACGCCGTACGCGTTTCGTAATCAATACGTCCTCAGCAGCGTCGCTTCACTTCCGCTGTAGTCCCTTATAACTACATGCGGTAGCTAAGCGACCAATTGTAAACAGGTCGGAAGGCGGTAACGTAGCCCGGAGGAAAACTCCGGGTAATAGGCTCCAAGAATATGGCGGCTATCTTGACTCTTATACAGATAATCTGCAAAGGTGCCAAAACTATATATGTAAAACTATATTAATAATTTTGATAGCCCAATACTTATAAATTTACCCGAACCTGTACAAAAGATTGAAAATGTCATCTATTATATACTCCGCTATCCGCATATAGGTAATCTGGGAGGGAGACATATATAATGTAAATCTTACATTTAAATACTAAAAACACAATGTAAACTTTATTCGGAATGCAGATTAAAACAAATTGAGAAAAGGAAAGGGGGTGTATGTGTAAAAGAAAGAATATGAGTATGTATAAAATACTGTGTATATAAAATTGAAGGGCCATCTAGTGGCTATTCAACAAACTGCTGGTGAGTTGTTGGTAACTACAATGGGAATAGGTGAGGCATAGAAGTTGTGTAAAGGACTAAAAAGGGCCAGAGGTGTAGAATAGATTACCTGTATATAAAATGTCTAATATTGAATTTTAGAGTGATGTTAAGTGTGTATATCTATATTTATAGAAGAGATTATATGGTGGATAATCTATTGGTTATTGTCCTGATAACCCGATATATTGATAATCAGAAAAAAGGACAATAATGTGCAATAGTAATAACCATATTCCTTAAAGGGTTTTGGATTGGGTGGATATATAGTTATTGTCCTAATTACTCAATGATCACGAAAGAGGCAATAATATTGGGTGATAGTGATATGTGTCCCTAGAAAACCATAACAGAGATACACATAGTGGAAAAATACAATATTAAAAGTTATTTTTAAAGGAATTTTAAAATTATTAAAAGTGTAGGTAGACCCCGTAAGTGAACTCAAAGTAATAAAAGATCCCGGATTAAAAATTAGAAATAAAACAATTAAGATCGATGTCTAAGTTGAGGCCTTTAGGCTGTAGTGTATTTAGCCTATATATCCAGGACGTTTCGTTTTTGGAGATTTTTGTCCTTTTGTTCTCCCCTCGCCAATGTGTGGATATAGAATCAATCCCATAAAAGATGAGACCCGTAGGGTCTTTATTGTGTTTTTCAGCGAAATGCCTGGATAGGCTATGTTTTGGGAAACCTTTACGTATATTTTTAATGTGTTCCCTAATTCTAACAAATAGGGGCCTCGTTGTCCTGCCCACATATTGTAGCCGACATGGGCACTCTACAACATATGTTACGTGATCTGTATGGCAAGTGATAAGTTTGTTAATACTAAATTCTTCTCCACTAGCACGGGATTTAAATTTTAATGTTTTCCTTGGTTGCCTTCTATTAGTCTTACAGGGCAGACATCTATTGCATCTGATGAAGCCCTTAAGATCTGGAAACATTTTCACTGGGCGTGGAGGGTCAATTACATTGTGCACCAGTTGGTTGCGAAGAGAGGGTGCTTTTCTATAAATAAATGTAGGTTTATTTGGTAACAACTTGGATAAAGTTCTATCTGATTTGAGTATAGGCCAGTATCTTTTAATGATACGCTCAGTGTCTCTGAAGTTCTTGTGAAACCCTGTAATAAAAGCTGTATCTCCTTTGTTATTGTGTGTGTTGTTCTGTTTTGTGAATAGGTCTTCTCTATTCATTCTCCCGACTATTTCTCTAGTCTTAAGTAGGGTTTCTTTATTATATCCTTTCTCTACAAATCTTTGTAATAATATTTCAGATTGTACCAAATAATCTTCGTGGTTGTCGCAATTGTGTTTCATGCAAATGAACTGACCCTTCGGAATGTTCCCTTTCCAGTTCGGGTGGTGGCAACTTGTATTAGGTATGTACCCGTTTCTGTCGGTACTTTTAAAAAAGGTTTTGCTCTTTAAAATCTGTTGGTCTTTAAAAATTAGTAAATCTAAAAAGTTGATTTGTTCCTGACTCCAGTTGCCAGTGAATTTTATCCCATAAGGGTTATTGTTAAGAGTGGAGAAGAATTCTCTTAAGGTGTCTTCCGTGCCATTCCAGATTATTACGATATCATCGATATATCGTCTATAAAAAACTAGTTCGGGGCGGGGTTGGCCATACACAGCGTTTTCTTCCAGCATGTCCATTAAAAGATTTGCGACGCTCGGTGCGTACTTGGCTCCCATGGCCACCCCTTTTGTTTGCAAGTAGTACTCTCGGTTGTACCAAAAAAAATTGTGAGACATTGCTAGTTCAAGGCCTTCCATAATGTACTCGATTTGCGTCTGTTTCAGTTTACTTTGTTCGTATAAAGCCTTTCTTACTGCTGTCAATCCATCAGCCTGATTGATGCTTGTATATAGTGAGTTAGCGTCTATCGTGGCTAGAAGGCAATTGTCTGAGATGGATGTAGATTTAAGGGCCTTGATAAGTTCTGAGCTATCCTTTAAATAAGATTTACCTCTTTTTACAACAGGTTGGAGATATCTATCTAGGTATTCACCGAGTCGGGATAGCAACTAATCTACCCCGCTCACGATAGGCCTACCGGGGGGTTTTTGGGCGTCTTTGTGGATTTTAGGCAAATAATATACCACTGGTATCTTACTTGCCTGTGGCAGCAGGTATTGTGCCTCTTTTTTGTTCAGTATACCAATATCCTTGCCCTTTCTTATGTAATCTCTGAGTTTCTTTTTATATAATTTAGTGGGATTACCTTTTAAATTCTTATAGGTATCTGGTACCTGTAAGAGATTCCGCATTTCAGCCTCATAAACACTTTTCTTTAAAATAACTAGGCCTCCACCCTTATCTGCAGGTCTAATGACTATGTTTTTCTTCTTCTCAAGTTGTTTGATGGTGTGTTGGATATAATTGAACTTTTTCTTGTTGATTTTAATTTTCCGTAGGTCTGATTCTACCATCTTCTGGAATGCACCAATACATTCGCTACCCGGTACTTTGGGGTTGAAGAGGGAATTGTTTCTTAGACCTGAATGTTTGAAATTAGAATCATCTGAGGTTTGGGTGGGGCCTTTTAAGCTAAAATGTGTCTCTTGAGTTTTCTTAAAAAATTGTGTAAATCAATAAAAACTTCAAAAGGGTCTAACTCTTTATTTGGCACAAATTTAAGACCAAGGTCTAAAATAAAAAGTTCGTCAGGTCTAAAAACAATGTCCGTGTCCTAAAATTTGTGTCTTCTTTTTCTTCTTGCCTCCCCTCTTTCCTCGTGTACGTCTCCTTCTTCCCAATATGGGTTCTGGTGTTGTGGTCTCATGTATCCTCCTTGCTGTTGACCTCTCCATGTGCCTTGATAGCCTCCCCCTCCTCTGGGTGGGGCGGGTCTCCGATTCCGGGGATGATAGTTGGTCCAGTTGTTGTATCCTTGGGGGCCCCTCCATCCGGGTCTTCCTTGGGGTCGATGCCAACCTTGAGTTTGTTGGGGCCCGTACGATGGTGGTCTCGGGCGGGGACCTCCCCGGAAAAAATTCCTTGGTTCATTGTATTGTGTTCTCTCATAATCGTCCCTTATCGGACTGAAATCGTCTCTTCTGTCCAGAGGTGAGTATCTGTTTCGTGTGGGTATCTGAAATCTATAGTTATTAGGCGTACTCAATATAGAAGGCCTAGGCCTAGCTCCTGGGGAGGGTCTGGTATCTATTCTTGCTGTCTCCCTGTTTTGGACAAATCTGTTATTGGGCGGTGTGGGTTGGATATCCCTAGATTCTCTACTAGGTCTGAAGGAAAGAACTCGAGGTGTTTCGGGAATAGGTGTTTCAGGTTCGTCATTGAGTTCTTCTTCTTCAAGTGATGATTCCATTGACGATGGAATAGTTGGGGTGTTCGGGATTTCCATATCTTCAACTCTGTCTTACTGTGGACTGATGAACAGCAAGGCTTTTGGAGATACTTTTATAACCCTTTCCAGCTTTATGCAAGTCAACAGTTCTTATTCATAGGTCTTCTGAGAGCTCTTTTGTGCGAGGCATCATTCACCTCAGGCAATGCTTCTTGTGAAAAGCAAACCCAGAACTGGTGTGTGTTTTTTATAGGGCAGGGCAGCTGTAACCAACACCTCTAATCTCATCTCATTGATTGGAGTCCAGTTGGCTGACATCTCACTCCAATTAGCTCTTGGAGATGTCATTAGTCTAGGGGTTCACATGCTTTTTCCACCTGCACTGTGAATGTTTCCATGGTGTGTTCAATAAAAACATGGCAACATTTCATTCTTTGTGTGTTATTAGTTTAAGCAGACTGTGATTGTCTATTGTTGTGACTTAGATGATGATCAGATCACATTTTATGACCAATTTATGCAGAAATCCATTTCATTCCAAAGGGTTCAAATACTTTTTCTTGCAGATCTGATACGGCTCAACGAAATGTGGTTCCTTCTCTATCAGCCTCTTTTCTGTATCTTTATAATGTCCCTGAATCTAAACCCATGGAGATGCGTTTAAAGTGAAGCTGTGCAGGACAAAGCTACAGCTTTACATAAAAGCCCACCCTTTGCCACTTATAACCACCTTCTTTTCTTTCCCACTGCTCCAATTGCCCAACTGGAGTGAAAGTGAAGGTAATTGCAAGTATAGGGAGCAGTTGACTCTCTTCTATGATGCAGCGCTAACCAGTAGCACTGGTGGCCAGTAGCAGGGGTCAAGTGCAGTCATGTGAGGGAAGAGTGAAAGTTCTCCATTCACTTCTCCAACATAAGGCCCTGTGTAAGATCCAATCTGGTTGGCACTTACTGGTGATTTCATTGGAGCTGCCTTACACAAGGCTTTTACCCTTTGCTCCTGTAGGAAATAAAATCGCTTGGAAACTAAGAGAAAGTGTGTGTGTGTATATAGAATAGGGAGAAATGCAAAAATGTTAGTCTGTTATTTTAATATGCATGCGCAAAGCACAGGTTCACTTTATGTGTGTTTTCTGGTTTAATAACCACCCTTCTGCTGAGCCCATTATAGTTCTACCCACAGCACTGGAATATGAGAAAGAGGGTATGTAAAACCTTGTGACTCGAGGCTGCAGTCCCAGAAGCACTGGTCACACAAACATGCTTATTTACAACTCAAATAATTAAGAGGACATTTTGGCTTTAGCACAGATGCGTGTAGGCAATGCAGTCTAATTTCTCCACTGTAGGTTTCTCTCATAGGCAGCAGCATTGCAGTTGGAGAGGAAGTCAAGATGAACATGGTTCCTCTAAGGTTTCCTGGGTTCACTGGGGAAGCTATCCCATTGGATGCTGCCATCCCATGTGACTCTAGCAGCCATGTTGGATCAGGCAGAATCTATTTAAGGCCCTGGCTCTCAGGCTTGGTGCACATTTTGCCAGTAGGGAGAGTAGGGACACGTACCCTGCCTGGTAGGGACAGAACTAGCGACAGGGAAAGGTACCTGATGAGGATGGAAAACCTAGGGTTTGCAACTTCTCTTGACATCTTCCCATTTGGGCATGAGATGGCAAGGTGGAATTCTGCCCCTCCTAACAGATGCTGTCAGTTTTGCTGAAACCTGCTCTCTACATGCTGTTGGACCTGTGAGTGTTTCCAGTTGGGTTGGCTTTGCTTTCCACTGGGTTTATTGTGAACTGTTGTTGCATTTATTTATTAGTTCTTTCATCGTACTTGGACTGTGTGTGTTATTGCCGCTGCACCCCACCTACATGCATGTTAGCTAACACTTGTAGTAAGCTGTTTTCAGTTAGATCAGTAAAGCAGACATGGTATTACATATACTATATACTCTAAAAAATGCATACTTTTGTTCAAAACCAGGAACTTTTTTACAAAGATGTTTTTTTAAAACTGTTCAAATCACTATATTTTATCTTTTAAAAAGGTCATTTGTATTACAGCATACTGCAATCCAGATATACACAGTTCTGGCATATCCAGCATTTAATGTATGTACTAGCATGGTGTGTGCTGAGATCCATTGTTGCTGGTGGGGAACTATTGTCGCTGGGGAAATCTATTTTTGCTGGTTGGGTATTTTGTTGCTGGGGAGGTTGGGGCAATCATTGCTGGTAGGGATCTACTATTGAGTAAAGGGTCTCTTAATGCTGGCTGCTGGGAGACCTATTGTTGCTGGTGGGATTCTTTTTTGCCTGACAAGTCGCGCTAGTGTGAATGGACCCTTAATCAGCTGCAGCACCTGCAGGGCTGTAATGAGGAAAACTGCAGGGTCTGCATCCCTTTAGATGTGATTTCCCACTGTGAGTATCTCACCAAAAATGACATTTTTGTTGCAGGAATGCCTGAAATCTGACTTTAGTGCAAATTTCTGGGAAAATCAGTAAGCCAATCACACAAGCAGGAAATTATGTTTCTGGGGGGCGTTCTGTACACATTGAGTGTACAGAATACCTCCAGGTAGCCATATTGCATTGCATTTACAGAAAATTACAGAGCTGCAGATTGAAAAGGAAAGGTCATTTTTAATAACATTCAATTGCAATATAACTTGTGTTGCAATTGTATATGCTATCTAATTTTTTTTTTGCTTTTTCCCCATGAAAGTTGAGTTACCCTTTAAATTTATGTAGTGAGCTGATAACATAGGAGGAACATTTTCAATAGTGTCCTAATTACTGTGGTTGCAAATCTGTTGCTTCTTATATTTTATATCTCAAGTTCGAGGTATTCTGTAGTCCAAGGGGAGAACCGGGCAGCCCAGTGTCACCTTTCTTACAACTTTTGTGAAATACAGTAATTTTAACAACTCAGAAAAGTATTGTTCCAAATTTTTTGTATCCCCCTTGTGATTTGTTTTTAAAGCAGCATGAAAGAATTTACCACAATAGAGCCTGACTTACTGGCAAGACTTGGGCGGGCTTCTTTAGCATCCTGATTTCCTGTTGGCAGTAAAATAAAATGTGTGAGGGCAAATGAATTCACAGTGAACAGAATTTTAAAATGTTCAGCGAAATGTTAGTGAGTAGTATATAATCTTTATCCGCCATTGTTTTTTCAACTTAGAAGAAAACTCCTATTTTAACCATTTTTTCCAAACCCCTGCTTTTAAACTCTGACAAATCAGTTTATCGCAAACTTCAGACCATTTCTAAAGATGTTGTCACCTGTTCTAATAATGCTATTCCATGTGCTGCCTCTGAGGGTATAAAGATTTAAATTTAGAATGTAAATTCCATAACACCACTCGTTCAGTAAGTGTCACGTGTGCACATAATCATTGTTAGTTAAAAGATAAACTATGCTATCATAGAGATGGAAAATTGGGGCAACATGGATCATATAATCTACTTGTTACAGAATTTGAAAGTGGTAAAAATTACATTTTTGTACTTACTGTATCTGTAAAATCATTTTCTTGGAGTACATCATGGGACACAGAGCCGACTATAAGGCTACGTTCACATCTTGGCGTTGCTATTTACAGGCGTTTTTTCTGCATTTTTTCAGGCGTTTTTATGGGCGTTTTACAGGCGTTTTTACAGGCATTTTTGTGCAGGCGTTTTAAGGTTGACAAGTGACCAATGGAAAAAAATAAAAACGCCTGTAATCTGTCCAAAAAGAAGCCCATGTACTTTTTTGAGCCTTTTTTGCTTAAAACGTCAAAAAGCTCAGATGTGAACAGGGGCCATTGAAATGAATAGGATTTTTCTTGTTGGGCGTTTTTTGAGCTGATCCTAGAGCAGAAAAATGCCCCAAAAACGCCCCAAAACGCCTACATGTGAACTTAGCCTAAATCATGACTACAAACAAGTGGCCACTGCCCCTACCTATAACTGGTCTTTGTTGCTGGGAGCACTGGAAGGGCGACATATGTAAAAAAAATACAAAGAAATTTCGAAGCTCAAACTTACCGACCAACCAAATCGACTTGTCCAGTACTCCTTGCTGCAAAGACCAGTCATAGGTGGGGGTAGTGGCCACTTGTTTGTATTTTGATTATATTGGCTAGGTAAAGCACTAACATCTTAACTGCCATAGTGTTATGTGCTGGGTGTTCAGTGTGCCCCTGTACCTTTAAGAAGGGGTGGGCTCCTTCCAAGTCCACCTGCCTGTTCAAAATGCATTAAATCTCATTGTGGAGACTCACTGAAGTTAGAGTTAGGGACTACAGAAAACAGGGTGCTTTGACGGGGCCTGTAGCTTACGCATGTAATGTGTGCAGACTAAACCCCTGTTCTTAACTCATATTGTTAGACAGGGCAATTCGGTTGGTCACTGGCTGGTTCGTAGGTTTAAGCTTGGAAATCTCTTTGTATTTGTTTGATATAAATCCTGACTACCTGGATTCAATGGGCACTGGCAGAAACAAAAAGACAGGAAGTCCTGACCTATATAACCATTCCCATACCAGAAGTACCTCTGTTTTGTAGCAAGCAGTGAAGCCCCAGAAAGAGGGGTGGGACCTCAAAGCGTTTTCACCTTGCGACTGAGGATTAAAAGAAGGTCCCAAAGAATATTTTGAATGATGATGACCCAACTGGAGTTGACCTGAAGTAAAAACTAATCATCTCAGAAAGGGATTGTACTAGCACTCTCTGAGTAAAAGAAAGAAGAAAGCCCCTGAGCTTCCTCAGGCTTGGAGTCCTCAGAGGTAGACTCCACAGTCTGACCTTCCTCAACTTTTATTCTGACCATCTCTTCTTCAACATCCACTCAATCCTCCTCTACAGCCAGATGGGGATCTGGAAAAAGGGACCTCTCCTGCTTCTTACTGCCCTTTGACATGGAGCTGAACCAGCAATCTTTCCTTCCAGGCCTGCCAATGCTACAGCCAAATCATCCTTAGTGACATAGGCAGAGCTCAGGGCCCCCGTAGTGGCCAAAAATGCCAGACAGATGCAGTGGATCAAATGCATTAGTCATTTCTGGTCTATCTTTAGATACAAACACAGCAGGACTAAAACTATACCCCACAGGACTTGATGGTGGCATGCCTATGCCCCTCCCAGCTGTGCTCCCCCCTCCCCCATTTATGGAAGACATTTTCCAAGTGTGCTGGTTAGTAAGAGGACTGCTCCCAAACCTACTATCCACTCAGCAAGATGCCCTAAAATTTGCATCCATTGCTCGACTTTAGTACAACCAGTATGTCTGTATTTTTGCATTCAATTACTGCCGGTGGTTACAGCCACTAGCAGTAATCATTGTGTTCCCCCAACAGGGAAGGCTCCACGCCAGCAGTACACAATAGTGCTGCAAGAGGGAATCCCCCATCAACACTGACTATGGTTGCAGGAAAGAAAATCACATCATTTATGGCTTACCTTAGGGAGAGTTCCCTCACTTCTTCTGTAGTCGTTGAGGCAATAGAAACAGTTCTTACCTGAAAATGTGGACTGAAATGTTTATCTATATTGACAATCCCAACTTCTTTGCCATCCCGGACAATTACGGTGGTCACTGTTCGTCCAGTTAGGTGTGTGTGGAGCTGAGAAGCAAATATGTGAATTCCATCTGGAGGAAGTGCCTGCAATTAAAATTGGAAGCCATTGTTAAATACAATAAAAAACCTGACATATATTTTAACCCTTCCCTTAAACATGTTGTTACTGTTGTCTGTATCCCTGTTGGTGAGATTTTCCCTTCTATCTCTGGAGCCATACAGTAAGTGAGGGGAAATCTCCCCTATGGAAACTGAGAGAACAAAAACTAAACTGACCCTTCCTTGCTTTATTGAAACAGCATTTTTTAGCTAGGGGTTAGGCTTTAAGCTGCACAGAGTAAGATAGCAAGTATCCAGTTCAACCAACAAACATGGAATATATAAAAAAAAGCCAGCCAAGTCGGAATTCAAACCAGGACTACAATTCTGCAAATGTGCTAACCACTTAGTATCATACTGATACAGTCACTAAGTGTTTCTACATTAAGCTGGCACCATATTATATAGAGTCTCAGGGTCAGGTTAGGTGACATGTTACATTTCCAGTTATGTTCATTGGGAATCCAACAGGTTAACTTTTACTCAAGGATCCCCAAATGAAACTTGTTGCGATTCATCCAGTTTTCAAACCGTCTGCAGCAAACATGTCATTCTGCTTCAAACACCTGACTGTAATTATAACCTTAAAGCAGAGGAAAAAAATAAAATTTGTGTTTTCCCTATGCTGCTCAATAATTAATGCCTCCCTGCTTCATTTAAATGTTGTTTCCGCTTGAACGGACAAGGTGGGCCGATCAAGGAAATGGGGAAGGATATGGAAGCTTTCATTCCAGCAAAAGAATTTGGTTGTTTGTAAAGCCTCAGTTTTAAAACATCCACCAGCAACTACCCAGCTATTGCAGAACTAAAGGACTCAGCACAATCTACTAGCCAAGACAATCCACTTGCTGTTTTCTAGTTGTTACTATTTTCTAGCTGTACAAAAATGAATGAAATAAATAATTAAAAATAAACAATGTATCTTTCAAACTTTGAAAAGAAACAGGATTTTGAAACACTGACACGTATCTATAGAAATATACTGGTTAGTGATTCATTTTATGTGTATATCTAAAAGAATTAAAAAGACACCCCAATCACCCCAATACTTCAGTAGTCATTCTTAAATTATTGTAATATTCAGGCTTAGTTCAGCCATACATGGTTCGAATCTTGGCCTGTTCATCAGGAATCGGCCGGAATTCGAATCGTTAAAGGGCAGGCTGAATGTACTATGTTGATTGATTGATCAATTTGGGTACAACCAGCCTGCAGGATTCTCCTACGATTATTGCTAGTGGTTGCTATAGCCTTCTCCCAGAAGGGATGACTTCTGCCACCGCCCACCCTTGCCCCCCACCGGGGAAAGACAATTGCTGATTTCCCTGTCAGCACTGTCTGTGTTAATATGGGAATCATGCAAATTTCTTTCCTGTGACTCGTAGTTGCAGGAAAAATATTTGCACCATGTATGACCAGCTTTAGTTATTTTTTTTTTTTTACTTGCCCCTTACCTCGTTTGAGGATGATTCTGGAGACTGATATGATAGGCAATACTGTTAAACCCCCTAAGGTTTGGTATTTATTGTTTTGTTAACCTCCTTATCTCATGTTGATTACATATGCTGCCTCCCAGCTCATGAGTTTACACAATGGAATCAAATCACAGAGCTGAGCCATACAGTGTTTTACATTTATCCCAAACATAAAAAGTTCTTGTTATCAACAAAAGATCAGGAAACTGACTACATCAAGTGTCCGACCTCAGCTCTCACTTTTAGCTACACATTTATATTAACTTTAGACCAAATATTTGGATTCTTGTAGAAGCTGAATCTTGACTGGTAATCTTTAAATCGGGAACCTCTTTTTAAGCCTATCCTTCTTTCCAAACCAGAATGAGTTTCTGTCATCCAGTGCAAATGGATCGGCTTAATGTCTGTATTTTGTAGCAAGGAGTTGGCCAAACTGCAGGTCCCAGGTTTTACGAGTCAGGCGGATCTCTTAGCGTATAACAATGTAGTGCGTAAATAGAGAAGAATCCAGGCCGAGAGCATGGCAGTCCCCAGGTGTCAGTATAGTAGCAAATTAGTGACACGTCACTGACACTCCAGTCCACAGCAGGAGATGAGAATTCTGCCTCTGAAAGCCACACTGCTCAGCTGGTGTGAATAATTCATGCTCACTTCCAGTTTACCTTGAAAGCAATGTGTCACGGTAAAGTTTGGATGTCTGGATGTAAAGAGTTTTAAACAGAGTTTTGATATACAACCCTATAGGGCATTTGTAATATCTATAAACTTCATCAATACTAAAATAGAAAATATATAATCTATTGTATAGTAAGTAGTGATAGAGTTTATAGATATAGCTAAAGTCCTATAGAACTATATATCAACATTGTGTTTACAGATTGTATTAGGGATTAGGAATAAATGTAGTAGGCTCTCGCGCTTAAAGACTGATCCTAATCCCACCTTGTGACAAAGTGGAAAGAATAAGTAAATATATATATTTGTGCAGCAACTTAATATATATAAATTGTGAATAATAGTGAGAAATGCAATACTAGCCGCGCACAAATCAAATAAACCAAAATGTCATAACATATGTGTTGATAAACAATCAATATATAATCAAACAATTGATAGTGATTAGTGGTAAGTATGAGAAGATAAAATCAACGTGACTGTGAATGAATCAACAAAAAATAGTCCATAACCACTTTAAAGTCCAAAAAATTATATATAGTAGTGATAATTTAGATGATCCAGTGAGATTTCTAGTGCCTACTGAAAGAGGAAACATCCAGAAGATCCACTACCTCTGTGATCCACTCCCCTCAGATAAGCAACTCACCCCCACTTATTGCCCTCCACTCTCGTGGGTCGGGCTAGCAGCGCTAAAAATATTCCACCACGGCAATCAGGATATCAGCAACCATAGATCCCTGGTTGTTGGGCAATCTATTTTCCGCTTATTGCATGTAAAAAAAGAACAGAAGAGCCCCTCTAGTGCAGTACCGTAAAAAACACTTTATTACAATAAAATCCACTGAATTGCACGTACATGTATAATACTTGTCAGGCGCATCAATCGTATATTAGCAAAATAAGAGGGGATTGGGGGTGCTCACTCCGGTCCTGACGCCGTAGCGTTGTGATACTGGAGCCAGAGGGAAACCTCCGCTCACCCGACCGATCCTCCACTGATGCGTTTCGTCACTTCCTGACTTTGTCGAAGGGGGTGGCCACACGTTCTGACTGCCGGACTTATCACTACTCACAGCGTCCAATCAGGATGCAACCTCACCTGAGCTCATTAACACCGGATGCCGCAATAGTGTCGGACAGTATTACACACATGTCTGTCTGTGCTATTAACCCTTCCGAAGCCATGTGCCCCGCAAATGCCAGCCGGATATAATCATACTTCATACTTCTGGTTCCAGTATCACAACGCTACGGCGTCAGGACCGGCGTGAGCACCCCAATCCCCTCTTATTTTGCTAATATATGATTGATGCGCCTGACAAGTATTATACATGTACGTGCAAAATAAGTGTGCAAAATGGGACAATGATTTAAAGTGTTTGTTCACCAATGCCAGAAGTCTGCCAAGCAAAATTGGTGAGTTGGAAGCTCTGGTGCACAAGGAGAACTATGATTTAATTGGTATTGCTGAATCTTGGCTTCATTCTTCACATGACTGGGGTATTCATATTCCTGGCTATGCTCTCTTTCGGAAAGACAGGGTAAAACGGAGGGGTGGTGGTGTTTGTTTCTATGTGAGAAGTGATCTCAAAGTGAGTGCGAAAGATGACCTAGTTGATGGAGAGTGTGCTGAATCTGAAGCAGCATGGATCAAAATGTACATGGGTGTGCGTAAAACAAAGATTTTCATTGGAGTTTGTTATAGACCTCCCAGTATTAATGAGGAGGTTGAGACTCAGCTCCTGGCACAGATAGAAAGGGCTGCAAGGGCTGGGACAGTGTTAATAATGGGGGATTTTAACTACCCAGACATTGACTGGAGTAATGGCACTGCTGGAACAGTTAAAGGGCACAAATGTATAAACCTATTACAAGACAATTTTATGGTGCAGTTTATTGAGGCCCCCACTAGAAATGATGCTCTGTTGGACCTGGTAATCTCAAACAATGCAGAGCTTATTAACAATGTTCATATAAAAGAACATCTGGGTAGCAGTGACCATAATATGATTTAATTTAATGTTAGCTGTAAGCAAAAAACGCATACAGGAAATACAAAAACACTTAACTTTAAGAGAGCAAAGGATGAGGGCTGCTCTCCAGGATTTTGACTGGGAGGGAATATTGGCATCGATGAACACAGAACAGAAATGGGAACTTTTCAAAAATACTTTATGCAAACTCACTGCAAAGTATATTCCCATGGGTAATACGTTTAAAAGGCTAAAAATAAAACCTATGTGGCTCACAGCAAAATTTAAAAAAGCTATTGATAAAAAGAAAAGAGCTTTTAAAAAATATAAAAATGAGAAAAACACTATCATTGTTTAATTGTTACAAAGAATATAACAGAATGTGTAAAAAGGAAATCAGGGACACAAAAATTCAAAATGAACGACAGATTAAAAATATAATGTAATAAATACTAAAACAGACATGTCCAGCATAAATCACACTCAGCAGCGCTCAATATGTCCTCTGCATATCATGATCATATAGTCCTCATATAAAAGTATTATACCGCAAAAACAGTCTCTATAAAAGGTAAACACGTTATTCCTTATTGATACGGTGTTCCCGGTGCTCAAAGATCATAGATTCGGTCTTAACCTTCACCACACCATCAGTGACCCCTTAAGAGTGGGCACTCACCAGAAATAGCGTATTAAAGCGCCTGTAAGCATTGGTTGCTTGAACCCTTGACTATCCGGACCACCTCTGCTCTCACCAGAAGAACTACAGATTGCAAAAGATAGTAGGACAAACCCCAAAAAATTCTTCAAATATATTAACAGTAAAACGGTTAGGTCTGAGCATGTAGGCCCTTTACAGAATAACAAGGAGTGGGTGACTGGGGACAAAGAGAAGGCAAATTTATTAAATACTTTCTTTAGCTCTGTATATACAAAGGAGCATGGGGGAGCTCATGACCATAATGAGGACGGCATTGACACAGCCCCAAATGATCCACAATGGATCAAAAGTGATATGGTCCAGAAATATTTAGACAGAATAAGGGTGGATAAAGCGCCTGGACCAGATGGCATCCACCCACGCATCCTAAAAGAATTGAGCGCTGTAATTTCTAAGCTATAGATAAAAAGAAAAGAGCTTTTAAAAAATATAAAAATGAGAAAAACACTATCATTGTTTAATTGTTACAAAGAATATAACAGAATGTGTAAAAAGGAAATCAGGGACACAAAAATTCAAAATGAACGACAGATTAAAAATATAATGTAATAAATAATAAAACAGACATGTCCAGCATAAATCACACTCAGCAGCGCTCAATATGTACTTTTTCTTTAGTCTAACTTCTATAGTCGGGAAGATATTGGAGAGTTTAATAAAAAACCACATAGATGAGCTCTTTCTTGCTGGAAAATAAATATTTTAAGCAACAGACAGCATGGATTCATGAGAGACAGAAGTTGTCAAACAAATCTGATTTCTTTTTATGAGGAGGTAAGTAAAACCTTGGACAGAGGGGGGGGGGGGGGCTGTGGACGTAGTATACTTGGATTTTGCAAAAGCGTTTGACACAGTTCCGAACACACAGATAATGTGTAAGGTAAAGTCTACAGGCTTGGAAAGATCGGTTTGTAATTGGATAGAAAATTGGCTAAAAGACAGAATTCAGAGAGTAGTGGTTAATGATTCTTACTCTGAATGGTCTAAAGTTATCAGTGGTGTACCCCAAGGTTCAGTGTTGGGACCCTTACTTTTTAATATCTTTATAAATGATATAGGGTCTGGGATTAAAAGTACCATTTCAGTCTTTGCAGATGACAGCAAGCTTTGCAGTGGAATAACTTCTTTACAGGATGTCTACAACTTACAATCTGACCTCAATGCACTGTTTCATTGGGCAACTATGTGGCAAATGAGGTTTAATGTTGATAAGTGTAAAGTTATGCACTTGGGGGCTAAGAATATGCATGCATCATACATACTAGGTGGAGTATAACTGGGGGAATCCATAGCGGAGAAGGATCTGGGTGTTCTGGTAGATCATATGCTTAATAATATCATGCAATGCCAAGCTGCTGTTTCCAAATCAAGCAAAGTCCTTTCTTGTATTAACAGAGGCATGAACTCCAGAGAGAGATATATAATTTTGCCCCTATACAAATCATTAGTAGGACCTCATCTGGAATATGCAGTTCAGTTTTGGGCATCAGTTATTAAAAAGGATATTGGGGAACTGGAGAAAGTGCAGAGAAGGGCAACCAAACTGATAAAAGGCATGGAGGACCTCAGCTATGAGAAAAGATTAGAGGAACTGAATTTATTCTCTCATGAGAATAAGGGGGATATGATCAACATGTATAAAGACATAAGGGGTCCATATAGTGAACTTGGGTTTGAGTTGTTCACTTTAAGGTCAACACAGAGGACTCTCTCTACGTGTAGAGGAAAACAGATTTTGTCTCCAAATACGGAAAGGTTTCTTCACCATAAGAGCTGTGAAAATGTGGAATAGACTCCCTCCAGAGGTGGTTCTGGCTAGCTCACTAGATTGCTTTAAAAATGGCCTGGATTCTTTCCTAGGTGTACATAATATAAATGGGTACTAAAATTTTTTTTAGGTAAAGTTGATCCAGGGAATATCCATTTTGCCTCTCGGGGGATCAGGAAGGAATTTTTTTTCCCTGCTGTAGCAAATTGGATCATGCTTTGCTGGGGTTTATTTTCGCCCTCCTCTGGATCAACAGCGGGTATAGGACTTTGTATATGGGATTTTATGGTAGGGTTTTCAATACTATTTTTTTTTTTTTTTTTTTATGGTTGGACTTGGTGTCTTTTTTCAACCTGACTAACTATGTAACTATGTAACTATGTAAATATGTAACTATGTACGTGCAATTCAGTGGATTTTATTGTAATAAAGTGGTTTTACGGTACCGCACTAGAGGGGCTCTTCCGTTCTGTTCTTTTTTTTACATGCAATAAGCGGAAAAGAGGTTGCCCAACAAACAAGGGATCTATGGTTGCTAATATCCTGATTGCCGTGGTGGAATATTTTTAGCGCTGCTAGCCCGACCCACGAGAGTGGAGGGCAATAAGTGGGGGTGAGTTGCTTATCTGAGATGAGTGGATCACAGAGGTGGTGGATCTTCTGGGTGTTTCCTCATTCAGTAGGCACTGGAATCTCACTGGATCATCCAAATTATCACTACTATATATCATTTTTTGGTCTTTAAAGTGGTTATGGACTATTTTTTGTTGATTCAGTCACAGTCACGTTGATTTTATCTTCTCATACTTACCACTAATCACTATCAATTGTTGGATTATATATGCATTGTTTATCAACACATATGTTATGACATTTTGGTTTATTTGATTTGTGCGCGGCTAGTGTTGCATTTCTCACTATTATTCAAAATTTATATATATTAATTTGCTGCACATTGTCACAAGGTGGGAGTAGGATCAGTCTTTAAGTGCAAGAGCCTACTACATTTTTCACCTTTACATGTTTGAATATATTTTAAACAATACTCTTGCAGCTTTCCCTCTATCCATATTGCTGCTTATAAAACATGCAATAACATTTTTGAGTACTAGACAAATTGATTTGAATATCTGAATATTTACACATTCCAATCCTTCACAACTGTCAGAAGATGTGTCAGGCACCCTGAAAGCATTATCCTTCACCCTTGAAAAACAAGTGAAAACATGGTGGGACATATCCACCATTGATATGTATTTAAGGTGTTTGAGATGGGATGTTATGCCCCAAGATGGTCTAAATGATCAAGAATCTATCAATGAATGGGTTCAATTTTTTTTAATAAGGCAGGTTTGGAACTCCAAACACTTATTTTAAAGTGGAAAAAGAAGAAGATGGAAAATATTACCAATAAAATTAATGAATTAAAACAAAAATAGGAGGCGTTTCAAGATAAACCTGAATTGAAAGAATATAATGAGTCTTTGACAAGAAGACTTGATAAGGTTGATAAGGAGACGCAAAAGAAAAAAGTAAAAAAATTCAATAGAGACTTAGAAGACTTTAGAAGTAATAAAATCTATAATTGGCAACATGTGGTGCTGATAAGTGACGCCAATAGGGATGTTGATACTGGGAATACTGTCACATGCAAAATAGGTGGACCTAGGACTCCAGTCCAGCCACAAGTAAGAGTAATAGAGGGATCGACACACCAAATAGTAATTATACTTCTGTAGCTTCAAACCATCAAAAGACTCCAAGGATTAGGAACCAAGGTCCAATGAGAGGGACTCAGGTATCTAATCAATATAGCCAATCAACAAGGGCTAGGGGAAACAGGGGGAATTTTAGGCCCCAGAATCAAGGTCGGCCAATGAACCCCCCCCCCCCCATCCTCACAACAGGGAATCTGAATATTCCCAATACCAATTAGAAGGATCTGATGACTGGAGGTATAGGGATATTCCCACCTACAACCAATATGGTCCACTAGAAGACTATGACGAGGATAGCTTCGATACACCCTCATCATATAGGCCCCCTTTTTTAGGAAGAGGAACGGGGAGAGGCAGAGGTCGCAATCATCCCCGGGTGTACAGACAACACGGAGAAAGAGAGGTGATGGGTTAAAACAGAAACCAAGGAGAGGATGCCGAGCAGGGAGAAAAATTCAACACAAAAAAACGCAGGCAAGAGTACTGAGTCAAGGTATCTTAAATTTAAGTAACGTTGAATTGAATAATAAGGAACTGCATATTCTGCACCAAGGGCTAAAATGTGCTCCTAAACGCCCTGTAAACAAATTCAACATAAGTACATCCATCAGTTGAATTTGAAGAAATATTATTTGAACAACCCTATCACATCCATTCGTAATTCAAATTCTGTCCCAAACACAATACATAGCGGCTTAAGGAATAAATCCCTATTCAATCCCCCTATGAGTAATAATCACCAGATTGAAACATTTAAACAGTTGGTGTAAAAAGATCTTGAAGGGTTACAACTGAAAATGAAAAACAACCATCAACATATAAATGAGGGCCTCAAGAGCCTAGAGGTTAAGAAAGAAATTATCATAAGACCCGTCGATAAAGGGGGAGGGGTAGTGATCCTTGACCGTGATTACTACCATAATCATTTGAAAAATATGTTGGAGGATACTTCCACTTATCAAAGATTAAGGAAGGATCCTACTGGTATGTTCAAAAAAGAGCTAAAAGCCCTTGTGGACTATGGTTATAAAATGCATGTGTTAAACAAAAAATAAATAAATATTTATTACCCAGTACCTGTAGAATTCCAATTATATACACTTTGCCGAAAATACATAAAGACGAAAAGAACCCACCCCCTAGACCCATCGTAAATGGGATAGGGTCGGTAAAAGCGAGGGTGTGTGAATACCTCAATAAATTCCTCCAACCTAGTGTTGTAGCAACAAAATCCTTTTTGAAAGATACAAAGGATATGTTAAATTCTCTAGAAACAATAAAAGTATCAGGACAGACTCCCATTTTCTTAGTAACAGCTGATGTGTCATCACTGTATACTATTATACAGCATGATGACACATTACTTGCCCTGAATTGGGCTTTAAGTAGAAGGGAGGATATCCCCATTCCAATAAAGTGTTTTTGTGCAGGGCCATGGATTTTTGCCTTGCGCGTAATTTCTTTTGATACCAAGGGGAATTCTTTAGTCAAATAAAAGGAGTTGCGATGGGAGCAAAGTTTGCTCCCAGCCTAGCAATTCTTTTCATGGCGGAATGGGAGGATAAATTTGTCTATGAAACACAAAAAACAGAATTATTATACTATAAAAGGTTCATAGACGATACCGTCTTTATATGACAAGGTTCTAAAGCAAGTCTAGAGGATTTCATGATCAAATTGAACAGCAATACGAGTGATATAATATTTGGACTTTAAGAGTCATGAAGATAGTATCCAATTTTTGGATGTGATAATTTTTAGGTTCAATGATGGTTTTGCGACCAGGGTATACTTCAAGCCTACTGATAGAAATAGTTATCTATCCATAAATAGCGGACACCATCCCGTATGGCTTAAAAATATACCTAGAGGCCAACTAATGCGAGTTTGAAGGAACTGTACTTTTGATAGTGACTATTTGGAACAATCTCGAGTGTTGAAGGACCGATTCCTACTAAAAGGGTATAAAGAACAGGTCATTGACCGTGAGATACAGAAGGTCCTCCAGATACCAAGAAGCCAGTGTCTAGAAAATAGGATGAGAGATTTTCGTTTCTATCTGACTTTTATAGCCAATACAGGGAGGTAGAAAGTGTCTTTCAGCAACACTGGCACATATTAGGCATGGATAGGGTCTTGGGACCCATCCTACCTCAAGTTCCATCTTTTATATACAGGAGAGCACCTAGCTTTGGTCAACGAGTAGTGAAAAAAATATTAGACCCTCCTTCGGCCACATTCTTTTCGGATAGAAAAGAATTTAAAGCCGGTGGGAAATGCAAAGCTTGTCAAAACGCTCCAAATAATGTAAAAAATAGATCATTGTTTTCATCATCTTATAATGGAAAAGTATTTAGCATTAAACAGTTCATTACATGTGACACCACACATGTGGTGTACGCCCTGACCTGTCCCTGTAATCGTATGTATATAGGACAGACGAAAAGAACTTTAAAAGTGAGAGTGGGCGAACATGTTCAGAACATAAAAAAAGGTTTTAGGTATCACAGCGTTTCAGAACACTTTAGGATGGCACACCAGAAGGACCCGAGGGGCCTACAATTTTGGGGTGTCGAGAGGGTCCCCCCAAATTGGAGGGAGTCCAATAGAGTGAGAGATATTTCTCAGTGTGAAACAAAGTGGATATATTTGCTAAATACTTTAGAACCAGTAGGTATGAACACAGAACTTGGTCTGAATTGTTTTATTAGTAATTATTAGAAACAATCAGACCAACCATTGTAGAACACTTCTTCTTCCGTTAAAAATATTTTATTGATTTTTACTTTATTTGTATTTTATATATACTTTTTTATGCACCTTTTGCATTGGGGTGCAATATTCCATCATCATATGTATTTAAGGTAGTGGTGGAGTTTCAGTAATGCCTTTATTTTATTTGTGCTTTTGGCATTTGTGGGGCACATGGCTTCGGAAAGGATTAATAGCACAGACGGACATGTGTGTAATACTGTCCGACACTCTTGCGGCATCCGGTGTTAATGAGCTCAGGTGAGGTTGCGTCCGGATTGGACGCTGTGAGTAGTGATAAGTCCGGCAGTCAGAACGTGTGGCCACCCCCTTCGACAAAGTCAGGAAGTGACAAAACGCATCAGTGGCGCGGCCACACGGCGTTCCTGGAGGATCGGTCAGGTGAGCAGAGTTGTCCCTCTGGTTCCAGTATCACAACGCTACGGCATCAGGACCGGAGTGAGCACCCCAATCCCCTCTTATTTTGCTAATATATGATTGATGCGCCTGACAAGTATTATACATGTACGTGCAATTCAGTGGATTTTATTGTAATAAAGTGGTTTTACGGTACTGCACTAGAGAGGCTCTTCTGTTCTGTTCTTTTTTTACATGCAATGAGCTGAAAAGAGGTTGCCCAACAACCAGGGATCTATGGTTGCTGATATCCTAATTGCCGTGGTGGAATATTTTTAGCGCTGCTAGCCCGACCCATGAGAGTGGAGGGCAATAAGTGGGGGTGAGTTGCTTATCTGAGGGGAGTGGATCACAGAGGTGGTGGATCTTCTGGGTGTTTCCTCATTCAGTAGTCACTGGAATCTCACTGGATCATCTAAATTATCACTACTATATATAATGTTTTGGACTTTAAAGTGGTTATGGACTATTTTTTGTTGATTCAGTCACGTTGATTTTATCTTCTCATACTTACCACTAATCACTATCAATTGTTGGATTATATATGCACTGTTTAAAAACACATATGTTATGACATTTTGGTTAATTTGATTTGTGCGTGGCTAGTGTTGCATTTCTCACTATTATTCAGGGATTAGGAATAGTTGGTATTTGCCCAGAAAAAAGAAGGGATTAAATTCCCCTGCAAAGAGAATCAAAGCCTTTTATTATTTTTAAATGTCCAAAGTTGGATAATGTTTACTTACCAGACACCAGATTTTTCACCTCCTTCTCTGAGAGATTTTTTTTAAAGTGTATGATCTATCTTTAGCATATGTAGCATGTGCACTGGAAAAGGTCAGAGGGGTCCTGATACCCTTCTGACACAATCTCCTTTTCTTCTGCTATCTGGAGATAGAGGGTCCCAGAGGGAGAAATTTAGTTTTACAGGGACAACTGTATGGCCATGGAGTGACCTTGATACTTACTATGCCCCTGATTTAAGACTTAATTATTTTACCATCTTTTCAAGGTCATTTCTCAACATAGGAAGGGGACACCTTTTTTGTTGGGGTACTCGTACATAGCTCTAAATTAAGCCCTCAACTGGCAATACCATCTGGGAGTAGGCCCAACTTCTAATTCCTTCCAAGAATCTTCAGACATCTGGTCTTGTGTATGTGTAGCAATATTTCCAGGCATTGGGCCTGATGTGGGTCTGCCATGGTTACCGTTAACACCAACAGCACATTTAAGCTGATTTCCCAAGTGTGAGATCTGAGACAATGAACAGTCCAGCATCTTTGGTTGTTTTTGTTTATTTTTTATGGGGATGGGAGAAGGGAATGAGTGGGATACTCCTCTGGCTCAACTAGGTACAGATTGGGACACTTGAAGAAAAATGCCTTTAAGTGCTGGCTTGACGCCGGCTGAATGCCGACCAACGCTTGCTGGTGCTTGTAAATACTGATTTTCTGTCAGAGAACTGAAGACTGACACTCTGGTTAGCTCAAAAGTCCTTTACACTGCTTGCTGACAGAAGGAGAGACAGCAGTCACCTCTCTCCTGGGACTCTGCTTCCCACCAAAGACCCTGCGTCATGTGCTCACCTCAAACTTATACCCCCTCCCAGAATGCTGTGTGGCATAATCTGCCCTCCTGGGATAGATACAAGCCTGGGTGTGCCATTGGCCGGGTTTCCTCCACTGTCCAATGAGAGTCCTCATTGGGACACAGTGGGGAGACTCCCCAGTCTCAACAGCCACACCTGGGAACCATGACAACCTAGCTGAACAAAACATGGTCCTGCTGATAAGCAGACAAGGGCCACTATATTTTACCTAGTACCTACCTTGGAGGGTGCTACATATGTTTTGCATGAACTGCACCCCATAACCAAGGATTTTACTTTCTACTGTAAAGTAGCTTTTGCAGAACTGATGTTTTTTTGCCAGTACAGTAACTACCCTTGGATAGATATATTGGACTATCTAATGGTCTAACGGTTTTTAGCTGGAGATTGAATGATTCCCCTCTCATGACACATGATAGTTCTCTCAAGCTTCAATCTCATATCCAAACCTATTTGTCAGATAATTTTGGCTTGGTATCTTCCCCAAGTACTCTGGGAGGCCCACAAGGCCACCATTTAGGGACAACTAATCTAAAAGGATTTGCTCAGAAAGCTTAGTGGAACAGAGGATTTAGGAACTGTCACACTTGTTAGCACCAGAGAAATATGTATGGAAATCTCAACATAGGCCCTCTAAAACGCATCTGTGTGAAACTTATGCCTGGTCTAGGCATAAATTGTATTCTTGTGCAAATAAATCTGGTCTCATGTTGCCCAAGAGGCTTAATGCCATTGGAGGCCCTCCTTCCCTATCCAACTGTAAACTAGAAATGGTGACCTTACTTTTAATCCCTCAAAAATTGTTTACATTTTTGCTGATTTACTCTCTTCCTTAAAAAGCAACTCTTTCCCCTTTTCTACTGACAGAGCCAAACAATTTTTTCCAACATATGTGGCTACCTGTTCTTTCTAATAATGTCCATGAGACCATCAATCAAGACATTTCAGAATCTGAGTTTTCCCTAGCTAATAAATCACCAAAACCATCAAAAACACTTTTGTCAGGTGGTTTCTCAGGTTTTTATTTTAAAAATATTCCTTGCTTTCAGTACCGCACTTGACTCTTCTCTTCAATGCTTCTTAAAAAAGGAGCCTGTCTCTACCTTTCCTGCTTACGGGTGCACATAGCTATGGTATAACTGTAATTCCCAAAGGTACATGACATCTTACCCAGAACAGTTATGTCTAATTTACTTACTGAATGTGGACCTAAAACTGTTAGGCAAAGTTCTTGGTTCCTGGATCAAAAAATATCTTTAATTATTTTGTCAAACTGGAACAGAGTTTCCTTTAAACCCTACAATACTTTCAAGTGCATTTACTTCTGCGTGACAACAACACACTATGTCTGACTCTGCAATTAATTGTTACAGGGAAAGTTTTCTGTTTCAATAAAGAGATAAGTCAAAGCCATCAAACAACAAACAGATCTGCTATGTCCCGGCATGAATACATATCAAAGATTCATCACCGCTTGTGTTTCATGAGCAAGAACTGCAATCATCCGCCAAGTATTCCCTGTCAGCTCGCATTGGCGTAAATATGCGACTTGTTTGGATCTGCTGCAGGTAGTGTGGGGGGAGGGGGGGGGGAGTTAACCCGATGTATGACAAAACAAAGCAGCTGCTTAGCACTTAGCTCTGCCACACAGAGTGTCCAGTAAAGAGGGTCAAATAAAATTGCTGCTAAGACTAACAAAAGCAGGCATGTCACCTGCATGCATTTGCAAACATATGTGGAAGACACATATCATCATCATTTCGCCTCTGCAGTGCGCTGGTACTCTAATTCATAAAAGTACGAGCACTAGGATGTACTTTCAATGGGTACTTTAGTAGGTAAATCCAACAAGAATCAGATGGCATCCTAGAATACATTTATGAAACAAAATCTGACTTTTAAAATCTAGATTCTGTCTTCAAAGTCAGAATCCTGTGTTTAAAAGTAACAATTCTGAGATTAAAATCAGAGTTTAGTGTTTAAAAATCATAAGTTAAAACTCTATGTTTGAAAGTTAGAATTCTGAGAAAACCTCAGAAATCTCACTTTATTATCTCCGAATTCATACACAATGATAATTCAGAAACTTATGAATAAAGTCAGAATTTTGAGATTGAAAGTTTCAAAGTCAGAATTCTGTAAATAAAATTCAGAACAGCAGTCTCCAAAGGATACATTCACCTTTTAACAAGAAATAATAATTGCACATTTTTTTGCAGGTAAAAAAATGTGCATTTATTATTTTTTTGGTTTAGGAGCCGTTAAAGCATTGCACGAGCGATCAGCAGATTGCTGAAGCCATGCAGGTCTCCAGCAGACTATCAGAGTAAGCTGTCTGCCCTGTACATCATACAGGCAGGCAGATTTGCACTGACAGGAAGAATCAATGAACTACCACAGCACTCAACAGGGCTGTGGTGGTTCATTGAGAACTACAAGCCGATAGCTGCAAAGGTTGTGGGTTCATTGATTCACAGGGATCTTTGAATCAGTGGCACAACAGCGTGGGTGGAACCCCGCAGGGCCATGCTCTCTATGAACTGTGGCCGAGCTATTTTCAAAAAGTAACAGCTAGTTTGGGGAACCTCTCCCCGTACTGCTGTCACAAAAAGAGAGAGCAGCAGGGAGTGACTGCAGCAGTAACATGTAACATGTTCCCAAAGGTGAACTTGTCCTGTAAGGTACGGATCCTATCAAGGCCACACATGTATCAATATGAAGCAATGAGGTGTGCTGCTAGCCCATTCAACCTAAATTATTGGGCTCCCTTACTGTAGAACACCTTAATATGTGAAAACACACATATGATATTGTCTGCACAAGTGTGAATGGACCCTTGGTCTTTCAAAAGCTTAAATTATGACATTTATTGTAGATACCCAATAAAGAGATGTTTTTATAATTATTTTTTCCTTTTTTACCTATGTCAAATATGGCAAGAAAGTTTAATTTAACTGCAAATTTTGTGTCCCTGGTTCACCTCCACGTAACCCTACACTTATAAAATGTCCCTTTCCCATTTCACAACATGTATTAATCTATATTCATGAGACTCTGAAAAATATATTATTATACGCACATGATGCCTCCAGGTGTCAGAGTGAATTATTCCTCCTAGACCAAAGTGTCTACATATCTAAATAGTGCTGCTTATTCCCAGAGGATAAAGTTACATGAGGGCGCATGTTCTCACACATTGTTCTTGTAGCTCTACTCCAATAGGAGCCACCTAGGGTCAACAGGTTCTCTCTCCCAACAGTGCAGAGGCAACCAGTCACATAGTAACAGTCCATTCATTCCAGCGCATTGAACAGTTTATGAGTTTGTCTTTTTTTGTATTTTATTGCTTGTAGGAAATGGGAAGGTTGTCCTCTGCACATTTCTGCAGAGGACAACTCTCTCTCTCTCAACAGTAGCGACACAGTCTTTTCACTCACAGCTGGGAACCGTGAGATAGGTTGAAGGACAGGTATAGCTGGACTGGAACATTCTAAAGGGTCACAGCTGGGGACTATGAAGTAAGTTGTAGAACAGTGATAAGAAAAAAGTGCGCTGAAAAAATTATAGTAAAGCTGCTACCATAGAAAATAAATTGTGTACTGTGTGATGGCTATCAGGTGCGCTAATCTATTGTTGACAAATATGTATAAATAATATATAGTGCAATCAACACAAATATTGATCAATAAATCTTAGGAGGACCAAATCCTCTAAATACAAAAACCAAGTGCTCAACAAGGTGAACAAAAATAAATTCAATGGTGGATCAAAACAATAAGTCCATAAATGAATATAATGTCCATATATATCCAACATGCATGTGATGTGTCTCCAAGGTGCAAAACTCAACACAATAGATGGGTGCAGCGAAGCCCTCCACCGTGAATGAATAAGCCCCTTACCAGATGGGATAATACAAGGGCGTGTGTATTATTAGATCCAATGGAAGTATGGCCCAAGGAAAGTAAGAAAAGGTCTTGGGATCTGTGTTGATCTGGTTGCTATGACGAATCGTCACACAGCACACACCGACCTCCCAGCCCGATCGCTGGACCCGCCTCGGGGCCGGGAGGTCGGTGTGTGTGCTGTGTGACGATTCGTTTTGATCCATCATTGAATTTTTTTTTGTTCCCCTTGTTGAGCACTTGGTTTTTGTATTTAGAGGATTTGGCCCTCCTAAGATTTATTGATCAATATTTGTGTCAATTGCACTATATATTTATACATATTTGTCAACAATAGATTAGCGCACCTGATACCCATCACAAAGTTGTAGAACAGGTATAGCTAAACTGAAACAGTCTATAGGTTCATGGCTGGGGACCATGAAATAGCTTCCAGCACAAGTATAATTACTTTATATTGGCTTTTGGAATTTACAAATACAGCAATTTAGAAATTTGATAAAAGGTGTAGTACCGTAAAGCACTTTTTTTATAGATAAGTGGTGCATTTTATATACAACTATATAGATCTAACCAAAATGAGGGACAAATTAGAAAGAAAGCGGGACGAAGGGGCTTTGTTCCGAATGAGGGACATTCCCTCTAAATCAGGGACATTTGGAAGTTATAACAGAAAGAAGGCTCTACCCAGAATCCTGGAAAAGAATTAGACCATAGGCGCAGCCTCTTGTAAAGTAATCTAGCATCCAGTTCCAGGGGCGCCAGCGACAAACAGCCACCTCCTCCTCTCAGCTCACTAATCCATTCCCTCAGGAGGGAGCAAGAAAATTTCCTCACGGCTTCAGGCTATTTAATGGCATCTCAGCCACCAGCTGGGCACCCCCCCCCCCCCGGGGATTGGCCAGTCCCTGCTCAATATTAAGGCTGGCATTTGAATTCTCCCTCCCTAAGCTCTAAAACTTGTTCTACAGGCAGGAGGAAACAGTCAAGTTCCCAGTCTGTGATGCCCTGAACAGAGCAGACTAAAACTGATCCCCTGTTTACACCAAGAGCAAAAACTAAATTTACCTAGAAGTCTCACTAGCAGAGTGATGCATTATTTTTATATACACATAGATAGCTACATATTAGTGGAGCTGGAGGAAAACATTATTTATCTGCCAATGAAATGGCGGGAAGACTTTTTTTAGTGTTAGACAAAAATATAGTTGGATTCATTTTCAGTTTTGCATGGAAAACAGTGAGATAGTACTTATAAAAATATAGAGGCTGCAGTTGCTGAACTCTATCTGAAATTGCTAGCTGCTTGGTTGTTTCTGTCTTCAGTACTTTCACTGACCTGGAACAAGCATGCTACCAATTAAGTTAGAGGATAGTCAGAACTCTTTATCTGCATGCTGGTTTTAGGTTACTGATACTGGAAGCATTGACACTGGAAGCATTGAAGGCTTTAAATCAAGATAACAGGCATAGAAATTTCATTTTTTATTAGGGGGAGCTGTACTTGGAACATAAGTGCAAGGTCTTGTGTTGACAAGCTTTGGGCTTGTGTTGACAGCATCAGTTTGACCATACCTCCCAACTTTTTGACATAGAAACAAGGGACACCTATTGCCAAAAGTATGTAGGCATAGGGCACACCCAATGCCATGCCCCCTTAAAGGAGAATTATACAAATTAGAAGGAAAGAGGGATGAGAGGGACTTTGTTCGAAATTAGGGACAGTTCCTCAAAATCAGGGACAGTTGGGAGCTATGGTTTGCCATCATATGTAAATGCTTCTGGAGATCATTCAGAATTTACTGACAGGCGCATTTGATCTGCAGTTGACCACTTTCTGAATTATCCAAAAAAATCTTAGTTTATCCCACAAATGCTTTTTTTTTACCACTATTCCTTAATATTGACTTTTTCCATTTTACAAATGGAACAGTTTAGAAATTGGATGAAACGTTTAGCACTGGGAAACACTTTTTGATAGATAAGTAGTGCATTTTATATGCAACTATATAGATCAGACCAAAATGAGGAACAAATGAGAAGGAAAGAGGGACAGAGGGACTTTGTTCGAAATCAGGGACAGTCCCTCAAGATCAGGGACAGTTGGAAGCTATGGTTTGACATAATTTTTAAATTCTTCTGAGATCATTCAGAATTTACTGACAGGTGCATTTGACCTGCAGTTGACCTGCTTCAAGTGGGTTTTGCATTCATATAGACATGTGGCATGCAGAATGGTAGTTTAGGAATTGTGTGCAATGTTAAACAAAGTCAGCAACCTATGGCAATAATACACAGAGAAACCATAGTCATATAGTCATAGTAGAAAATAACTGCTTCTAATAACGTGGATAAATGTGGGATTAATACACAAATACACAGGAACATTGTGGGATAAACAAATAATGCTGTCCCCAGCCCTGAATTACAGGAGACTAACAAAATAAAACATGTGTGTGGTTGTACTAGCTGTGTTAAAAAACTTTAAAAAATTAATCTCTACCTGGATTTCAGCTTTATTTTCAAGTTTTTGCACTTTTCACCTACAACAATTACGAATGGAATGCAAAAACTGTACTCACCATCTCTGTGCATTTATCTGTACAGTATCCAGTGAGTTGAAATGACTTTTGTCTTGGAGGGATAGCCATCACTGGTGTATACACCAAACCTAGCTCCATTATGCCAGCATCAAACTTTCGTAAAGATGGCGTATAATGCAGACGGATGCCTGAGGAGTCACGTAGACCTGAGGGAAGATAAGACCAAAATTGGATTTCAGGTGTTTATATACTAGTGATAGTTGGTATTAAAGACATCTTCTAGTCAAACATAATGTTTTGCATTTAAACTGAGAGTAAGCACAACTGGTTCTAACTAGTGTTGAGCGAACACGGACTGTATTATTCGTGTTCGTACCGAATAATTGGATTTTTTGTACCCGAACACGGACACGGACACTTTACTGTATGTTCGGGTAAAAATCCGTGTTCGGTCGTTTTATTTCCGGGTTTTACATGCTTTGGCGCTCTTTTCATGGCGGGCTTTCAACAGCCAATCAACAATCATTTAACTGGTGTGCCTTAAGCCATCCCAGCCATGCCTGCAAATGTCTCAGTAGCTGTGATTGGCCGTCTGAAGCATGTGACCAGGTCTTTATAAGTTCCAGGCAGCCGCAGCGTCTTCATTCTGCTGCTTAGATCAGGGACAGAGCACACATCAACGTGCTGGCTGCTGATTAGGGAAAGACAGGCAGGAAAAAAACATTTGTGTCCGGATAGAATTGAGGGACAGGTCGGAGTGTTTAGGCAGGGCGAGTTGTAGGCATTTTAGGGATAGAGTCTGCTGAATTATAGGGTCAGTGTCTTCTACAAAGTACAATCGATATTGCTGTGTGGGGGGTGGGGTGACTCTGCACTCAATCCTGATCTACGATCTCTTCTCAATCCTGTTAGGGAGAGGCTGCTGCTGCTGAATTTTAGGGAAACTGTGTTCTACAAACTACAATCGATATTGCTGTGTGGTGTGGGATAGGAGATAGGCAGGTGTCAGTGATCCACATCCATTTTTCTGTGTGTGAGCTGCAGTGAACACAATCTTTTTGGGCTGCAGTGAACACAATCTTTTTGGGGTGCAGTGAACAATGTCCTTTTTGGGGTGCAGTGAACAAAATCTTTTTGGGGTGCAGTGAACAAAATCCTTTTTGGGGTGCAGTGAACAACATCCTTTTTGGGGTGCAGTGAACACAATCTTTTTGGGGTGCAGTGAACAAAATCCTTTGTGGGGTGCAGTGAACACAATCTTTGTGGGGTGCAGTGAACACAATCTTTTTGGGGTGCAGTGAACAACATCCTTTTTGGGGTGCAGTGAACAAAATCCTTTTTGGGGTGCAGTGAACACAATCTTTTTGGGGTGCAGTGAACAAAATCCTTTGTGGGGTGCAGTGAACACAATCTTTGTGGGGTGCAGTGAACACAATCTTTTTGGGGTGCAGTGAACAAAATCCTTTTTGGGGTGCAGTGAACAACATCCTTTTTGGGGTGCAGTGAACAACATCCTTTTTGGGGTGCAGTGAACAAAATCCTTTTAGGGTGCAGTGAACACAATCTTTGTGGGGTGCAGTGAACAAAATCCTTTGTGGGGTGCAGTGAACACAATCTTTGTGGGGTGCAGTGAACACAATCTTTTTGGGGTGCAGTGAACAAAATCCTTTGTGGGGTGCAGTGAACACAATCTTTGGGGGGTACAGTGAACACAATCTTTTTGGGGTGCAGTGAACAAAATCCTTTGTGGGGTGCAGTGAACACAATCTTTGTGGGGTGCAGTGAACACAATCTTTTTGGGGTGCAGTGAACAAAATCCTTTTTTGGGGTGCAGTGAACAACATCCTTTTTGGGGTGCAGTGAACGCAATCTTTTTGGGGTGCAGTGAACAAAATCCTTTGTGGGGTGCAGTGAACACAATCTTTGTGGGGTACAGTGAACAGAATCTTTGTGGGGTGCAGTGAACACAATCTTTGGGGGGTACAGTGAACACAATCTTTTTGGGGTGCAGTGAACAAAATCCTTTGTGGGGTGCAGTGAACACAATCTTTGGGGGGAACAGTGAACACAATCTTTTTGGGGTGCAGTGAACAAAATCCTTTGTGGGGTGCAGTGAACACAATCTTTGTGGGGTGCAGTGAACACAATCTTTTTGGGGTGCAGTGAACAAAATCCTTTTTGGGGTGCAGTGAACAACATCCTTTTTGGGGTGCAGTGAACACAATCTTTTTGGGGTGCAGTGAACAAAATCCTTTGTGGGGTGCAGTGAACACAATCTTTGTGGGGTACAGGGAACAGAATCTTTGTGGGGTGCAGTGAACACAATCTTTGGGGGGTACAGTGAACACAATCTTTTTGGGGTGCAGTGAACAAAATCCTTTTAGGGTGCAGTGAACACAATCTTTGTGGGGTGCAGTGAACAAAATCCTTTTTGAGGTGCAGTGAACACAATCTTTGTGGGGTGCAGTGAACACAATCTTTGTGGGGTACAGTGAACACAATCTCATACTTCTGAACATTTGAGGGTGCTGCCTGTTCCATACTCCTCCTCATACTGCTCAACCATCCTTTTAGGGGTACAAACAATAGTAATTGGGGCCTAGTGTGGTGGTGTACGTGTGAGATACATACACTTTCTTTTTGATCATATTTTCTATTCCGCTATTCAATTAAATCCTTTGGGGATCAATTAAATTGCGTGATAGTCTGTGTCGGTACGTGTGAGATCCACCTTTCCAAGTTTTTGGGGTTCATCTCATACTTCTGAAGATTTGAGGGTGCTGCCTGTTCCATACTCCTCCTCCTACTGCTCAACCATCCTTTTAGGGGTACAAACAATAGTAATTGGGGCCTAGTGTGGTGGTGTACGTGTGAGATACATACACTTTCTTTTTGATCATATTTTCTATTCCGCTATTCAATTAAAACCTTTGGGGATCAATTAAATTGCGTGATAGTCTGTGTCGGTACGTGTGAGATCCACCTTTCCAAGTTTTTGGGGTTCATCTCATACTTCTGAAGATTTGAGGGTGCTGCCTGTTCCATACTCCTCCTCCTACTGCTCAACCATCCTTTTAGGGGTACAAACAATAGTAATTGGGGCCTAGTGTGGTGGTGTACGTGTGAGATACATACACTTTCTTTTTGATCATATTTTCTATTCCGCTATTCAATTAAATCCTTTGGGGATCAATTAAATTGCGTGATAGTCTGTGTCGGTACGTGTGAGATCCACCTTTCCAAGTTTTTGGGGTTCATCTCATACTTCTGAAGATTTGAGGGTGCTGCCTGTTCCATACTCCTCCTCCTACTGCTCAACCATCCTTTTAGGGGTACAAACAATAGTAATTGGGGCCTAGTGTGGTGGTGTACGTGTGAGATACATACACTTTCTTTTTGATCATATTTTCTATTCCGCTATTCAATTAAAACCTTTGGGGATCAATTAAATTGCGTGATAGTCTGTGTCGGTACGTGTGAGATCCACCTTTCCAAGTTTTTGGGGTTCATCTCATACTTCTGAAGATTTGAGGGTGCTGCCTGTTCCATACTCCTCCTCCTATTGCTCAACCATCCTTTTAGGGGTACAAACAATAGTAATTGGGGCCTAGTGTGGTGGTGTACGTGTGAGATACATACACTTTCTTTTTGATCATATTTTCTATTCCGCTATTCAATTAAAACCTTTGGGGATCAATTAATTTGCGTGATAGTCTGTGTCGGTACGTGTGAGATCCACCTTTCCAAGTTTTTGGGGTTCATCTCATACTTCTGAAGATTTGAGGGTGCTGCCTGTTCCATACTCCTCCTCCTACTCCTCAACCATCCTTTTAGGGGTACAAACAATAGTAATTGGGGCCTAGTGTGGTGGTGTACATGTGAGATACATACACTTTCTTTTTGATCATATTTTCTATTCCGCTATTCAATTAAAACCTTTGGGGATCAATTAAATTGCGTGATAGTCTGTGTCGGTACGTGTGAGATCCACCTTTCCAAGTTTTTGGGGTTCATCTCATACTTCTGAAGATTTGAGGGTGCTGCCTGTTCCATACTCCTCCTCCTACTGCTCAACCATCCTTTTAGGGGTACAAACAATAGTAATTGGGGCCTAGTGTGGTGGTGTACGTGTGAGATACATACACTTTCTTTTTGATCATATTTTCTATTCCGCTATTCAATTAAAACCTTTGGGGATCAATTAAATTGCGTGATAGTCTGTGTCGGTACGTGTGAGATCCACCTTTCCAAGTTTTTGGGGTTCATCTCATACTTCTGAAGATTTGAGGGTGCTGCCTGTTCCATACTCCTCCTCCTACTGCTCAACCATCCTTTTAGGGGTACAAACAATAGTAATTGGGGCCTAGTGTGGTGGTGTACGTGTGAGATACATACACTTTCTTTTTGATCATATTTCCTATTCCGCTATTCAATAAAAACCTTTGAGGATCAATTGAATTGCGGGATAGTCTGTGTCGGTACGTGTGAGATCCACCTTTCCAAGTTTTTGGGGTTCATCTCATACTTCTGAAGATTTGAGGGTGCTGCCTGTTCCATACTCCTCCTCCTACTGCTCAACCATCCTTTTAGGGGTACAAACAATAGTAATTGGGGCCTAGTGTGGTGGTGTATGTGTGAGATACATACACTTTCTTTTTGATCATATTTCCTATTCCGCTATTCAATAAAAACCTTTGAGGATCAATTGAATTGCGGGATAGTCTGTGTCGGTACGTGTGAGATCCACCTTTCCAAGTTTTTGAGGTTCATCTCATACTTCTGAAGATTTGAGGGTGCTGTCTGTTCCATACTCCTCCTACTCCTCATCCATCCTTTTAGGGGTAGAAACAATAGTAATTGGGGCCTAGTGTGGTTTTGTACGTGCGAGATACATACACTTTTTTGGATCATATTTCCTATTCCGCTATTCAATAAAAACCTTTCTAGGGCAAGATCTTAAATCACAGAAATATGAGGAGACCGTCAAATAAGGGCCGTGGCCTGGGTCGTGGTGCTGCTGGTAGAGCTCCTGTTGCAAGGAGAGGACGTGGTCGATCTGTGCCAGCTACACGCACAAGTGAAACACCTTCCTCAAGTGTGAGTAGGCGACAGAACCTGCATCAGTATTTGGTAGGGCATCATACGCCCCTAGAAGTGATGAGGCCAGAACAAGTGGAGGCGATAGTAGATTGGTTTGCTGCTGACAGTGCCTCCAGTTCCTTCACATTGTCTCCCACCCAGTCTACTGCAGAAAGGTCACAGTTGGCACCTGCAGCCGATGTCCAACCGTCTTTCACCTCACCCCCTTGCAAATCAGGCAAGCAGTCTGAGCCCCAAGCCATACAGCAGTCTCTTCTTCTTTTTGATGACTCTGTCAGCAGGGTTTCCCAGGGCCATCCACCTAGCCCTGCCCCAGAAGTGGAAGAGATTGAGTGCAGCGATGCCCAACCACTTATTTCTCAAGATGAGTACATGCAAGGATCATCGCAGCACGTCTCCGATGATGACGAAACGCAGGTGCCAACTGCTGCGGCGTTCAGCATTGTGGAGACCGACAAGGAGGGCAGGGGTGAAGACTGGGTGGAAGATGATGTGGAGGACGATGAGGTTCTCGACCCCACATGGAATGAAGGTCATGCAGGTGACCTGAGTATTTTGGAGGAAGAGGCGGTGGTCGCACAGAGCCACCAGCACAGCAGAAGAGGGAGCAGGGTGCAGAAGCGGAGCGGCTGTGCCCTAGACATTACGCCTGCTACTGCCCAACGCAGCAAGGGAACGAGCGCACCAAAGTCAGCTCAAAAGAGTTCTCTAGCGTGGAAGTTCTTTAGAAAATGTGCTGATGACAGGACACGAGTGGTTTGCACCCTGTGCAATCAGAGTCTGAAGCGAGGCATAAACCTTCTCAACCTGAGCACAACCTGCATGATCAGGCATCTAAGTGCAAAGCACGAGCTGCAGTGGAGTACACACCTTCAAAACCAAGAAACGTCTCTGGCTCATCCTGCTTCCTCTTCTGCTGCAGTCTCGGCCGCTCCAGCCACCTCTGTAGTCATACCGGCACCTGCCACCCCGCAAACAGACGATCTGTCAGCAACACTACCACCTGGGTCACCAACAACCTTCTCCACAATGTCCCGTGGAAGTGTTCAGCTTTCCATCTCCCAAACACTTGAGAGGAAGAGGAAGTACCCCCCTACCCACCCGCGATCCCTGGCCCTGAATGCCAGCATTTCACAATTATTGGCCTTTGAAATGCTGTCATTCCGTCTGGTGGAGACGCCCAGTTTTAAAAAGCTTATGTCGGTGGCTGTCCCACAGTACGTCGTGCCCAGCCGCCACTACTTTTCCAGGCAAGCCATCCCTTCCCTGCACAACCAAGTGGGGGAAAAAATCAGGTGTGCACTGCGCAACGCCATCTGTGCCAAGGTCCACCTAACTACCGATACGTGGACCAGTAAGCACGGTCAGGGGCGTTATATCTCCCTAACGGCACACTGGGTAAATGCAGTGGCGGATGGGCCTGAGGCGGATAGCAATTTGGCGCATGTCCTTCCACCACCGAGGATTGCAGGGCGCTTCAGTTTGCCATCCTACTCCGCTACCTCATCCTCTACCGCCTCCTCATCCGGACAGCGTAATACCTTCACCACCAACTTCAGCACGGCCAGGGCTAAACGACAGCAGGCAGTTTTACAACTTGCCTGTTTGGGGGACAAACCACACACCGCGCAGGAGTTGTGGAGGAGCATGGAACAGCAGACAAATGAGTGGTTGCTGCCAGCGAGCCTCAAGCCCGGCCTGGTGGTGTGCGATAATGGGCGAAATCTCATAGCAGCTCTGGGCCTAGCCGGTTTGACGCACATCCCTTGCCTGGCGCATGTGCTGAATTTGGTGGTGCAGAGGTTCCTTAAAAACTACCCCGATATGTCTGTGCGCACTTTCGGCGTTCTCACCCTGCTGCTGCTCGCCTGGCAGCGCTGCAGCGTAACTTCGGCCTTCCCGCTCACCGCCTCATATGTGACGTGCCCACAAGGTGGAACTCCACCTTGCACATGCTGCAAAGACTGTGCGAGCAGCAGCAGGCCATAGTGGAGTTTCAGCTGCAGCACGCACGCGTGAGTCGCTCTGCGGAACAGCACCACTTCACCACCAATAACTGGGCCTCCATGCGAGACCTGTGTGCCTTGTTACGCTGTTTTGAGTACTCCACCAACATGGCCAGTGGCAATGACGCCGTTCTCAGCTTAACTATCCCACTTCTATGCCTCCTTGAAAAAACAATTCGGGCGATGATGGAAGAGGATGTGGCACAGGATGAGGAGGAGGAGGAGGAGGATGAAGAGGTAATATTTCAAAGGCTTTCAGGGCAGTCATTCGCAAGGGGCTCCGAGGGTGGGTTCCTGCACACACAAATGCCAGGGACACAATTGTCCAGCAGGGGCACAGTTCTGGAGGATGAGGAGGAGGAGGAGCTGGAGGAGGAGATGGAACCATGTTCACAGCAGGGTGGCACCCAGGCCAGCTCATGGCCATCACTGGTGCGTGGCTGGGGGGATACAGAGGACACGGACGATACACCTCCCACAGAGGACAGCCTTTCGTCGCCTCTGGGCAGCCTGGCACACATGAGCGATTACATGCTGCAGTGTCTCCACAACGACCGCCGAGTTGCCCACATTCTAACTTGTGCTGATTACTGGGTGGCCACGCTGCTGGATCCCCGTTACAAGGACAACGTACCGTCCTTAATTCACTCACTGGAGCGTGATCGCAAGATGCGCGAGTACAAGCACACGCTGGTAGATGCGATGCTGCTGGCATTCCCATCTGACAGCGGGGCCACAGTGGAAGCACAAGGCAGAGGAGGAGGAGGAGGAGGAGGAGGAGGAGGAGGAGGTCGCCAACGCAACCAGGGCACCGCCAGCACCTCAGAAGGCAGGGTTAGCATGGCCGCAATGTGGAAAAGCTTTGTCAGCATGCCACAACAAACAGCAGAACCAGCAGCTCAGATGGAACGTCTTAGCAGGAGGCAGCATTTTACCAACATGGTGGAGCAGTATGTGTGCACACGCCTACATGTAGTGAATGAGGGGTCTGCCCCCTTCAACTTCTGGGTCTCCAAATTGGGCACATGGCCTGAGCTTGCCCTTTACGCCTTGGAGGTGCTGGCGTGCCCTGCAGCCAGTGTATTATCTGAACGGGTATTTAGCACGGCTGGGGGCGTTATAACAGACAAGCGCAGCCGCCTGTCCAGAGACAATGTGGACAAGCTCACGTTCATTAAAATGAACCAGGCATGGATCCCACGGGACTTTTCCGTACCTTGTGCAGAATAGCAATGGATACCGACCTTACCCACCCATTGTTCCATTTTTGCTCTTTCTCACTCTTTTGGGGTGTACCCTCATTTAAAATTTGTGAAAAGAAGCAGTGTTGGCTACCTCGTCCTCCTCCTCAGGGCCAGATTAACGTAGGGGCTATTGGAGCTGCAGCTCCAGGCCCCTACCTTTTATATAGGCCCCGGGTTGGCCATATTCACTGTGACCGCTCTTCTGTCACTTGTAAACACAGAAGTCTGGCTTCTATGCTCGCTTCCCCAGGCAGCACCCTCAGAACCTCCCCACACAGCGCGAAGGCCTGACAAGGAGGGACAGTTGCCGATGCATGGATGTGTTTATGGGCTTCAGAGACAGCATCCCATGTTGAATTAGGCATGCATGGCTGCACCCTTCCTCCTCTAGGTGCATGCCAAGGCACGGCCCTTAAGGCCCTTCAAAATCCTCAGCACCAAGACCATGATGCTCTTAATCCGGCCCTGGTCCTCCTCCACCGCCGCTTCCACCTACACCGCCCATAGGTGTGCGCAGCCTATTGCATTAGGGTGTGCACCCCAAAGTTGAAATACACATGCATGTGTTTGCCTACATGTACATGGCCCCGATACATTACTCTCCCTGCTGGCAAAGAGAAATAGAGCAGAGCAGGTCCGAGGGAGATCTTTCCCATCTCCTCACTGGCAAACAGAGCGATAATGCTATGTGCCCTAGGTGATTAGGGTGTGCCCAGGTACACCCGGCACACCCTGTGCGCACGCCTATGACACCGCCACATCCACCACCACCTCAACCTCCCTCCTACTCCATATGGGCCTCGTCCTTCAGAGATGAAGAACATTGTTTTATTTTTCTGTTTTTTTTTTGTTGTTTTAAGTTATTTCCCTATCCACATTTGTTTGCAGAGCACTTGCCATGCTCTTAACTACGTTTTGCTGCCATTTGCAGCACTCTAGCCCTTTCCATTGGTGTTTTAGAGCCATTTTAGTGCCTTAAAGTTCGGGTCCCCATTGACTTCAATGGGGTTCGGTGTCCGGGAAAAGTTCGGTAAAAGTCCGGGACACGGACCCGGACTTTTTTTTAAAGTTCGGCCGAACCCGTCGAACACGGACATCTAGGTGTCCGCTCAACCCTAGTTCTAACTATTGTCTTAGCATTCTTCTTCTGCACCTGGCTGCATCACTAGGTGAACTGTTATAGGATGTCATTATTGGCCCTGAACCTAAGAAAGGACAGCCAGTGTACTCCCTGGTTTCTGGTCCTACCCTCTGTAGCGGATGTACATCACAGAATCATATGACCAGTACTGGCACAAGGTCATCTAGAGCAACTGTCCTCAACCTTTTTGGCACCGGGTACCGGCTTCATGAAAGAAAATTGTGCCAAGGTGATGCCCCCCCACCTTGCCCAAAGGCAGCCGCCTCCTGCCCACCCCTTGTCCTGGCCCTGCATATGACTAGATGCTTCTGCTCTTCCCATAAACACTGTGAATAGCCTGCTGGATTTGGATACAATGAACTTTAGTAAACTCAGATTACACCATACATGACTGGAAGCAATTCCTGCTCTTCTGCCCTGATCTGGTTAGAAGATTTCAGTAATTTGTATTTTGAACTCAAAGGCAAACTGTGCTAAATACACAGATGAAATACATGCTGTATATGTGGGAGCTGTTTTACCTGGCAAGAGTTTGTGTTTCTATCTATCCAGTTCCTAGGTTTACACAGCTCTGTCACACAGCAGAGCCATGACTAGCAGGGCAGAAGACAATATTTCTCTCTTGTTCTCTAAAGTAACACTTATAGATTTTGTTCCTCCTCTGCCCTTCGACTGGAGTGAAAAGAGAAGTAGAAGACTTATGAATTTAGTATTTTTTCCACTCAGATCTATTCTGCTCTTGACATGTTCCTTGCACTGTAGCACACCTGCTTTACAAAGACTGAAAGTTTCTAATACCAAGTCACATTCATTAAGGTACTGAACTTACTGTTTAAATTTATTTACATAATTTTAATGATAAAGTCGTGAATACAGAAGTACATTGAATGGTGTCTTTTATATCTGCTTGGAGTTCAGCTTCATTATTTTTTTTTTTCAAATGATAAAAAGTACTCAGATAGACACGATGTCATGATTTGCCTCTTTCTGCCCCTTTTTATTAGGGATCATATTTATGACGGCCAGACGGACATTAATGATGACTTTTTCACACATAAATGTTTCCTGAATAGTGTTAGTTCATTTACAGATTTTACTTGTTATAATTTCCTTTTGGTGTAATTGGAAGGGGATTGCTAGATATCTTCAGAGCATTTCTGAAATACTCAGAAAAAGCCGAATCTGCTGGGCCCAAAAGGAGTGGACAACACTGAAACTGTAAAAGAAGTAATAGCTGTATTTTCAGTGATAAGAGGTAGACAGGTATGAAAAATCACTTTGTTTTGTAAGGCTGAACTTTTCAGCGACCGAAATCTATAAATAACTCAGGAATGCCAATGCCAACGCTTTGTGTGTCTCTCTGTACTGAGTGGGCAGGGAGGAGCTTGGCACTATCAGCTGTGTGGCACCAGACAGCCAGAGAAACCCACATCACTTGCTGCTGCTATCAAACACTCAGGACCAGAGATCTACTAATGAGCTTACGCCTTGGGGTGGTAGTAATTAAATGAGACTGGAGGTTGGCAGCAAAAAAATAAAAAAAAAAAAAACATTTACCAAGCTGATATATGACAAAAGGGAAAAACTGGGTCATTGAACAGCAACCATTGTGCTGCTGGATTTCAGGAAGATCCAGCATCAGAAAGTAGTGTGGAGTACTGTAAAGGTACTGTGAGCCAATCAGGTGTCACTTCAGAAACTGGGGGCCCAGGCTATTTAGGCAGTTTACAGGAGGGGGAGAGTTTAGGAACAAGCTGGTGTGAGGACACATACCCATTTACTGAAAGCTGGAGGTGGGGGTAGGGGTGGTATAGGATGCTGCTAGTTCAAAAGGAAAATGACCGCACTCCGAAATAAATCAAACAGGAGTGTATTTATTCCACATCAAAAATAGGCATCAAACTACAAACTGTGAGACGCAGGACAAAAGGTAGACGTGTTTCACGACTAAGAATGTCGCTTACTCATTACCTCACCTGGAGCGGTCTCTTTTCAGGTGGTATAGGATGCTGCCAAACTGCAAAAGTGTATAGTGGTGTCACCCTTTGGGCTATGGAATGTCTAAGGACTGTGTAAATGAAAAAAGAATTACAGATAAGTCATTTCAGTAGCTGAAACAGTTCACGTATTTGTAAAAAATTTTCATCTGGAGTACTGCAATAAAAACAAATATATACCAATTGAATCACATTGATATATTGCATACAAATGATAAATATGTATGCAAGATGCAAACTAATAAAAGTGATTATGGCATAAAATCTAAAAAAAGAAAAAAATGTAAATATCTATGCTCACCTTGAGATTGTATATACACCCCAATGGTTAACTGCATTTTCTTGTGTTTCTGGGTAAAATTATTTCTGCTCCCCGATACGATATTTGGAGTTAATTTCCTATCCGCTAGATTATATAAAGGACTGTCATTTTCTGATCGGGTATATGGAGAGGGTTGCTAGGTATTGCTGTGCTGCTATTTATAAACCCATTATACCACTTCTATCTTATGCAGAGACAGCTCATGTTAGGGTTGAAGAAAAATATGTTTTATTTTTGTTAAAAAAAGGACCGATTTTCCTCCTCCTGAACAATTTTTCAATCTGCTTCAATGTCATGAGCTAAAGAAGATTGACAGCTCAAAGATGAAATGATCTGCAGGGCTTTGTGGGAATACCAGCAGGGGGACATGATGCTCTGCAGGTACTGTAAGGTAGCGATTAGGGAAATACAATGCTCTGCAGGGTAGTGTAAGGTGAGCAGTCAGGACATGCAGTGTTTTGTTTTGCAGGTTAGTGTAAGGTAAGCAACCAGGACATACAGTGCTCTGCAGGGTACCATAAGGTGAGCAGTCAGGATATAATGGTCTAGAGGGTATTGTATGGTGAGTAGTCAGGATATACAATTGTAGCACTGCCCCCCAAGGAGCCTCTAGGTAAGATGGGTCCTCTATTTTCTGCTACAATCTCCCAAAGGCTTCAGCCCCTCTGACACACAAGGTTAATATACAGAGAGCAAGCAAACACATTAAATATTCTTTAACACCCAATATTGAGACTATCTTGAAAAAGGCACCAAAGCAGTTGGCAGAGGTGAACCTAATATATTGTTGCTTAGAATGGTTGAAAACAAATACAAACAGAACGACATTCATGGTGACAGTCCAGCAGACTGAGTAGTTCATGTAAAGAAAAAAAAGGGGGGTTAGGTTAGGCATAAAAAGGCATAATACACCCAGATCAGCATAAACAGTAGCAGAATACAAAACAGGCCGTGAGCGGATCAGGAACTATACTGCCCATATGCTCTAATAGTGGCTGTGCTAGGCCTAGACCAGAGTGGACACAGTCAGCTTTGAACAACATAAGCAGTGTAAAGAAGCAATGGGAAGGGGGGCCAGTAAGATTAATGAAAGGGGCAGTCTCTAAGGGGAGTCTTCTGCCGGCTAACTTTGGGGTCCTTTAACCACTTTAGCCCCAGCCCTATTTCGGACACTTTTTGTTCACAAGTTAAAACCAGTATTTTTTCCTAGAAAACTACTTAGAACCCCCAAACATTATATATATTTTTTTAGCAAAGACTCTGGAGAATAAAATGTCGGTCATTGCAAAATTTTTTGTCACGCGGTATTTGCGCAGCGGTCTTTAAAACGCCATTTTTTTGGAAAAAATTTGAAAAATCACATTTCACTGCATTTAAAAAATACTAAACAGTAAAGTTAGCCCATTTTTTTTGTATATTGTGAAAGATGATGTCACGCCGAGTAAATAGATACCAAACATGTTACGGTTTAAAATTGCGCCCCCCCGTGGGATGGCGACAAACTACGGTCAATAGAGATCTCAATCTGCGACGTTTTAAATTTATTTAACGGTTACCAGTTTAGAGTTAGAGTGTAGCTCTTTTTTTTTAATTATTGCCCACGCTCTGGCGATCGCGGCGATACCTCACATGTGTGGTTTGAACAGCGATTTCATTTGCGGCTCGACTTGCGTATACGTTTTTTTTTGTGCGCGAGCTAACGGTGACGGGGACGGCTAAATTTTTTTTTTTTTTTTTTTCCTATTTATTTTTTCTTTTTTTTTAAACTTTATTACAGGTTTTTTAAAAAAAAAAAAAAATCTGATCACTTTTATTGCTGTCACAAGCAATGTAAACATCCCTGGTGACAGCAATATGTCGTGACAGGTACACTTTATGGAGGGATCGAGGGTCTAAAAGACCCTAGACCCCTCCACTACACTTCCCTGTATGCAAAACGCCGAAAACGGCATTTTTGCATACAGCCGTTTTTCAAATCTGCCGCCTTTTGCAGCACAGTAACCCGGACGTGACGTCATGGACGCCGCCTCCGGGTTACGTCATCGGAGACCCGATCGATGCCATTTCCGGCATTCATCGGGACTCCATCCAGCCGGCGGACGTGCCGGCTGGGTGCTCGGGGCTCCCGGTGGGACGGTAGCCCCGAGCAAAGCCGCGGAAGGCGGCGGGAGGGGGGGGACGTCCCCTCCCGCCCCCCCGGGTAACGATCGAGCGGCTCCCGAGCCGCATCGATCGTTACCGACGGAAAGCCGACCGTCGGCTTCAAACAACGGTACCGGGATGATGCCTCTAGCTAGAGGCATCATCCCGGTATAACCACTCAAAGTCAGCCGACGTAGAGGTTACGTGACTGGTAGTAAAGTGGTTAAATGACCATTGGTGCACTTGAGATAGTCTTCCTATCCAGCAAGCAGTAGGATGAGAAGAAGCGTAGTTCTATCTAAGACAAAGTAAGTCAAGGGTGTGCAACAGGGCTGCAGTATGACAGCACCCCCGGGATGGCAATCATGCGGAATGGGCTTATGTGGCAAAATACCAGATTGCTATGACTGGATGCGGGTTGAATGCTATGAGTGTCCTGCTCTCAGTGGCTTGTCTATTGATAAAGGTGGACTGGCGACCTCCTCACCAACTCCTTGGCATGGCAATGGAGTCTCCCGATTGAAAGGGGCCCCTTTTTGGTGCAGTTTCTGTGTAGCTGTGACTTGGATGATATGAGTAGTTGTTCCGGTGAACGCTTTGATCTTTTGGCAGCGGCCCCTGTAAGGTGGACCAAATGAGTGGTGTTTCCAGTCCTAGTAATCTCCAGTCTATTCTCCAAGCTTTTCTCTTGTGGCTTCATCCCTCTCGCTTGTTCCAACAGATCTGGATACTTGGACTCCCACAACGCCAAGAACCTGGGCTTTCCAGGGCAAAAAAATATAAAACCATTTAGGCTCCTTCTGCAGCACTCTGGCTGTTGGGATCTGTAGTTCAGAAAGACAGTTGTTTTATTACATGGCTGCCACCTTTAACTACACCTCCCAGGAGTTCAGGTGTTCTACATTGAGGTCTATGAGCTTGTTGTGACTTGGCTTTTCCCCTGCTGGGTGGAGAAAAACTGTGCAGGGGCATTAACAATTTAGCAAAGTGGAGGAAAAAAAATGCATACAAAGCAGCGTCTTTGTCTCATAAAATTATAGCCCAGTACCTGGCTACACAATGCTCTTGTCAGTAAGGCCAGCACCCACAGACAAAAAGGGGAAACAGCGCTTTGTAGGGTTTGCAAATTTTTATCGAAAATTCATCAAAGGATTTTCAGCCATCATTCCTCTCCCCCATCACACAATTAAGGCACAGCAACCAGTTTCACTGGACCCTTGAGGCCCAGTCTACCTTTGAAAGCCTGAAAAGACTATTTACTTCTGCACCTGTATTAGGACACCCTGACCGAGCCCTGCCATATATCCTGGAAGTAGATGCCTCAGAAACAGCAGTAGGGGCAGTGTTGTCACAAAGACAAGGAGCCAAAGCTTTATTATATCCGGTTGCCTTCTTTTTACGTAAACGCTCGTTGGCAGAGAAGAATTATGATGTGGCAGACCGTGAACTTTTGGCGATTAAAGACGCACTTGAGGAATAGAGGTATCTTCTGGAAGGGGCAGCTTACCCAATACTGATATATACTGACCACAAGAACCTGAAATATTTGAGAGCTGCAAAATGCTTGAAACTACGCCAGGCCAGGTGGTCACTGTTTTTCTTGAGGTTTGCCTTTCACATTACTTACAGGCCTGGGTCAAAAAAATACCAAACCAGATGCACTCTCCTGCATGTTTAGCGATTTTAAAGAACCTAGTTATCTTAACACTATACTGTCTTCTGAAAACTTTCTGATGCTACCGGGGGATCTGCTGTCTCAAATCAAGCAGGCTTCCACTGGAGTTTCATCACCTCCCGGACATTTCTGAATCAGCAAAACTACTGAGCGGACACAATGTACTTTCTGGTGGCCTAATCTGGAAAAGGACTGTAAAAAAGTATGTTTAGGCCAGCTCCACGTGTATTCGGAATAAAAGCAATAGGACCAAAGCATGGGGTCTGCTTAAACCGCTGCCGATTCCAGACAGACCCTGGGAGAAGATATCAATGGACTTCATTGTAGATGTTCCTCCATCAGAGGATTACATTGCAACCTTTGTGGTTGTAGACCCTTTGAGAAACATGCCACACTTTGTACCCATGAAAGGCACACCATCAGCCTCGGAGACAGCACAAATATTCATTAAATAATAAGTAAGGCTCCATGGGATTCCTGGTAACATCGTGTCCGATCACGGGGTCCTATTCAGCTAATCAGCTCCAGATTTTGGAAGGCGCTGTGTGAAACCTTGAAGGTTGAGTTGTCATTCTCCGCGGCTTATTGTCCACAAACAAATGGTCAGGCTGAAAGAACCAATCAGACCTAGGAGCAATACTTATGTTACATTACTGCCATTAGCTGAATTTGCTTATAACAACTCAAACCATTCAGCTACTAAGCAATCTCTGTTTTTTGCCAACTATGGATTTCATCCGTCCTTCTTGCTCAACACGATCCCCGAGTGCCCAGTTCCTACTGTTCAAGATAGAGTGGCTTTCTTCAGTTATAATAACAAATTGTTACAGGAAGCAATGGCCAAGACACAGGAGAATAATAAAATAATCTTTGATAAAAAGAGACGGGGAGAGTTAGTCCTGGAACCTGCTGATCAGGTATGGTTATCTAAAGCAAACTTAAAGTTGGCCTGTCCTACAAGGAAACTCAGACCTAAATATGTGGGGCCATTTCCCGTAAAAAGGAGGATCAATGATATTGCTTATGAATTAACGTTGCCAGATTCCTTCAAGGTTCACCCCTTCTTTCATGTAACATTACTGAAGCCTGCAATTCCATATCCTTTTTCTAACAGAAATATTAGTACACCTAAGCCAGTAATAGTTGAGAGGGCAGAGGAATATGAAGTCGAAGCAATTCTGGACTGTAGAAAAAGAAGTAATCAAATTTAGTACCTGATTAAATGGAAGGGGTATGGCCCTGCAAATAACTCATGGGAGCCTGAAAACAATATCCATGCCAAGAGACTTATTCAAGCATTTTGTCGTGCCCACCCAGAGAAGATGTTCCAGTTGGGCATCCGGAGGCTGCCCATTGGAAGGGGGCAATGTCAGGCAGGACATTCCAGCAGACAGAATGGATCTTCTAATCTAGACAGCCTCCTGTGCACAGGCTAATCCGCATTCCTGTTCATGCTAATAGAAATTGTGCAAGTGCTCGTGCATGCAGATATGCGCATATTCGTGCACATGCAAAAACATCTATTGCTCATCTGTTGCTCGTATTGGCGCCAAGGGGGCTATTTAAACTGAGCCTGTGCTGTGCTTCAGTGCTGTCTTTTCTACAGCGTTCCCTTGCATACCTGCTACCTGTAAATCTGCATCTGACTTCTGTTACTGACCCAGCTTGCCTTGACTTCTCCTGAACTCTGCCTGTATTGATCCCAGCTTGCCTTTGACCACGCTTTTGCCTACACATCCTGATCAGCTTGCCTGTGTATGACCAGGTTTGTCTGACTCTGCTCCTGTCTCTACTGCTGATGGACTGCCTGCTGCTAGCCCCTGCCTATGTGCCACTGGTGTCCATCTGGCATTCCTGCTCTGCTGCAAACTACTGACGGTCTCAGCCTGCTCCTGTCTCCTGCTCAGTGGTGTCCATATGGCACTCCTGCTCCGCTGCGGTCCACTGATGGTCTTTCCCTGCTTGATCCCAACAGTCCGTCCAGCCAAGCTGCGATCAAAACCGATAGGCACTCATGCCACTCTGCACTACTGTGCTACCTGTCTGCTCTATCAGGGGCCCCGAGTCAGAGGTGTAAAAGAGGCCTTCCTCATCCTATCAGGCTCTTCCATCAGGTATGTGACAGCTGTGCTGGACACACAATGCTCTGCAGACTACAGTAGGGTGGGCAGCCAGAACACACAATGCTGTACGGGGTACTGTAAAGTGAGCAGTAAGGATATACAATGCTCTAATCTACAGGGTACTGTAAGGTGGGCAGTCAGGACAGAAAATGCTCTACAGGGTACTGTAAGGTGGGCAGTCATGACAGACAGTGCACTGCTCGGTACTGTAAGGTGGGCAGTCAGCATACACAGTGTTCTGCTTGTAAGGGGGCTTGTGATTGGCTGCGTGCTGGCACCCAACTGCTAGAGTCCCCACTCCACTTCACCTTGGATAGGACAGTGATCTAGTGCTAGTAGATGAAAGCTTTCACCAAATGGTACCAAACTCCTGACCAAAGGCCTGCTCACTATACAAGTAATGCCTTTTCCACGCTTTACTAGTACTCTTCAAAGATGCCAGTGATATTTAACATCACATTGACATACTGACAGAACTATTCAGCACCAAATGCCATACACAGGAGCAGACATTCTGTAGCAGACATTAGGGAGAAGAATGCCAGCACATAAATTCGTAAGCCATCTTCCATTTGAATCTCTTCTCTCCTCGGGAGCACCAGTGTTGGGACCAATATCCCTGTATACTAGATCCACAGCATTCCCCTTCTGTCACCGAGATTAACAAGGTGCTTTTCTGTAGTATACCAGTCTCTCTATGTCCCAGACTAGCTGTGCCCAGCCGGGCATGCTCCCAAATGTCACTCTTACCCCCATGTGTACTAGCACTCATCTCACAGAACACTTAGCCTGGCCTAAAAGGCATTTTGCATCCATTTTAAAGTCCACACCAGACTGTAAAAAGAGTCAGGACAACTACAGCTGGTTATTCTGAGTGTTAAAATACCTAACCCACAGTTTCAGCCCTGTAAAGGGCCCCTTCTCACAGCAGCAGACTATATCCACATGAATCTGGGGTGTTTGGCTCCTATGCCCTGTTTCGCTGGACTCCTCCTATTCTGGCACTTATATGGGAACTAAATATACCCATTACATCACTACAGAAAGGCTTGCCATACTATTTTGTGACGGAGCCAACTATTTTGTGACAGAGCCAGGACATACAGTGCTCGGCACGAAACTGTAATGTGGGCAATCAGCATACACAGGTACGGTAAGGTGGGCAATCAGGATATACAGTGTTCTGCAGGGTACTGTAAGGTGGACAATCAGGACATACAATGCTATGTAACGCACTGTAAAGTAGGCAGTCAGGACATACAATACATACACATACAGGACATATACAGGACATACAATCCTTTGCAGGGTACTTTAATGAGGGCAGTTAGGGCATATAGTGCTCTGCAGGGTATTGAGGTCAGGACATACAATGCATGGGGAAGCTGCACAAGTAGCATGCACGATGTGTGACTAATCATTACAAGATTCTTCTGTACCTGTGTAGCCTCCCCAATTGGGAGACATCTGTTTCATTTGCTTAGTGATCAGCTGCTACTCCAAACAATAAGTTGCTAACAATTTTAGTCATACAATTGGCCACTGAAGATCTTCTGTGCAGCTCCGGCCTACTGATGTGACTAACAGTAAGTGTTAACATCTCAATATCAAGAGACTACAATCACCCATGTACAGTATCTCACAAAAGTGAGTACACCCATCACATTTTTATAAATATTTTATTATATCTTTTCATGTGACAACACTGAAGAAATTACACTTTGCTACAATGTAAAGTAGTGAGTGTACAGCTTGTATAAGAGTGTCAATTTTCTGTCCCCTCAAAATAACTCGGCACACAGTCAATAATGTCTAAACCACTGGCAACAAAAGAGAGTACACCCCTAGGTGAAAATGTCCAAGTTGGGCCCAATTAGCCATTTTCCCTCCCCGGTGTCATGTGACTTGTTAGAGTTACAAGGTCTCAGGTGTGAATGGGGAGCAGGTGTGTTAAATATGGTGTTATCGCTCTTACTCTCTCATGTTGTTTGAAAAACTCAATTTACATGCTTTTGATCGAGCCTTTTAGTATTACAACACACGAATGTTCTATGATCTTTGTTTGACGCTCTCAGCTTTGTCCGTTCTGGACTTAATATTTATGGTGATAATCCTTATTTCCTAAATCTGAGTTGTAGGTAATGTTGCTACTTGTTGTAATCTTGCTGCTTTCTTTATATAACTGTTCTTTGGACCGTACCAATGGCCCAGTTGCATGCTGTTTATGTGCCTTATTATTTAAATAAAGAATTTGGAAAGAAAAATTGGTGTTATCGCTCTCACTCCCTCATACTGGCCACTGGAAACTGAACATGGGACATCATGGCAAAGATCTCCCTGAGGATCTGAAAAAAAGAATTGTTGCTCTACATAAAGATGGCCTAGGCTATAAGAAGATTGCCAAGACCTTGAAACCGAGCTGTAGCACAGTGGCCAAGACCATACAGTGTTTTAACAAGACAGGTTCCACTCAGAACAAGCCTCGCCATGGTCGATCAAAGAAGTTGAGCGCACGTTCTCAGCGCCAAAGCCAGAGGTTGTCTTTGGGAAATAGACGTATGAGTGCTGCCAGCATTGCTGCAGAGGTTGAAGGGGTGGGGGGTCAGGCTGTCGGTGCACAGACTATACGCCGCACACTGCATCAAATTGGCCTGCATGGCTGTCGTCCCAGAAGGAAGCCTCTTCTAAAGATGATGCAAAAGAAAGCCTGCAGTTTGCTGAATACAAGCAGACTAAGGACATGGATTACTGGAACCAGGTTAAACTTATTTCGTTCAGATGGTGTCAAGCAATTGTGGCGGCAACCAGGTGAGGAGTGCAAAGACAAGTGTGTCTTGCCTACAGTCAAGCATGGTAGTGGGAGTGTCATAGTCTGAGGCTGCATGAGTGCTGCTAGCACTGGGGAACTAAAGTTAATTGAGGGAACCATGAATGCCAACATGTACTGTGACATACTGAAGCACAGCATGATTCCCTCCATTCGGAGACTGGGCTGCAGGGCAGTATTCCGACATGATAACGACCCAAAACACACCTCCAAGACAACCACTGCCTTGCTAAAGAAGCTGAGGGTAAAGGTGATGGATTGGCCAAGCATGTATCCAGACCTAAACCCTATTGAGCATCTGTGGGTCATCCTCAAATGGAAGGTGGAGGAGCGCAAGGTCTCTAACATCCACCAGCTTCATGATGTCGTCATGGAGGAGTAAAAAAGGAATCCAGTGGCAATGTGAAGCTCTGGTGATTTCCATGCCCAACAGGGTTAAGGCAGTGGTGGAAAATAATGGTGGCCACACAAAATATTGACACTTTGGGCGCAATTTGGACATTTCCACTTAGGGGTGTATTAACTTTTGTTGCCAGCGGTTTAGACATTAATGGGTGTGTGTTGAGTTATTTTGAGGGTACAGAAAATGTACACTGTTATACAAGCTGTACACTCACTACTTTACATTGTAGCAAAGTGCCATTTCTTCAGTGTTGTCACATGAAAGGATATAATAAACTATTTACAAAAATGTGTGTACTCACTTTTGTGAGATACTTTACATTAGCTTAGCCCTCACCATAGGTACACTGCAAAGCTCTTTGTAATATGTTGTGCTATACTGTATATCACATAAAATAAAGCTTTCTATGAGAAACCCTGCCGGGACAAGATCATCTAGAGCGGTGGTCCCCAACCTTTTTGACACTGGAGAACGGCTGCATGGATGAAATTTAGGCCAAGGTCCAGGGGGGGGTGGAGGGGAATGAGTTTTTTTACAGGTGTTGGGACAATGGTTGGTGTTAGCGCTTCAATCATCATGACACCATGGCTGATTTGGTGTCAGGATGATTGAAGCACATTATTTAAATTATTACATTGTAGTATAAAATGAAAGTGACACTGAATGTGTTACTGAGTGTGTCACCTGCCACTGTCACCTCTCACCATGTTCAGCTTGTCACTTGCCACCGTCGCCTGCTGACAGATGCACCTTGTCACTTGCCACCAGATGCAGCTTGTCACTTGCCATGTCACCTTCCTCCAGATGCAGCTTGTCACTTGCCCCACCTCGCCTGCCACCAGGTGCAGCTTCTCACTTGCCACATCACCTGACACCAGATGCAGCTTGCTACTTGCCACCATCACCTGCCACCAGATGCAGCTTGTCACTTGCCACCGTCACCTGCCACCAAATGCAGCTTGTCATTTGCCACCTCACCTGCCACATCATTTGCCACCAGATGCAAATTGTCACTTACCACCAGATGCAGATAATCACTTGAGAAATTACTTGCCACCAGATGCGCATTGTCACTTTCCACCAGATGCGCATTGTCACTTGTCACCAGATGTGGATTGTCACTTGCCAGGTCACCTGCCACCTGATGCAGCTTGTCACTTGCCACCATCACCTGCCACCAGATGCAACTTGTCACTTGCCTCGTAACTTGCCACCAGATGCGGATTGTCACTTGCCACCACATGCAGATTGTCACTTGCCACCAGATGCGGATTGTCACTTGACACGTTGCCTGCCACCATATGCACATTGTAACTTGCCACGTCACTTGCCACCAGATGCAGATTGTTACTTGCCACCAGATGCAGATGGTCACTTGCCACAAGATGCGGATTGTCACTTGCCACTAGATGCGGATCGTAACCCCCCCCCCCCCCAATATGTACATATGGGTATTATGTTTAAGCAAAATTCCCCCCCCCCCCCCCACAAAAACAGTGCGCACTAATCTGCATGCTTAGATCAAAGTCTTTGCCAAGTAACTATAGACCTGTTAGTTTAACTTCTATAGTCGGGAAGATATTGGAGAGTTTAATAAAAAAACACATAGATGAGTTCTTGCTGGAAAAAACTATTTTAAGCAACAGACAGCATGGATTCATGAGAGACAGAAGTTGTCAAACAAACCTGATTTCTTTTTATGAGGAGGTAAGTAAAACCTTGGACAGAGGGGTGGCTGTGGACGTAGTATACTTGGATTTTGCAAAAGTGTTTTACACAGTTCCCCACCAGTGCTGTATTTTGGCCTAGGCCAACAAGGCCCAGGCCTAGGGCGGCACTTTGCAGGGGGGGCAGCAAAAAACTCACCCCCCCTCCACCTGAGACTTTATTGGCCACTGGTTGCTAGAGCCGCCTCTATCACCCCCCTCTCTCTCACCCCCCCTCTCTCTCTCTTTCTCTCTCTCTCTCTCTCTCTCTCACACCCCTCCTGTCTCTCTCCCTCTCTCTCACCCCCTCTCTCTCTCTCTCACCCCCCTCTCTCTCTCTCTCACCCCCTCTCTCTCTCTCTCTCTCATCCCCCTCTCTCATCCCCCCCCTCTCTCTCTCTCTCTCTCACCCCCCCTCGCTTTCTCTCTCTCTCATCCCCCTCTCTCATCCCCCTCTCTCTCATCCCCCCTTTCTCTCTCTCATCCCCCCTCTCTCCCCCCTCTTTCTCTCATCCCTCCTCTCTCTCTCATCCCCTCTCTCTCATCCTCTCTCTCACTCTTTGACCCCCTCCCTCTCTTTCATCCCCCCTCTCTCTCTCTCACCCCCTCTTTCATCCCCCCTCTCTCTCTCCCTCACCCCCTCTCATCCCCCCCCCTCTCTCTCCCTCCCTCACCCACCCCCTCTCTCCCTCACCCACCCCCTCTCACCCCCCCTCTTGTGAGATCTCAGGGGTTCATGCTGGGACTTGTAGTCCTTCAATTTTGGAAGGAGTCACATCCGTTAAAAAAAGGGTGGGGCAAATTTACAAAGGAGGGGGGCGCCCAATTTTAGTTTTGCCTAGGGCAGCACAAAACCAAAATACACCACTGTTCCCCACACACGGCTAATGTGTAAGGTAAAGTCTACAGGCTTGGAAAGATCAGTTTGTAATTGGTTAGAAAATTGGCTAAAAGATAGAATTCTAGAGTAGTGGTTAATGATTCTTACTCTATATGGTCTAAAGTTATCAGTGGTGTACCCCAAGGTTCAGTGTTGCGACCCTTACTTTTTAATATCTTTATAAATGATATAGGGTCTGGGATTAAAAGTAACATTTCAGTCTTTGTAGATGATACCAAGCTTTGCAGTGGAATAACTTTTTTACAGGATGTCTACAACTTACAAGCTGACCTCTATGCACTGTTTCATTGGGCAACTATGTGGCAAATGAGGTTTAATGTTGATAAATGTAAAGTTATGCATTTGGGGGCTAAGAATATGCATGCATCATACATACTAGGTGGAGTAGAACTGGGGGAATCCATAGCGGAGAAGGATCTGGGTGTTCTGGTAGATCATAAGCTTAATAATAGCATGCAATGCCAAGCTGCTGCTTCCAAAGCAAGCAAAGTCCTTTTCTTGTATTAAATCATTAGTAAGACCTCATCTGGAATATGCAGTTTAGTTTTGGGCACCAGTTCTTAACCACCTTACCAACGGAGGATTTTGCTGTCTTACGTCTGGGCTACTTTTTTGCGATTCAGCACTGTGAGACTTTAACTGACAATTGCGCGGTCATGCAACGCCGTACCCAAACTAAATTTACGTCCTTTTTTTCCCACAAACAGAGCTTTCTTTTGGTGGTATTTGATCACCTCTGCAATTTTTATTTTTTGCGATATTAATAAAAAAAAGAAACAATTTTGAAAAAATAACAATATTTTTCTACTTTGACAGTTAAAAAATATCCAATATATTAAATTTTTGTCATATATTTAGGCCAAAATGTATTTAGCTACATGTCTTTGACAAAAAAATTTTCAATGAGCGTATTTTTAACCGCTTTAAGACCGGAAGATTTTACCCCGTTCCTGACCAGGCCATATTATGCAAATCGGGGCACTGCGTTATTTTACCGGACAATTGCGCAGTCGTGCGACGCTGTACCCAAATTAAATTGGCGTCGTTTTTTTCCCACAAATAGAGCTTTCTTTTGGTGGTATTTGATCACCTGTGCGATTTTTACTTTTTGCGCTATAAACAAAAAAAGAGCGACAATTTTGAAAAAATAACAATATTTTTCACATTTTTTATATGAAATTCCCCCCCCCCAAAAAAATGTAAAAATCTAATTTTTTTAACATTTTAGGCCAATTTGTTTTCTGCTACATATTTTTGGTAAAAAAAAAATCGCAATAAGCGTATTTTGATTGAGCAAAAGTTATCGCAGCTACTAACTACGGGGAATTTATGTCATTTTTATTGTTTGTTTTTTTTAACTAGTAATGGCGGCGATCTGCGATTTTTTTTTTGCGGGACTGCGACATTGTGGCGGACAGGTCGGACCCTTGACTGACATTTTTGACACTTTTGGGGGTACCAGTGACATTACTACAGTAATCAGTGCTATAAATATGCACTGTTACTGTAAAAATGACACTGGCAGGGAAGGGGTTAACTTTTATTGGTGATCAAGGGGTTAATGTATGCCTGGTGCTTACTAACGTGTGTGGGGGGAGGGGACTATGTGACACAGGCACAGATCGCAGGTTCAGCTATGCTGAATCCTGCAATCTGACCCTGCCTGTCACTTAGGAGATCCGCCCGCTTTGTTTACACAAGCGGGCGGATCTCCACACTCGATCCCCGACGATCGGGGAAGAGCGGCAGTGATCACCGCTGCTCCTCCCCTGGCCCGACTCCCGCTGTGACCGAATACAGCACGAGCGTTCCAGATTGGAATGTCTGGTGACGTAGGTCTACGTCGCCAGACGATAACGAGCCACTGTGCCGTAGTAGCAGCACAGTGAGCAGTGGGAAAGTGGTAAAAGGGATATCGGAGAACTGGAGAAAGCGCAGAGAAGGGCAACCAAACTGATAAGAGGCATGGAGGACCTCAGCTATGAGAAAAGATTAGAGGAACTGAATTTATTCTCTCTTGAGAAGAGGAGATTAAGGGGGGATATGATCAACATGTATAAATACAAAAAGGGACCATATAGTGAACTTGGTGTTGAGTTGTTCCCTTTAAGGTCAACACAGAGGATAAGGGGGCACTCTTTACGTCTAGAGGAAAACAGGTTTTGTCTCCAAATACGGAAACGTTTCTTCACCGTAAGAGCTGTGAAAATGTGGAATAGACTCCCTCCAGAGGTGGTTCTGGCCAGCTCACTAGATTGCTTTAAAAAAGGTCTGGATTCTTTCCTAGGTGTACATAATATAAATGGGTATTAGAAATTTTTTTAGGTAAAGTTGATCCAGGGAATATCCGATTGTCTCTCGGGGGATCAGGAAGGAATTTTTTTCCCCTGCTGTAGCAAATTGGATCATGCTTTGCTGGGGTTTATTTTCGCATTCCTCTGGATCAACAACGGGTATAGGATTGTGTATGTGGCATTGTATGGTTGGGTTTTCAATACTGTTTTTTTTTTTTTTTTTTGGTTGAACCAGATGGACTTGTGTCTTTTTTCAACCTGACTAACTATGTAACTATGTACCTCCTAAGCATAAATTCCACCTCCTCCCAGCACAAATCCACTGCCCTGCCAAAATCCTTCCTCTCACAAATCTTCACCCTGCCATCCCCTGAATCCCCTAAGCTCAAATGCCCCCCCCCCCCAAAAGAAAAGAAAAAAAATCACCCCTCCTAGCACAAATCCTCTACCACTAAAATTTCCCCTCCTTGTACACATCTTCTCTACCCCACTTCAAGTTTCTTCCCCCCAATTCCCAGTCCTAGTACAAATCTGATTTCCCCCCCTCCCAAAATAAATCCCCCTAAATGACCACTCTTAGCACTGCCCCCTCACCCAAATTTCCCCTTCCTAGAACAATAATTACCCCCTGCCACTCCCAAATTCCCTCTTCCAACACAAAAACCCTCCCCCAATCTCCTTGTGTCCTTCCACACCTCACATGATACTGCATGGCCCAGGGTACCTGTCCCTCTAGCCCACTCCTTGTACCGGCCATGATAAGATATATAGATATCATGTGCCACCTCCTCTCTAGCAACATAATATGAAGATAAACACCCACCCCAAGAGCTCCTGCTGGCCCACAGGTACTCTTTGATACAGAAGCTCTTTTGTCAAATGCAAGAACTAGTCCCAGGTCAGCAATGCAGATGGACTACACACATTTCACCCCAACCCGCAACAACAGACAAAATCCAAATATAAAACTAGCGGGAATCACCTTTCAGCTCCAAAGGATTGTGATAATGAACCTCAAGCCGTAGGAACCTTGAAGACCTTGCTCCGCCAAATGCTAAGCCAACATCTTGTGGGTAGTAAAATGGCTGTAAAAAAAAAAGCCAGTGTTATGATCTAGCCACAAGAGAATTTTGTTAAGTTTACACATATAGAAACAGTTAAAGAGAACCAGCTATAACTGAGCATTTATCGTTATATTACTATAATTGTGCCTTAATTAGGAAAAGTTTGAATTCGCTAGTTAATAAGATTCAGACACAACCTGTTCGAATAAGAGTGCTACGACCACCCCAAGTGAACACAGGAAATAACTGTAAAGATATACAGGACGTTCAGTGTGCAGCAGGAAATAGGGTATAGAGCATAGTCATGAATGTAATCAGAAACAAACACTCAGTGCTCACCCACATCCCTAACTGCCTCCAAAGGACCCTCAGAAATGAAAACATATAAAACCCACAAGGGGTTCAGGACAATAGTGGAATACAGGGAAATCAACAATATCATAGAGTGATTGCCACAAACAAAAAAAAAAAAAATAGTCATATGGCTAGCAGCATGTATCAATAACAAGGAAATGTAATAATCTAAACAATTTTTGTGAGGGACTAAGCTCACGCACTACCAAAATCACATTTGCTCTCATTTAGCTTTATTTGCTTTGCTTGAATCTTTAGTTTAAGGGCCAAGTCACGCTTTTACTTCGAGGTATTCTGTTCATTGCCACACACATAACATACATTGCTGTATGGTGCTGCCATTTATTTTGAGTTCAATTTATTTTATTGGAAAAAAAAATGATAACAATATAAATAGTATACCAAAGAAAGAAAAATAAATACAAAACAATCTAAGTGACAATTCAGTTTTCCACTGTACATATTACAATATTATAAAGTATTTAAAGACAGAGTAAGGGCACTAGCAAAATAGCTGTCTTGATTAAATATGTGGTAGGATACCACATAAATAATATTTGTGTTTACGGATAGACAAAGCAGAAAGGCCTTTTCCCATCTTCACCGCAAAAATACATTTAGAGGGATGCCCGAATTAGGCTTTATAACCTTTTAACATGGGGGGAAACTACTGCAAGTATTCAAGGTAATAGAAGAAAAAAAAAAGAAAAAGGGGGTGGGGGGGGGGGGGGGTTGGGAGACGTTGACTAAAGGTATCCAACTCACAGTAAGAAACTGGAGATGGAAGATTCTTTAACCTAGAGAATAATTCATGAAAAGCCTCAAGAGGGAGAGACAATGCCATTAATTTTGGGCGGCACCCCAACACACCAAGGCTATGTACCTGTGTTGTAGCTAGAAAAAAAGCATAATGTGCAATTTTTAGAATATGCCAACTAAAAATGAACGCATATTGTTATTCACTTTTAATAAACATTTTCATATGCAATGTGGAATGTAACTCTATGATATCCCTTTTATTATGCAATATACTCTATTTCTGTGTATTGTTTTTTCTAATCTTGTTTAATAAAAATAATAAACAAATTAGAAAAAAAATGGAAAAAAAATAATAAGCAAAAAGTGTATTTAAAGTAAAAAAAAATGTATTTTGATAGAGTGGGGAAGGATTATATTTTTATTGCTGTCTGTGTCCCCACTGGGCACATTCACCCTGTTTATGGATACTGATGGCCACTGTCAGGGCTGGCCCAAGACATTGTGCTGCCTGGGTCCAAGAATGAAATGTTGCCCCCCCCCCCAAAAAAAAAAAAAATTCACCCCCTCCAAGAGGCCCCCATATTCTATAGGACTATGAAAGCAGTCAGAGGAATGTGAGTGTGTACGGAGTGACAGCAAGAGCAGGACAAAGCAGTAGACACTGGGCAGATGAGCGCACCAGGCTTTCTACTGTCTATAGTGCCACAGTGCCCTGCAGGGCTGCGAACATGGTACAGGAGAATGCAGTGCTGCGGGCATGGTACAGGAGAATGCGGGGCTGTGGGCATGGTACAGGAGAATGCGGGGCTGCGGACATGGTACAGGAGAATGCAGGGATGCGGACATGGTACAGGAGAATGCGGGGCTGCGGACATGGTAAAGGAGAATGTGGGGCTGCGGACATGGTACAGGAGAATGCAGGGATGCGGACATGGTACAGGAGAATGCGGGGCTGCAGACATGGTACAGGAGAATGCGGGGCTGCAGGCATGGTACAGGAGAATGCGGGGCCGTGGGCATGGTACAGGAGAATGCGGGGCTGCGGGCATGGTACAGGAGAATGCGGGGCTGCGGGCATGGTACAGGAGAATGCGGGGCTGCGGGCATGGTACAGGAGAATGCGGAGCTGCGGGCATGGTACAGGAGAATGCAGGGCTGTGCGCATGGTACAGGAGAATGCGGGGCTGCAGGCATGGTACAGGAGAATGCGGGGCTGCAGGCATGGTGCATGAGAGTGCGGGGCTGCGGGCATGGTGCAGGAGAATGCGGGGCTGCGGGCATGGTGCAAGAGAATGCAGTGCTGCAGGCATGGTAGAGGAGAATGCGGGTCTGCAGGCATACTACAGGAGATGCAGTGCTGTGGGCATGTACCATGCCCGCAGCACTACCTCTTCTGTAGTATGCCTGCAGCCCCGCATAATGGCAGGTAGTGTGGCTGTGTGTGGAGCAGTCTCGCTTACCTGTTCCTAAAGGGTGCCTTAGGATTTAAAAATGGCGCCGCGGCCGGCCTGACATGCACACTGCGCATGCGCCCCTGCCGCTCGGTTAAGTCCGTACATGTTCGGCTATTCCCGGAAATAGCCGAACGTTTTTCGGGCTTTTCCAAGCGGGGGCGGCGGCGCATGCACAGTGTGCATGTCAGGCCGGCCGCGGACCTTTTTTTTTTTTTAACTAGCCGAAGAAGAGAAGAGGCGGCCGAGGGCCGCCCCTCTCTAAGTGCCGCCTGGGTTCCATGGTCCCATGGTAGGGCCAGTCCTGGCCACTGCCACAGTGACAAAAAAGGCAAAATCTTACAGCTGTCATTGGAACAGGACCCAGGGGAAATCCCCAAATGGGAACACCTAGTTCAGTGACAGCTCTTCTCTTTCTTTGGAGAAATGTCCACTTATGTCGTTTTGTGTCAATGAAACAGGAAGTGAAGGGAAATCTCTTCAATGAAACAATGAAAGCACAAGAAAAAAAAGTGATAGGGGTCCTAACAATTATAGGGGTCCTAACAATTATAGGGGTCCTACTTAATCCAAACAATTATCTGTACATACACTTTTTTTTGATTCTTATAGAAATACACATCCTGATCAATGTAAATAACACTCACCTTTGCCCCCATTGCCCAGGCAGCTAGGACATGCCTGCAGTGGTTTAGCTTTTCTGGTTTCATCTTGGAGTCGCAGGGTCCGCTGTAGTGGGGGATAGTCTCATAGTCTTCGGAACACTGAAACACCTCCATGTGATGGACAATTGCCTCATGTCCTTTTGTAATTGCTGGCTCGTACTGCAAAAAAGATCACTTTTATTTAAGTCTTGTGGTCTCGTGGTCTAAGAAGTTCAGTCACAGATGTCCAATCGGCTTCTCTGCCTGAACACCAAACGCCCCCCTCCCCCCATCATTCGTCTTGAAAAAGGCCATTTGACCAGACACAAGCCAATACAGGCTTTCCAGTTACTGTAGGTCAAAATGGTGATTTGTTTTCTAATTTATGAACAGTTTATAAATATACAGTATTTAGGTACATGGGAAGGTATAGTTGCTTTTTATGTATCTACCCTCACTAAGTAGTGCAAATCAGGGATTTTGTTTTGTTTCTGTTTTCTCACTGCAAGTCTACCAGTCAGGTCTGATTATATGATAATAATGGACATTTTTTGAGACTAAAATTTCCAGTCAGGTGTTGTTGATCAGGGGTCTGAGTGACTGCGGTGAAACAGGTAGATTGTTGATGGAGAATTTAGAAAGCAGTATATGTGGTGTCGGCACTGACAATACATTGTGACTTCCTTTTAAATATTATATTCAGAACCTGTCTTCAGGCATCTGACTATAACAGCAATTTAATGGCTAATTAAAATGGATGGCAGAATTTCAGATTGGCCGCCTGACATCTTACAGGGACGTCTATCTGCCACCGGGATTGGTGAATTGTTAGATGTGGGATTCGCACCTTCAAGCATTTTTTCATTTCTTGAAAGAATTTCTTATGGCCCTGCGAGAACATGTGACAGGGAACTCACGTCTGCCATCTTCCATCCTGCTCCTGTAATTATCAGACTAATTAGAATTCCGAGTCAACTGGGCGCACACACCAAGTGCTGTCACTCTACTTTCCCCATGGCAAAGACTAATTTTAAATACTACTCCAAGGGGCGGCTTTACCGTGACTTGGCAAGTTATCTGTAAGGCAGCACAGAAATGATTGCTCTAGTAATCCGACCTGCTGGCTTCATAGCTACAGTATATTTAAGAAACCAAATTTTCATTACTCAGTATTTTGCTCTACCTAGTCCAGCCCACTTTTTTCATTTTAGTGGATTTCCTTGGTGGCCTGTAGAGAAAACAATCCCTGAATTCACGGTCATCTGATTGTAACTTCTTTTTGTGCACAGCTGTAGCTCATGCTAAATAATTTTTTTATTTTTAAGCCCCACCAACACAATAACCAAGCCAGGGAAAAGCATATGTGGCAAATTCTGTAACAAATTAGAATAATGGAAAAGTAAAGTGGTATTTATTAAATGCATGATACAATTAAATATTGCATACAGTATGTGAATGTAGGGGTGTATAGTACATGCAAGTACACTTTGGGGCTTCAATCAGCTGAAAGATCATTTTGATCTAACTCCCAAAATTTTAGATACTTACAGCTCCGTCATGCCTTTCTGGCACAGTTTGGTTTGGGGGGCAGTAATATTCAGGTCCCTAGGCTTGAGCTCTTGTTGAAAAGGGGACTCGCTGGAAAACCTCTATCCAAGGTGTATAAATTGCCTTTTTTTATACAACACAGTCACTGACAAGATGCAAGGAGATGTGGCTGATTATTATAGATTTGAATGCAGATGACTTGGCGGATATCTGGGACTATCTATTTACGCATCTTATCTCCACCAGAGATACATTGATCCAATATAAATTTTGACATAGAATATACTATACCCTAGCCAGACACCACTCTACTTTCTCCCAATGCTGGTGCTGTCCCACTTCTCCTGATTGTATGCATATCTTTTACGGTTGTCCTAAAATCATTTTGTCTCTTAGATTTTTGTCTTAAAGGGTTGTCCTACAATTTCTGCGTACCTCTTGGACCTTGTGGAGCTTATAGTGCTTATCAGGGTATCTAGAACTTTACTACCCAGAAGCTAATTATCTTCAATTCAAAGAAATAAGAGCCACTGACTCTATCCTCCAGCAGGATACTTCTTTTGTTTCTTCATTGCACCTTTACAAGGCAGCTAATGCCAAAAGAGGATGTCCAAAAAATGATTTAGGTAGGGTGGTTGGCTGGACTCAATTTATTTAAATAACTGATCCTGATTACGTGACCTCTTACTGTATCTTTCATTTTCATTTTGGATATAGGGAGACTTTTGTTTTGGTTCTTAGGCCTGTTTTCTATCACTGCTAGGGGGCTGCTGGGGTGCTCTAAGGCAGTTTTCTCTATAACCATAACTGGGGTTCTGGGCTTAATTCTTTTTCTGGTACATGTGTCCTAACACTATATTGCCAAAGGATTTGTGCATTTGTTCAGCCAGTCTTGTGATTTACACAGTTCTACCCCAATGCAGGACTACTCAGTGGATGGTGATATATTGTCCAATAAGCAGGGAGGTGGAGAGGTAATTCAGAAAACTGGCCAGTCTGTGCAGTGTATCACATGGTTGTATAGTGTGCAATCATACATGTGCTTTGAGGGTAGTCATGTTAGTTCCTTACATATACATCCTTGGCTTTCTGTTTTGCAGTGCTGCACAGTAATCATGCTTTATCATTTCAGGTACTAGTGGCTGGGATGTTAAAACACTTATGTTTAATTTTGATTCAAGGTAAAACGTTTTTGGGTTACCATGACAATGTGATGTTTGGGGAAATGTTGTGGTAATTCTGTGATGTAGCACCAGTAAGTTGTTTCCTTATCCGGAATGACAACGTCCGGAGCAAGAACATCCATCGTCAGAACATCATCGGGGAGAGGAGTTGTGCGGATCTCTGGTTTCAGCAGCTGCACTCGCTGCAGCCCACGGTGGAGGCTGGAGATATTGATGGCTGACAACGAATGGAAGGGTTTCTCCAGCACGGCGTAAATAAGGTGTACTGTTCCATCCTGAGAAGAAAGATTACAAATGGTGAAGATATGAATTTGAGACCTATGAAAGAATATAAGCATGTAAAAAGCACCCATCGGTTCAAAGAGTGGAGACACCTATTTTGTGGGTGAGATTTGGCCTTCATGCCTCACCCGCAAGAGTTACAAAGTTGAAAGACCAAGAAAAGTACCAGCTGGTAGAGTGCAACCGCAGCAGAGCTTGTAGCAAATTCTTAAGATTGAAGCTGCATAGTTTCCAACATTTTTGTATAGTTCCTGGGGACATTTTGCTGCAGAGATGGTGAAGCCAATAGAGCTGACCATGTACCACGTACAATTACAACATGCAATCAAAGTTAATCTATTGTCCAGGCCCTCATATGCAAAATGAGGACCTGTCTAAACAATTTGGCTAATTTGCATACAACCATGTAGGTCCTATACTACAATAATGCAGGCAAATCTAAAAAAGACTGCACAATCTTCATCTTCAGCTCATCACAAGTGCTACTTGTTCGAAAAATCACTCATTCTGATATATTTTTTCTGTACGTGCCATGGGGAACTTTCCCTTAACCTCTTGTCCCAGAGATGCAATTTCCCTTCACTTCCTGTCCCACAGATGCAACAGGAAGTAAATGGAAATACCCCAATGTGAAAGGTATTCTCCTCTTAGTTGTTCCTGTAACAAGTGTCCTCCATTGGAAGATTTCTCCTCATCTCTTGTTCTGGGGACAACTCTTTGCCACTCTAATCAAAACAAAACAAATGTTTTACCTAGAGATATACTTTAATTAAGATAATTTTGATTAAAGTAAAGCAATGAATGGAATAGTTTAACTGTGGGACACCCTTTTGGCATTGCATAAAATCCCCTCAGCTTAACAGGCATTTTTTTCCTTGCAGAAATACACACTATGTAATGGATATGGTGTAGTGCTAATAATGATTATATGAACTCCACAGTCCACACAAGTGTTCAGATAGAACAAGTAAAGTACAAAAACAAAAGTCTTTCCAAAGGGTGCTCCGAAAGAAAAACTGCCAACCACTCCAAGCTCCAAAAGCCCCGTGTGCAGGAACCGCCACCAAAGGATAAGAATGGCCCCTTACCACAATGCGATGATCCCCATTACAGGGATCGTATCCAGCCTGTGTGTAATATCCAATGCTCATACGGACAGATAGCCGGCTCCTAATGACCCCTCATCGGCTCCAACCGGAACAAATGCAGATACAAAAAAGAGGGACAACTCCCATAGTGAAGCACAATCAAGAACTTTTATTAAAATAAGAAAGCGAAGAGTGGCAACTCACATTGACATGAAGATATATCAGAGTAACTTAGAGCATTCCTTCGGGACTCCGTTTCAAACCAGGAAAATGGCCGCCGCGTCCCCTCGTAGGTCGCAGCGTGACGTGCCGCAGGCTCCTCCTACGCGTTTCGTCAATACGTGACGTCGTCAGGGGGTGTGGCCTGCGGCAAAACGTCTTTCTTTATACGCTGGACGAGGCGGAAAGGCGGGGCGTCATATACCTAACCCGAAAATCAAAAAGAAGGCCGATGCATACCACCCACCGGAAGGAAGCGGGCCGGAGCCCCGGAACCGGATGTATACCATATGCGTGTCAACACCCGGAACCGGACCCAAATCTAATCCTGTAGATGGACCAATCAAGTTCCAACACTCGGATTCAATTAAAAAATTATAAGAATCACAATCATGTATATATACTCTGATGTTTCAAACATGGGCATCCATCCATATTTGGATTCAAAGGGACTGAAACATACATATAGAGTTCAATTCCAACAGGAAAAACATGTATGTAGCCCTGTGATATAAACACACAGTAATTAATGCTGCCATAGGTGACCATATTGGGGCGCACTGCCATCTACAGGTCAGAAACCAAATCCCATAGGATGCTCTGATTACAACTTAAAATTACATGTAAAAGCCATAACATAAATACACAAAAAGCATAAAAATTATATTTTAAAAAGCATCAAAAAGTTAAAACTTTTAACATCACACATTAATGCAATAAGGTGCTATATCCCCTAATAAAGGATCAAAAAAATGATGAAACGGTAACCAGAGTGGCAAATGATCGAGATATACTGACAAACCAAACCAATTAGGCATTGTTGATAAAGGAATTGATATCCCAATCAATGTTTAACCCGTGAGGGGCATATGTTTTCAAACGATAGATCCAGCTCGTCTCTAATTGCGAGACGCCTCTGGTACGGTTGCTGCCCCTCCAACTTCCCGAGAACTTGTCAATACCTAAAAAGACTGTGCCTTTAGGGTCATTCCCGTGGCATTGGTCGTAATGCCGCGAAACACTATGTTTCGGGAAAGCCTTAATTATATTTGCCACGTGTTCCTGTAAACGCACATGTAACATTCGTATTGTCCGGCCCACATATTCGCGGCCGCAGGGGCAACGTAGCAGGTAGACGACATGACGCGTGGTACATGTGATAAACGGCTTAATTTTGAAATCTTGTTGTGTGGCATTAGAAGAGAATGCCTCAACCCTTCTTGTTCTACAGGCATTAATCTTGCAGATGGCACAGCGTCTACACGGATAGAAGCCACCCATCTGTTGAAAAAAAGAGATAGTCCTAGGTGGATCTACAACATTGGGGGCTATTTGAAGCCTCAAAGGAGCCCCTAAGATCATTTTCAGGGGTGTGCCCCCTTTGAGGCTTCAAATCACGTATTGACGAAACGCGTAGGAGCTGTGACCTACGAGGGGACGCGGCGGCCATTTTCCTGGTTTGAAACGGAGTCCTGAAGGAATGCTCTGAGTTACGCTGATATATCTTCATGTCAATGTGAGTTGCCACTCTTCGCTTTCTTATTTTAATAAAAGTTCTTGATTGTGCTTCACTATGGGAGTTGTCCCTCTTTTTTGTATCTGCATTTGTTCCGGTTGGAGCCGATGAGGGGTCATTAGGAGCCGGCTATCTGTCCGTATGAGCATTGGATATTACACACAGGCTGGATACGATCCCTGTAATGGGGATCATCGCATTGTGGTAAGGGGCCATTCTTATCCTTTGGTGGCGGTTCCTGCACACGGGGCTTTTGGAGCTTGGAGTGGTTGGCAGTTTTTCTTTCGGAGCACCCTTTGGAAAGACTTTTGTTTTTGTACTTTACTTGTTCTATCTGAACACTTGTGTGGACTGTGGAGTTCATATAATCATTATTAGCGCTACACCATATCCATTACATGTTGTTTCTCAGATCTGGTATTTCTAATTCTAGGTCAGGTGTTGGCTGCTTTATCTAGTCTATTGACTTGTTTTATATTCTCTGTATTTTATACTGAATGGTTTTAGTCTTAATGTGAGCGCAGCAATATCCCCAATTTTAGAAATACACACTATATTACCAAAAGTATTGGGATGCCTGCCTTTACACGCACGTGAACTTTAATGGCATCCCAGTCTTAGTACATAGGGTTCAATTCTGAGTTGGCGCACCCATTGCCGCTATAACAGCTTCAACTCTTCTGGGAAGGCTGTCCACAAGGTTTAGGAGTGTGTCTATGGCAATGTTTGACCATTCTTCCAGAAGCGCATTTGTGAGGTCAGGCACTGATGTCGGACGAAAAGTCCTGGCTCGCAGTCTCCACACTAATTCATCCCAAAGGTGTTCTATTGGGTTGAGGTCAGGACTCTGTGCAGGCTAGTCAAGTTCCTCCACCCCAAAGTCGCTCATCCATGTCTTTATGGACCTTGTTTGTGCACTGGTGCACAGCCTTGTTGGAACAGGAAAGGACCATCCCCAAACTGTTCCCACAAAATTGGGAGCATAAAATTGTCCAAAATGTCTTGGTATGCTGACGCCTTAAGAGTTACCTTCACTGGAACTAAGAGGCAAAGCCCAACCCCTTAAAAACAACCCCACACTATAATCCCCCCCTCCACCAAATGATTTGGACCAGTGCACAAAGCAAAGTCCATAAAGACATGGATGAGTGAGTTTGGGGTAGAGGAACTTGACTGGCCTGCACAGAGTCCTGAACTCAACCTGATAGAACACCTTTGGGATGAATTAGAGTTGAGACTGTGAGCCAGGTCTTCTCGTCCACATCAGTGCCTGACCTCACAAATGTACTTCTGGAAGAATGGTCAAACATTCCGATAGACACACTCCTAAACCTGGTGGACAGCCTTCCCAGAAGAGTTGAAGCTGTTATAACTGCAAAGCGTGCTCTAACTCAATGTTGAACCCTACGGGCTAAGACAGGGATGCCATTAAAGATCATGTGCAAGTAAAGGCAGACATCCCAATACTTTTGGTAATATAGAGTAGAATAGTTTTGAATAGTGGAACCATTTATGGTGCCCTGTAGGCTTTGTTTTTGACTTTGGAATAAAGACAGTACCTCAATCAGGTAATCTTTGGGGTCACATGTTATGAAGGGTCTTTTGAAGACAAGGTAGAGTCCCTCTGGTGTCTGTCGGGCTGACAACAGCTGGTAGTCTTGGTGGGAGTCAATGTGCAGTTGTCCCTCTGTGTCACTCCAGGCATCCTGGGAATAAAATATGAGTGTTAAACAAATGCAACCTATTTAGATTAGACCTATAGTCAAACAATAAAATATGATCAGCAATCTTGCTGGGATGGAGACAGAATTGTTGGAGGAACCAAGAGAGGGGCAGAGATTGAAACTTCTGTTGTAGAAGGGTTAAAGATTTTTTTCTTTTTTTTTCCAGTGACCAGTCCACCTGTAGCCCAACCCAAAGGTTTAAGACCTAAAGTGATTGTAAACCTCAGACATGAAAAATGAACAATACAAACAAATCATATCCCTTTATAGTGTCTACTTGTCTCGCTTAAGAGCCATAAGTGCCACTTTTGTCTTCTTCTTCGTTCCTCTGATATCAGCATGAATCACTTCTTACAAGTTTTTCTGACACCAAGAGAAAAATGGTGACAGCGGAGGGATCTCCAGCTGATTGACAGCCTCATCTCTGTTCCTGTGTGCTGTTTAAAGGGGGGTGTGGTGTCTCTTTCCTCCAATCAGCTCTCAGAGCTCTCCTCACTGAGCTCTGCCAAGTGTAACTTCAGCTCTCCGCCCCCTTTTTTTCTGAGCTCTCAGACAATCTTTACAATTCAGCACTTTGAACAGATGTAGAGAAGAAAGGACTTCAGGTAGACAGGTACAACTTGGTAGAAGGATTTGTTTCCTCTCTGTGTATCACCTGAAGCCAGTCACTTCACTGGGTATATGGAAGGGTTTCCAACCACTTTAATGTATCTCTTAATGAACTGAATATAAATGGGTTTGTTTCCCCTTAGAAATAAGCCAGATTTAGATTTTTACCACTTTACAGTAACATAACTTCTTTCGCTTTTTGAAGGAGGCATACTTTTCACTAATCTGCTTGTCCTCAATTTATAAATAGCTTTTCATTAATGGAAGCTAGAGTACAGCTCTATGAATGGGGGAGATGGGCGGAAAGGGTGGGCATAGTCAGCACTCTTGGTGAGTGCATACGACAGGTACCTCGGCTCGTATTACCCCAACAACACTGGAAGACTGCAGCTTTCGGGTATAGGAAGGGGGAAAAAAAGAGGGTTTCAACCCTGAAACTTTAAACTAAATGTGAGTACTTTCCTATGTCCTGTTTTTTAAATAACAGTTTTACCTAAACTTTGGCTTTAAGTATGATCTGGTGTAAGTATATACCTTTTGGGCTGGGATGCTGTATCAAAAATGGTACAACCTTGTCAATCTGTTTAGTTTTCAGCTGTGTTCACAACTGTCTGACACAGATCAGCCTCTACTGCTGCCTTTCACCCTGTAACTTGCTACAAAGTTATAATTTACAGAGTGATCACTGGGGGAGATGAGATTGAGGAAATGCTTCTCATGGATTACATCATTTCAATCAGCAATTTATTGATATATAAAGCAGCTTTTTTTTTTTTTTTTTTTTAATTATACTGTTGCTGTATATTGTTATATTTTAGGAATTTTTCATACAGACTTGTTTAAGTCACTGAAAGGTTCATTTTAAATACACCATGTGAGGCAACACAATTCCAAAAAACAATATTGTAAAGAAGCAACTTTACCAGCAGAGTGTTTTTTAATTAAATTTCATGGACATCTTTGTGTATGGAAAAAAAAAACAGATTGACGAGTTTATAATATATTGCAGTCCAGCATATGATGCTGATTCTCACATCCTACTCAATAATGTACCTGCCATATTGTTCTGGCACCTGTCCGCCCACATGGTTCTCTCTGTTACCTAAATCTAGGATGGTCTAAGTATCTTGTAGGTTATGTTTATAAGGGCTATGGTTCTGCAGAGCTGGCAGTGAAATAATAATAAAATAAATATAGAGAAGGAAATAGACCAACCTATTCAGCTAGGAAAAAGGAATAGTAAATAGATTAAATAAGCATCAATGGGGCTCATTTATCGATTAGCTTTAGCAACCAATTCAAATGCATTCTGAACCAGTTTGAATTCTGATTGGTTGCTATGAGTAATATAATGACTGAATTGTCTCAATCTGTGCTGCCCATATCAACCAATCAGAATATCCGTTTATTTTCCTTCTGTGCTATTTGAGAGCAGGAAAGGAAAACCTGATTGGTTGGTATGGGCAACGCAATATGCCAAATATGGTTTTTATTCTGTTAATGACCAATCATATTGTCAAATATTGGTTTAGATGTTACAATGGCTTCTTTATCTGCATGCAATTTTATAATGGCTTCTTTATCAGCATGCAAAACAGCAGCCATTTGGTCACTTGACATAAGAAAACCAAGAAAACAATTCACAAAATGTATTCTGTGGGTGCCCACAGATGTGCCTGGAACAGGCACCACCTCCTGGCTTCTGTCAGGGGGGATAAATTATACCATCTCTCCTCTCTGTTCAAATTAGCTAGTAGGATTACACATCGGCAAACAACTGATTTATTGGGAGTCTATGGTTAGCAATCTTTTCACCAGCAACCAGAACTGTATTTGGCCAGTTCATAGCGATTCTCTGAGAATTTATAATGAAATGTTGTAATCTGGACTTTGTGTCCTTTTTTCTATCAGTTAAATAAGTGTCTATTTTTCATGTAAGATGATTAAACCATCCAATTAAATATGCATTCCTTTTACCTGGAAGCTTTGTTTTCATACTGACACTGTCTTTTTGAATAAATTGTTCTGTTGAAAAAATTGTTCCGGGGACAATCTGATAATTCAACCAAGCAGCTGGTCAAGTTTGGCAAGCACTGTTATATGTCTTTGGCTTATGTAACTAAAAAACAGCAAATGAAAGAAAATATTCCACAGTTTTGTGTGGGAATCAAACAGTAATAAAAATGTTTTGCAGCTTTCATACGCATCAAACTTATTCAATGAGGGGACACAAAATGTGATGACTGTATGCAAAGGGCATTAACCTAAAGCAACCAGACTCCTGATAGGCAGATGTAGTAGGATGAGTTAATTTGTTGATTTCACATGATTTCTGATTGGTTGTTTTCGCTTAGTGAACTTTGTAAATAGCCATGGATTTTTATTATAATACAGGATTTATTGTTTACTGTTTGCACAGCGCTTTACAATATAGATTACTGAATAAGTCCCGGTTCACACTACCGCGACTTGTCAGGCGACTGGTCAGCCTGACAAGTCGCGGTCCATTCTGTGCTACGGGAACCGTTCTAATAGGAGCGACTCAAGTCGTTCCTGAATTAGAAAATAGTTCCTGTACCACTTTGGAGCGACATCGGAGCGACTTGCATTGACTTCCATTATGTGAAGTCTGTGCAAGTCGCGCCGAAGTCGCGGTGCACGCGACATCACAGGTCGCCCCCGAAGTCGGATCGCCATAGTGTGAACCAACACTAACTTTCTCAAATATTCAAATAGTTTTCAATTTTATAGCAGAAATACAGTTACGTTTGATTTTGTAAACATCCATAATTTTTTTTTCAATATTCCATATTTTTGTGGTCAAGAAAAGCAATTAGGAAAGCCAAACACTACTACTATGTTATTATCCTTTATCGTTCATATACATTCATATGAAAAGGAGTATAAATTAATAGCACTATATACAAAAATGATATTATTTAAGCCTAAAATACACACTATTTTCCACAGCTAATTACTCAGTAAAAGAATTAAAAATAAAAAAGCTTAACCCTGGCTTAAACTGTTCCATAACAAATTCTGCAATCTGTGACTCTGTGATCCCAAGGCGCCCGGAGAGCCGCATAGGACTGAATGTAAGGAAAGACTCTGTATAAGGAATAATCTAGTAAATAAGGGAGCACTCTAGTCTACTGAGCATTACTCAAAAACAAAAAAAACTAGACCTGCTTCACAGCAAAGTTTTACATGTAATACTTTTTAGCAGCATTAAAGGAAGCACTCAAGGACAATGTTTAAGGACAGCCTCTATTGAAAAAGGAGTATGCATTATTAGCACTTTAAACAAAAGTGATATTATATAAGCCTAAAATACACACAATTTTCCACAGCTGATACTCAGTAAAATAATTATGAAATAAAAGCTTAAACCCGGCTTAAACTGTTCCATAACAAATTTTGCAACAGCAGCATTTTGGGACATGAGTGACAGATTCACAAGCAAATTTTCTGTAGCTTTTGTGGACAATGCATTGTGTATGCTTGGACTTGTGATCCCAAAGCACCTGGAGAGCCGCATAGGACTGAATGTAAGGAAAGACTATAAGGAATACTCTAGTATATAAGGGAGCACTCTAGTCTATTGGGCACTACTCAAGAATAAACAGAACTAGACCTGCTTAACAGCAAGGTTTTACATGTAATACTTTTTGGCAGCATTAAAGGAGGCTCTCAAGGGCAATGTTAAAAGGCAGACCTATTGAAACTCTTAAAGAAATTTATAAGCAAACCTGTCACTGAAAGTACCCTTGCCTGCAGAACCTATAAAAGATAATAAACAGTTGCTTACGCCAAAGAAGGAGCTCAGTCCATCACTCCATAAAACGGCCATATCGGCTCCTTCAAACTCCCCCCGGTCCGACATCCCAAAAATAATTCCAAATTTTAGGTCCTTGATAAGGATCTGGAAATACACCACTTTTTCTGAGTAGCTGACATTCCAAAAAAGACGGAGCGACCCTTGAGGATCCAGGGGGACACTATAGGGAAAGGAGCTGTCCATAGGGGCTGTTCCATGGAGGGAGACCATGAGAAGGGCTAAAAAAAGGCCAATCATGGTGAAATAGATGGGGACAACCTTTCTGATCTGCAGGTGAGAGGGGCAGGAGAGCTTCCTAGTCGCCATCAGTTAAGATACAGAGGCAGACCATGGAAGAGTGACTTTTTATACCTCGGTGAATCTGTGCTGGTGTGGTCAGCGTAGTTCTGTAATCACATTTGGCTGATCACAAATCTCATTCTGCATTTGGGCCCTCAGGTCATGCAGGCCTCATTGGCTGCCACACGCTGATAGGCCCTAATTGCCTTGGCAGGTTTAAAGTGACTTCTACAGGCTGTGACGTCTCTAAAAGACAGCTGCTGCCAAAATCCACTTCCTCACCTGTGATAGAAGGCTTTAGTTTTATGTCAGTCTGCAGATGAGTGTTGTCTAAATTCACTATTTTCATCTGAATCTGGTGTCAAACATACTGTATGTCATTTTGAGGGACTGTCCCTCTTTTTGAACCAAATACCCCTGTCTCTTCTTCTTACTCAAATGTCCTCTCTTTTGGTGTAAAGATCTAAATACATACATATACTATTTAACTGTCACAGTGGTTTGTATTGCAGTAAACTTTCCAGACATCCTGCAGATTACTTTGTTATTTTTAAATGCTAACATAAAGAAAAAGTAGTGTTGAAAAAAAAAACCCGTAGTAGGAATAAAGCTGGCCATACACACATAGATGTCACTCATTCAGACTGTGGGTTGAACAAAATCCTGAACAGATTCCTCCCTGCAGGCCAAGCAGTGCAGACGGATGAATTTTCAGCTGTGGTTACTGTATTCTGACGGCTGGTGCCAAAATGCCCAAACAGTAGCTGCATCTAATTGGATGCAGGGGCTATTTAGCTGGCAATTTCCCACTCAGCTGCTTTTTTAAATTAAAGGATGTCCAGCGTTATAGGGCCAACAAGGCCATTCATGGATTTGCTCCATTTTTGCTATTTAAAGAGGAACTGCACTCTGCTCACATAATTTATAACAAAAACATCTTTGCCATTCTGAAGCTTCCCTCCAACCACTTTGCATATTATTTTATATATACTGTGATTCTGTACTTACCAAATATGCTGCAGAAATCTCCCTGCACTAAGTCTGGCTGCAGCCATTTTAACTATGGGCAGCTGAAGTTGCTGCCTGTTCACTTCCTGGATTTACACAGACACACATACACATATATATTCAGACAGACAGACAGACACACTCACTCACACCACTGCTTGTCTGCACATTTCTCCTCATGGATCTCTGCAGTCTCCCGTTAGCTCCACCCTCATCCAGCCCCCTCCAGCTCTGCAGCTCTCATTAGCTCTCCTATGACTCATCCCTCCTCCCTTGCTGGCAAACACTCATTAGAGTTAAGCTGGATACACACTATACAACTTGTGTTGTTAGATTTCCTTTAGATTTACCTTCAACTATGTAGTGCCTGATTGCATACAAATTGAAAGTGTTTAGATTTGACCTCATATTATATGGTTTTGGTAAATCTAAAGGAAAACATCTAAAGACAATTGTATAGTGTGTATGGCCCATTAGAGAGAGAGCTGTGCATGATGTCATTAGCCTAGGCTAAAGACCAGACAAGAAAGAGAAAGTGGGCTGTAAAGGGTATTTACTGGCAGAAAAAAAATGTTTTACTATTCAAAGTTAAAACAACAGGGGCAGAAGATTTAATAGATGTAAAAATGACTGAAGAGCCGCTTTCATTTGTAATGGTTTGATCAATTGGGGTGTGGCAATGGTATGTCCTTTGCCTAAATATTTTGTGATAAAAAGAATCTCCTATAAGTACCAGCAGATGCCCCTGGCCAATCCAGAGCTTTTGGAAAATGAATTTACCAATACTGTACCTCCTACCAGTCCGTGTCTTCCCTTCTTTATGGTTAAAATTTAAATACTTGGGTGACCCAAACATCTACTTTTAATCAAAAAGATCCTGAAAATGTCCTCTATCAAACACTGGATTGTCATCTGAGGTCTATGGCTTAAAGCTAGTCATAAAGACCGGATGAGTCTAAGTGTAATGCCTGTATGTCCTGCTCATTATCACAAGTTGACCACTCTCAGAAGTATGCAAAAGCTGATATAATCACTACTGTTAATTCCTGTGATAAGCAGCAGCTGTAAAGTCCATCAGTGCTGTCATACCCTACTGCCCCAGCCCCCCCAACCACAAGATTTAAAGCCTAGTACACATGGGACGAATATCGGGCCTGCATGTCGGACTGTGTGCACTGCAGTGGGGCCGACAGAAAGCGTCCAATCGGCCAGCTTCTGGCGAAGGGGTATAATCGAAAAATCTCTACCGATCGGTTTTCGATTAGCTCTTTCAGGCGATGGCTAAAGCAGGGGAGATTGCTGTACCAATGTTGGATAGTTATTACAACAGCTCCTCCTAAACTGTCAGTTTTTTTTTTTGTTCTGCCCTACTGGGTTGAACAAAAAAAAACTAGTAGTATGTACTAAGCTTGGGTACAGCAACCAAAGATGTGGACTAGGCTTAGGTGCATACAATACTAAATTAAAAGACAAAGCTGCAACATACTATGTGATATAAACAATATTACAAAAAGCAAAAGAAAGAAAGTTGCGCTAATAAGTAATAACCTATTAGATACACCAAATCAAAAAATTTCAAAATAAAGAAAAGTTCATTGAAACCAAGTGCAAGTGCAAACACAAGAATGAAAGTGTAGTCCAAATGTGATCAGTGAACAAGTGGATGTGGGACTCAAATCCCTAGTATCAAGGCAATATAAGGTGTGCAGTTTACAAAATCCTCCACCAAATGGCACCATATGGGGATTACCAGATCGCAATGACCATCTAATTAAAGATAGGTCAAAGCAAGCAGTGGAAATATGACACAGAGTGGATCTTAAAAGATGTTGTCATCCGTAAACACACAGGGTTAATCTGGTCACCTCACCATGGTCGTGATGACACGGTGCCTAGACTGTCTTCTGTGATGTCAGCAGAGAAAGGACTTCAGCCCGCTCTCTGCTGAAAACGGGTCACAGGAGCGCAGAACGAACTGCACTCCTTTGATCCATAGGAGATGTACAGCCAAACGAGCTTTGGCTGTACATCTCCTTTAATGTATTCTATGCATTAAGATAAAAGACCTTCTGTGTGGAGCAGCCCCCCTCGGCCCCCTGATACTTACCTGAGGTCCCTCTCTGTCCAGCGATGTCCACAACTGTCTCAGCTGTCAGAGATTCTCCCTCCTGATTGGCTGAGACATTGGCTACTGCTGCTGTCAATCAAATTCAGCTAGCCAATCAAGAGAGAGAGGGGGCGGGCCAGGGCTCTTTGTCTGTATTGACACAGGGAGCTATGACTGAGCTTGGGTGCCCCCATAGCAAGCTGTTGGCTGTGGGTGCAGTCAACTGGAGGGAGGGGCCAGGAGCACAGAAGAGGGACCCAAAGGAGGAGGGTCTAGGCTGCTCTGTGAAAATCCGCTACAACAGAGCAGGTAAGTATAACATGTTTGTTATTTTTATAGGGAAAAAAACGAGAATTTACAAATACTTTAAATATTCTATAATAATAATCTATAGTTTACTCAACTATATATATTTCCACATATATACACTGAGGGAAAGTGGGGGGGGGGAGTAGAGAGAGAGAGAGGGGGGTGAGCAAGAGAGGGGGGGTGAGAGAGAAGGGAGGGGGTGAGAGAGACGGGGGGTGAGAGACAGAGAGAGAAGGGGGTGAGAGGAGGTGTTAATCATACCTGCCATCACTAATTATGGCCGCAGGCTGGTCTTGTCTAGGTTCAAGCAGCCAGGATCTAGAGCTGCTGTGTGTTCTATAATTAAATCTGCCACATCCATAGCAAGCCCTTTCACAGCAGTGTGTGCAAGTTGGGAGATGGAGGGGTGGGAGGTGTCGCAGATTCAGTCTCCTCTGTCCTGTTCATATAGCACACTGTGCTGGGCACTGCCAATTATGTATCTCAATATCTCACTCATAGAATTTATGAGATATTGCAGGATTGGAACAGCAGAGTGCACCTGCCTCCAGGTCACAGGCAGTGTGTCAGGAGAATGGCAAAAGAAGAACAGGCAATACTACCAATACTAGGCATGGCCGCATCTGTTACGCTTACGTGCGTATTGGCGCATGAATGGGGAATTTGCACATGCAGAATCAGAAAAAGCGCATGCGCAATGGCACATACATAACGTGACAGATGCTAACGCCCACTGGCCTTTAAAGGACTACTGCTGTGCTCATCAGATCGCTGGATGATTGTCAGCGCCCCTGTGTTCCTGTGCCTCTGTGTGTTTGATTTTGGATTTCCTGCTACCGACCTGGCTTACCCTTTACCTTCCTGGTTTTGATCCCTGGCTTGTACTACCGACTCCGCTGCTGTTTGATCACCCATGTATTACCCCAGCCTGCATTATAGACTCTGCTACTATCTTCCCATCTGTGCATGAATGGTGAACTTTGCACATGCAGAATCAGCAAATGCGCATGCGCAATGACACGTGCACAACGTAACAGATGCTAACACCCGCTGGCCTTTAAAGGACTGCTGCTGTGTTTATCAGATTGCTCGATGATCGTTAGCACCCCTGTGTTCCTGTGCCTCTGTGTGTTTGATCTTGGATTTCCAGCTACTGACTTGGCTTGCCCTTGACCTGTCTGATCTCCATTCCTGGCTTTGACCCCTGGCTTGTACTACCGACTCCGCTGCTGTTTGATCACCTACACACTTATTTGGGGACTTGGCAAACTGACTTGAGTCATTGCTAAGTCTTCTTCTCTAGTGAATAAAAAGGTTTGTTTTCCTGAAGTTTGCGGCTGGAATCCATTTCTGGTTTCCAAAAATTGTTTGTTGCTATACCATGTACTTGTATGAAAAAGTCCCTGTTCTCCTTGTATTGCTTCCTTTGTGTGAAATCCCTGGTGTTCCTGCCAGTCTCTCTGCATTTTATAAAAAAAACTGACTACACTAGGCATGAAAGCCCAGCGTGGTCAGTGTTCTGGCTGTGCTGATAACTGTTTTCTCTCCTCCAATGATCAGACTTCTGCTGACGTGCCGCCCCCCCCCCCCCCAATTGAACAGCTATTCACTGGGAGGACCAGTGTGCTACTGTTCCTCCTCCTTTGGCTCTCTGACCTCCTTATGCAGCTCAGAACAGAGATTATGGGATCACTTAGAAAATAGGGAAAAAAGGTATTTATAATGTTTTTCATATATATCTATACACAAATGTTTTGCCTTTAATTTCAGTTTTAAATGGAATAAGTTGTTTTATAAAGTGAGGGTTTACATAGACCCTAAGTCTTTTTTTCCCTTCAGTGTTAAGCCTCACCCAGAATCTGAGAAGACGGGAGATACAGAATCAGGTATAGAATTTAATAAAAAAAGAGGGAATTTTATATTTTATATATACACACTTTAGAGGCATGTATGTTTGTTTGTTTTGGGAGTGTAAGGGTTAAGTTTAATTTTAAGGCCTACATAGCTGGCAACGGCAATCAGATTGCTCAGCTGTCCACTAAGTCAGGAAATTAGATAAGGCACAATAGATGCACCTGCTTGTCTGTGATTGGACGAACCCCCTGTCCAGGCCTCGTTGCTCCAGGCCACATGACATTTCAACTCTGCTGATATCTCCTATTCATTGGCTTGATTCAATTTACCTGCTCGCCACTTGGATAATATAAGGCAACACAAATACATAACCCCGAGGGGAAAGGAGAGTAATTGTGACAAGTCATCAACGCCGCGTACGTGCAAGAGAGCATCTGGAAGGGAAAAAATAAAATTATTGATCATTTGTTGGCAGGACTTAGTAATTTATAGATTTTTTTTTTTTTTTTTGCAAAATAGGAAGGGTTCAAATATTCATGAAATTGATTCTGTTGCCTGGAGTAGGGAGAAAAGCATATAATACAATGTGCCAATACTTTAGCAAATATTACAGGGAGACTTACAGGGACTAAGCATGTCACAGTAAGGAGAGACATGGTTGCAAATCATTATCTACTCAACAAAGACAATATTTTAGTGGAATACTGATGCTTTTTTTTTAGTTTAAAGATTCAGTTACAATGCTTGGTTATGTGAGTTAAAGTCCCTGACAGTTTCTAATATCTGGCAGGAACTCAGAGCTGACTTCCTAGGTCTTTATGCTTGCTGAGGCCAGTAAGAGGGGCTTCCACCATCCCTGCTGGATTTTGTATTTATTTTATAATATGGAAAATTTTACAGAAGGAGCTGTATGTCTATTTATTTTTCCAGTACTTCAATGACTTGGCGCCCAAGTGATTGCAACCAAAATTACCTTGTTTGAGTCACAGCAGCCCAAAATAATTTATTGTAATACGTTCTTCTACTCTGCATTCTTAAAAAAGAAACCAAGTGAGCATATTTTCATCTAAATTTACATTAAATAATCTAAATATAATTTCAAGAAAGCAAAATTTCTTTCTCTTTATGTGAGTTTTGTGTCCTTAACAGTCAGGCATGTAGAAAAATGTACAGAAATAGGAGCTTTGTGGCTAACCCTTATCGTTTTCTGCCTGTCATAGATCATAGATAGGTCTAAACCTTCAAAAAAAGTTCTGCTCCTTTAATTCAGGAGAGCATTCAAAGCTTTCTGGTGGTCAGGCACAAGATGAAGAGGGGTCCTGGATACAGACAAACTGACAGGCAAATTGGCATTGGCGAGCTGAAGACACTGAGGCCATGGCTCTAGGGCAGGGGTCTCCAAACTTTTAAAACAAAGGGCCAGTTTACTGTCCTGCAAACTTCAGGGTGGCTAGACTGTGACCAGTGAAAAAAGAAAATGTCCTGGCGTCAGTGGTAAACAATGCCCTGTCATTGGTATTAGGGGAAGTAATTGTGCCTCATTGTTAGTGTCAGTGGGTGGAAAAGTGCCCCATCATTGGTATTAGGGGGAGTAATAGTGCCTTATTATTGGTGTCAGTGGGCAGAATTGTCTCCATCATTGGTATTAGGGGGAAATATAGTGCTCCATCACTGGTTTCAGTGGGAGGAATAGTGTCCCATTGTTAGAGTAACTGGACATAATAGTGTTCCATCATTGGGGTCATTGGACATAATACTGCCCCATCACTGGTGTCAGTGGGAGAAAGTATGTCCCATTGTTGGTGTTACTGGAAATATTAGGGCTCCATCATTGGTGTCATTGAACATAATAGTGTCCCATCATTGGTGCCATTGGGAGGAATAATGCTCCATCATTGGTATCAATGGGAGGAAAGTGCCCCATCATTGGTGTTAGTGAGAGGAGATGACTAGTACCCCATTGTCTGTGTCAGTGGCAAGAACTCTGCCACACTGTTGCTGACAGTAGAATAGTGCCCTATAATTGATTTCATTAGGAGGAATAATGCTCCATTATTGGTATCAATAGGAGGAATAGTGCCCCATCGCTGGTATTGGGGGGAGTAATAGTGTTTCATCATCGGCATCAGTTGAAAGAATAGCGCCCCATCATTGGCGTCACTGGAAAAAGTAGTGCTCCATCATATCAGTATCCCATCATTGGTTCCATTGGGAGGAATAATGCTCCATCATTGGTATCAATGGGATGAATAGTGCCCCATCATTGGTGTCAGTGAGAGAAGATGACTAGTACCCCATTGTCAGTGTCAAAGGCAAGAACTCTGCCACACTGTTGCTGTCAGTAGAATAATGCCCCAGGGACCGCATAAAAGCAATCAAAGGGCTATATCAAGTCACATTTTGGAAACCACTGCTCTAGGGTGATGCTAAATTAGGCCATACCTAGGCCACAGATGCTAGACTGCCCATAGAGGGACTGTCTTGGATGGCAAGCAGAGAGGGAGATGGTAAAATGGCTGCAAGGCTGTCTGAAAACAGAGCACAGGAAACAGCATTAAGGATGGCACAGAATGAATTCTGACAAAGTGAAAAGGAAGATTAGAGATGAGTGTAGAGTGTTCCAGGGCAAATTGAAACTGAGTATTTATATCACTAATATTCAGCAAAATTCATTGTTAAGACTGCCTTTGTGGCCTATCCGTAGACTCAAATTTAACATATCTGCATTAAGTGCATTCCCGTTTTACTCTGTGTAAGCTTGGCTGCTAATAATCTTAATGTACAGGAGGAGCTGGACACAGACTCTTAAGGGTATATTTGTCAAATGGCAAATAACTATTCTCGCATTTACAAGCTGCTTTTCACAACCATATTGGCACCGGATTTTCCCCCTATAATATAAAGCACATTTACTTACTGTTGTCTAGGGAGGAACCACTGCATTTGATTCCCACTAACTACTCACAGTCTACATTCACAGCTTCTCTTAGCTGACAATCCTCACCTATATTCATTGGGATTCACTGGCTGATTTGCTGTAAAATGTATGGTAAAAATTGAGAACAAATGCTTATGATTGGGTATCATTGTCCTTTCAGATTCAGTTTCATTGTGATAAGTATGACCCATAGTTCGTGAGGGTTTCAGGTATCATGCTGCATGTTAGTGGCTTTTATATTCCGAAAGAAGGTGATAGCATTTATACAACTGGTTGTGTTTGGTGATTTTTACAGATCTTAATTTTCCTGTTTTTCCACCAGGCAGGGATTGTAGCTGAAGTCAGCCTATACTGTATGTATAATGGTTTATAAGTAAAGTGCAAACTGCACACATCCGAGACTAATAAACATAAAAATTTAATTGTTCACAGCACATATATAGTAAGCAGCATTTTTACTTGGGGGGGGGGGGGGGATGGATAGGCAGGTGTACTAGTTTTCATGGAAATAATACTGTCAGTGTGTGTTAATATTTAAGAAATTACCTGTTTATAGTTTTTCATCAAATACCATATGCAGGCATGGTTTACCATTTTTGCTCCCTATATATACATTATGTTTCCTATTCAGTACAAAGAACAATGATGGGCCCGCTATCCCTTTGCAGACTATTGCCCTCTGTCTATAAAGATTTCATTGGAAGCTGTTGAAGGGACACTAAGCATACACAGGGTTGGGTTAAAAACAGCAGTGAATGCAGTGCATGTTGTTGGTGGTTTAGCATGTATTTAACATTTTCAAAGCAATTAAGCAACCATGCTGCTGTGCTGACTATACTGTTGATCATCACAATGATTAGAGGGTACAAATATACATATAAAATATTCGAATAACAATATGATGCTATAAACTGTTAAGACTAATCATGTCAGTATTGCTTTTTAAAAAGGATAATTGAAATTCCTTTAGGGTAAGGGACTGATGAAATAGCTATGTGTAAATAGGAATGAGAGAATTCTATATTTTGAAAGCACGCAGAACTTGTAAAAATGGAAGGCAGCACACGGTTTCCTCCTCACTGCCGCTTTTGTTTTACTGTCACCGGGCTGGCGGCTGTGGAGTTAAAACGGAGGATATTTGCAAGTCAAGCAAAATAAAATCATCTATCCAGTCCCTTGGAGACAGATAATGGCGTGTGCTGCTTTGCCTTATTAATTCAGATACAGTTATATCCTTCCAGCCAATCATAACCGTTTTGGGAGAAAGGCAAAGGACAAAATGATTTGGCAGCAAAATTGCCTCTCTGTGGCACGAGAGTGAGAACAAGACTGCGGGTCAGACTTCTCTTCCCGGGGTAAAATAAATAAGATTGCTTTCTCGTTAATTAGTAGAAGAGGCTTTGTGCAAAGTTGTTTGTGTTCCTTTTTTGGCAGCTCAGCTTGTACATAATAATATAACTGGGCATTTTCTACATGTTTTTTTTTCTCCATTATGTAACATGAAACAAAGCCTTCATTTAGGTAGTGTAACAGCTAATAGTTTAGTGCTCTTAACTTTCAGCACAAGGGACTCTGAGTTCAGTTCTGAACAGGAACAATAAATGCCTGAAACATCCACCTTATCCCTGTGTTTATTTCATCTCACAACCCAAAAACATCCTGATAGGTTGAAAGGCCATTACATTACATTACTCCCTAAAATGTATTTTATATGTATTACCTGTAGCACTGCCCCCTTGAGGACTGCTGAATTTTTTTACCTCTCGGATCCCCCTGGGTTATCGTTAGCAACTGCATGCAGAAACTTAACACTTTACTTTCTGACTCAGTCAATAAACAGTCTAGGGGTTTTGGTTGTTTTTGTTGTTTTATTATAAATAGGGATGGAAGAAAGGAAAACTGGGATATTCCGGAACATGAACTATTCACAATTCTGAGGACTTCTATCTGAACATGCAGCCAGGCTGCTAATTTCACCTTGCCACTAGATGAATTGTAGATACCGTCTCTGAAAAAATGACTTAGATTACACACTAACTTCAGGGCACTCGCCTAGTACCCCCTTTAATTCCACCAGCTGCCACCCGTCCTCTGACTACTCTACTCCAGGGTGGCCCCCTTCCTGGTCAGGCCCTTAGACACAATACCCTGTATTCACAATACTGTTTTTCCAGGTTCTCCAGTGTAACAACCCCTCTAGTCAGCTGTACTGGACCTCTGGGTTCAGCTCCTTCCTTATGGCTCACCAGGCCGACTGCCTGTGACCAAAAACCACCCACTGCAGAAGAGGAGGCAGCCGCCACCCTCCTTCCAGGACTCTGCTCACCAGCCAAAGACCCCGAGCACATGTGCACCTAGCTTTTATACCACACCCCACAATGCACCGAGACAGCAGTCTGTGTCAATCGCTGGGGCTGTATCACAGCCTGTGTTAGCATTGGTCAGGGTTTCTCCACTGTCCAATATGCCTCCCTATTGGACCAGTGTGAAACATTCCCCTAGACCAGATGAATCACACACTGACCACCATGAGCAGACCTAACTAACAGATCCTGCTCTCTGTTAAGCAGTAAGCAATATAGAAGTTGCCTGCTGCTCCTCTGATAGGCAGACAGAGCAAAAACTATTCTCACTCTCTAGCACCTACCTAGGAGGGTGCTACATACTCAATAGAGCTGCTACTACTTTTTATTTTTATAAGATAGTGATGCCAGGCTCAGGGTAACGATAGTCCTTTACCCTTTAAAATTAAAGCCACCAAAGGCGCCCATATTTTCATTCTTTAAAGCAGCATTCATCAACCTTTTTTCAGTTGTTGCACCCTCTAAAAGTATGCAAAATGTCCCAGTCAAAAATGTAAAAAAGGTCAATGTTACTTATCAATGGAAAGAGTCCCCCCATCACATCAGGGACCTCCCTATCACATCAAAGTCACCCCTGCACATCAAAGGCCCCATATACTGTACATGAGTCCTCCAAGACATTAAAGTCCTCCCATCATATCAGAGTTCCCCCATCACAACAGAGTACCTCATCAGATCAGAATTCCCCCAGTGCAGAGCCCCCCATCATATAGCCCCCAGTCACACAGACCCCACCATCACAGAACCCCCCAATCACACCTTTCCCCCATCACAGAGCTCCCCAATCACACAGTCCCCTTTTCCCATCAGAGCCCTACCATTTGGCCCCTAGAGCGTGGAGCTGTGGAGGTGGACTTCCAAAAGCTCCTGAATGTTGGGAGCAGCCTTGCATGCCACCTGCCTTGGATCAGAGTTTTGCATTGTCATGATGCAGGCAAGTTGGCCACCATCACTATAGCAACAAATGATGTTCTGCATCCTGGCCGTAGAGCATCATTGTTTGGTAAGGTGCTGGCAGCCAACCTGCCCACATCATGGAAACTCATGCTGCTAATCCATGGCAAGCTGGGTGCCAGGCTTGCAGCACTCTGGGGGAACCAAGGTGTCATCCTGGTGTGCCTCTCTGACAAGGTTTCACTGTCCTAATATAGGTTGACTATTCTGATGTCTGGGCCAAGCTGTTTGCCCCATGTTCAATAACTTTTGCCTGATCAGCCAACAATATGCTCTCAAGTGGGCAGTTGGGTAAACTAAATCAGGTCTGTAGTGATAAAGGGAAAAAAGTGAAAAGGACATGTAGAGGACTGTTTTATGTATAAAGAAAAGGTAGTATAAGGCACTGGAAGAAATGGAAGGCTATCCTCAAAAGGATTACTGGTGTTCCGTGAGAATTACCTACCCTGTGAGAATTACCTACCCCTCGTCACTTCCGGCCAGAAGCATCTGAGCAGCGCAGCAGTGCGCATGCCCAGAGCGCCGGATACCTAAAGGCAGAACAGAGGAGCTTACTAGTGCGCATGCGCACTAGTATAAAACGATCACGGTGTACCGTGAAAAAAACCTACCGACGCGGCACTTACCTAAAACAGCTGTGCTGACATACGAGTCATCCCCGCACCTGTCCCGGTCACTTCCCTGCTCTCGGCAAGTAAATATAAAAGCGGCTTTCGGCTCAGTGATTTATGTTTTCATACAGCCGCCGCCGCTTTTATATTTACTATCCGAGAGCAGGGAAGTGACCGGGACAGGAGCGGAGATCACTCCTATTTCAGCACAGCTGTTTTAATGTACCCGCTGCATTACATACAGTGCCGAGTACCGGAAGTGACGAGGGGTAGGTTTTTCTCACGGGTAGGTAATTCTCACGGAACACCGGACAATAAGTCAACTTTGTGTTGGAGAATATAACAGAGGTATGTTTGGTTTTGTAAAATTCTTTTTATTTGCTTTTTTTTATATGGTGCTCAAAAGAAAACATTTCAGAGGTGCGACCTACGCAGGGGTGCTCCTGCCTGGTTAGAGCAAAACAAAAAAGAATAAAAAGGACACTTGGTGCCAAAATAGAGCAATAGAAAACCATCAAACATTTACAAATTTTATGGTTGTGTGACTCATACTGAATAAGAATGACGTACGATATAATTAATTTATTCAACAGAATATAATCCCAGGAATCTACAGAGTTTCAATCTCACATTTCTGGATACTGTAACATTACAGTACTCAGTATACATTTTAGTTTACCAAGTAACTTGTTGATTGATTTTCTTTTCCCAGAATTTTAATGCGTGAAAGACATATATACATTTTTATGTACGTTTACCAAATTTATTATGTTAGGGACTAAAAAAAGTAACTTTTTTTAATTTAATTTTAAATATACTCACTTTGAACTTCTCTTTTTTGCTGCCTTATGGTCTGGTAAATACATATTTGAAAGTGGTAATTTATATCCGTTTTATAAGTTCAAAAATATCCAAACTAATTGTCTCAGAAATTCAGAGTTGTCCTGTGCTTTGTGCACACTTCTCATGTTATCTTAAGCTGCCCTCCCAGTTCTTATCTTGCCCTACTTACAGGATCTTTGAAGGAATAAAAGACTTTGAAATGTATTGCAGAGATGTACTTCATAGCAGTGAGGGTGCCTGTTTAAGATGTGGCACCAGTTCTGATCTATAGGGTACCGGCTCTGGAGCATAGATGTTGAAACCAAGAGTAAAAATCCTCCCAATATTCCAAAGCATGTACACTGTGCATCTTCCCTCTGCTTCTCAATTCTCCCAAAATTATGGCATGGAAAATTGTGACACATTAAAGAACAGAATAAGGTCAGCCACCTCTCGTCCAGCAGTGAAGATTGTTGGAAACACAGACAGGGAGAGAGCAGAGAGTCTGAAGATTGGTATGAGCACAGCAGAGTCCCTTGGGGAATCAACTACAAATCACCAGTAATGTAACTGCAGCACAAGGTACGCTCTACCAATTAGAGGTTTACTATGGAGTACACCTACCTCCCTGGGACAAACTCATTAGAGCTGATATTCCCTTATTCCTTACTGAAAAGATCTAATTTAAAGTCTACATAAATATTTAACCAATGATCACTTTGGCTTGCATTTCTTTAATATGTTAACCAAGCTCCTCACACCCTCACAAACTATGCCAATACCCAGCCCACACATGCCAACAGCCCAGCTCAGCCTTAAAGTATAACTGAAGCCAAAACTTTTTTTTTTAGTTTTGGATAGAGTGGAGAGGGATTAGAACCCCTCTCAGTTTTTATTGCAGTCTGTGCCCCTGTTAAGGAGATTCACCATCTCTATTTTTCCTTTTTACCATTATGTTTCAAAGTGAAAGTAAAGCAAATCCCAACTATTGGGTCATCCCCAGAAAAGTAATAGAGGGGAAATCTTCCAATGGGGACACTAGTTCTGGTGACCTGGGGGTCCCCATTGAATTCCCTTCATTTGCAGGGATTTCCTCACATCCTGTGTGGTTATGGGACAGGAAGTGAAGGGAAATCTCTGAAATGGGACACATATGGTGAAAAGAAATCTGACAGGTGTTATGACTTTCCCTTGATCTATCCAAAAGGAAAAAAAAGTTTTGCCCCTGCTTCTACTTTAAGCAGTGCAGGGAAAACTCATTGAATCATGGGAGCTTCAATTAAATTGCCTTCTTGTGATAGAATGCTAGTTTATCTAATATGTTACTTCTTCCTAAACTGTAGAGATTACAAATGGTAGAGACTTTTTGGGATAACTCCTTAAACCTCAGAAAACCTATTTCTTTATGGCTGCCCAACCCAGAGGATGACACCATTTTTTGAGCTTGCAATTATTTGTGTGTGTATTCCAACAACTCCTCCTGCCTCCCCTAAAACATTAGGGCTACCAACATGTGAAAACTACATTTTGTTTTCTGAACATTCTCTTATTTTAACCATTTCCGGTGAATCATGGGAAACTCCTGAGAAGAAAAACCATGTACCAGGGGGAGATCTTTCCCTCCCCTGTCTTGTACTTTTGATGCACTGTATGACTACTGTTTAATAAAGTTGTGTGCTTTTAGAAAAGACAATAAATATATTGAAAGTGAAGGGTTTTATAAAACATAAAGCTGATCTCTGGGCACAAAGAAAATATAGCCCCAAAGCTCCCTCTCCCTCTGCAGAGACTGCCCTATAAGTACATTTTAATTGAGTTTTTCTGCAGTCAGATTTGCCTTTTTGTTCAATGAGGTCATTGCAGGGCTCTACGTACAGAGCAGGTTTACACTGTAAACATTCTAGATGCCAGTGCATTGACAATGCTGGCCGCTTTTGCCTGCACTGATATAATAACTGACCATTTATGCATACATTTATTTTGTTCAACCTGCAGGCTGAAGGAAAGAAATCTAACATAAATGTCCATTTACCTTAAACAGCATTGATGGATGGATCTCCCCTGCTGGCTATTATATTTTGTCAGCCAGACAGCTAGAGCTCTCAGAATACCCATACAGTGAGAGCATCTGATTGAATGCAGTCGTTGTTTGGCAGACAATTTTTCACACGTCTCCTTTAAAAAGTTGATTGATCAATCGACTTTTGCAGAGTTGGTATGTACTGACAGAGGCACCCACAGCTTGATTTTCATCTGATTAATGCCTCGTACACACGTAGCGATCGTCGGCCGACCGATCGGCCGTCTTTTGTCCAGGGCTGTCGTGTCTGTTGAAAAGTGCAAAAGACTGCACACGAATTTTGTCGGCCAACAACAGCCGACTGCAGAAGTGATGTCATGTGATGGTTAACTTTCCTTGTCTTTTTTATTTTCTGAGCATGCCCAGTCTTGCTAATCTGCTGTCTGTCGGCCGAAATCTGTACTGCCTGGCGAACAATCGGCCGTTCTGGTGTTGGCCAACAAAAATTTTAATGCTTGCACGACAGATTCTGTTCGGCCGAAAGTGCGCTGTCGGCTGTCGGAAGCATCATACTAACAAGCCTACAATCGGCCGATCGGTCGTCGGCCGAATATTTACGGCCGACAATCGGTACGTGTGTACGGGGCATAAGTCAAGGTTGTGCTGTAGAGAGTGATTAAAGTGCAATGATCTCCACTTTCATCACCAGGACACAAATTGGCATGTTGTTAATTTACTTTTTTATAAGCCAACCAAAAGTCCTCTCCAATAAGGACACAGTCAAAAGCAAAAGGTAGTTTGGCGGACTCTTACCTGAATTTGCTTTGCAGAAGAAGTGACAGTCCACTCTTAAAACATTTTTCAAACTACAGGTATTAGGAAAGCCAAGTGTGATGTTCTGGTACTATATATCCCATTGTTTTAACAAAAGAGAACTGCAGGGAAAAGCAAAATACCAGTCACACCCAGGAAAAGAGATGTATATACACATATACAGAACTCCTCCAGTGTTGGCATAGTTGCAATGAAAGAGCATTTGAATTATTTGGCAAATCTGAAAAATGACAGCTGCCTGCAGATTAGAAAGAAAATTATTATTTAATGACATATAATGACAAACTATCTTGTGTATCAGTTATGCTGTGTCATTTTTTTTCTGTCAAAGTTAAGTTTTCTTTAAAAAATGATCCCATATAGCTTAGTTTGAAAGTAGTGTAACCATCTATATGTAACACCCTCCTAGGTAGATGCTAGGAAAAGTATATGTGTGCATACCTCCCAACTTTTGAACTTCGCAATGAGGGACACTAAAAGAGGAATATAACCTGCGGCGCGCGTAGAGCGCCGTGGCAAATTGTGGGTGTGGCCAATTGCGTAGCAGTGGGAGGGGCTTAAGGGATGGGGCAAACAAAACCCAGACTTCCTAGTACTCATAAAATATGCTTTGATTGCTCAGCCTACCTTAAAGAAGAACTTCATTAAAATAGTTAGAGACTGCATAGCAACCAGCAACTGTTGAGACAATGAAGACTTTGGTAAGAAGTATCTAATGTACAGTATTGTGTATATAGTGCAGGAGAGTGAAATGTACAAAATGCAGGAGACAGGAGTATGTAATGTACAAAATGCAGGAGACAGGAGTATGTAATGTACAGAATGCAGGAGACAGGAGTATGTAATGTACAGAATGCAGGAGACAGGAGTATGTAATTTACAGAATGCAGGAGACAGGAGTATGTAATGTACAAAATGCAAGAGACAGGAGTGTGTAATGTACAGAATTCAGGAGACAGAAGTGTGTAATGTATAGAATGCAGGAGACAGGAGTGTGTAATGTACAAAATGCAGGAGACAGGAGTATGTAATGTACAAAATGCAGGAGACAGGAGTATGTAATGTACAAAATGCAGGAGACAGGAGTATGTAATGTACAGAATGCAGGAGACAGGAGTATGTAATGTACAAAATGCAGGAGACAGGAGTATGTAATGTACAGAATGCAGGAGACAGGAGTATGTAATGTACAAAATGCAGGAGACAGGAGTATGTAATGTACAGAATGCAGGAGACAGGATTATGTAATGTACAAAATGCAGGAGACAGGAGTGTGTAATGTACAGAATGCAGGAGACAGAAGTGTGTAATGTACAAAATGCAGGAGACAGGAGTATGTAATGTACAAAATGCAGGAGACAGGAGTATGTAATGTATAGAATGCAGGAGACAGGAGTATGTAATGTACAAAATGCAGGAGACAGGAGTATGTAATGTACAAAATGCAGGAGACAGGAGTATGTAATGTACAGAATGCAGGAGACAGGAGTATGTAATGTACAAAATGCAGGGGACAGGAGTATGTAATGTACAGAATGCAGGAGACAGGAGTATGTAATGTACAAAATGCAGGAGACAGGAGTATGTAATGTACAGAATGCAGGAGACAGGATTATGTAATGTACAAAATGCAGGAGACAGGAGAGTGTAATGTACAGAATGCAGGAGACAGAAGTGTGTAATGTACAAAATGCAGGAGACAGGAGTATGTAATGTACAGAATGCAGGAGACAGGAGTATGTAATGTACAAAATGCAGGAGACAGGAGTATGTAATTTACAAAATGCAGAAGACAGGAGTATGTAATGTACAAAATGCAGGAGACAGGAGTATGTAATGTACAAAATGCAGGAGACAGGAGTATGTAATGTACAAAATGCAGGAGACAGGAGTATGTAATGTACAAAATGCAGGAGACAGGAGTATGTAATGTACAGAATGCAGGAGACAGGAGTATGTAATGTACAAAATGCAGGAGACAGGAGTGTGTAATGTACAGAATGCAGGAGACAGGAGTGTGTAATGTACAGAATGCAGGAGACAGGAGTATGTAATGTACAGAATGCAGGAGACAGGAGTATGTAATGAACAGAATGCAGGAGACAGGAGTATGTAATGTACAGAATGCCGGAGACAGGAGTATGTAATGTACAGAATGCAGGAGACAGGAGTATGTAATGTACAAAATGCAGGAGACAGAAGTGTGTAATGTATAGAATGCAGGAGACAGGAGTGTGTAATGTACAGAATGCAGGAGACAGGAGTATGTAATGTACAAAATGCAGGAGACAGGAGTATGTAATGTAAAAAATGCAGGAGACAGGAGTATGTAATGTACAAAATGCAGGAGACAGGAGTGTGTAATGTACAGAATGCAGGAGACAGGAGTATGTAATATATAGAATGCAGGAGACAGGAGTGTGTAATGTACAAAATGCAGAAGACAGGAGTATGTAATGTACAAAATGCAGGAGACAGGAGTATGTAATGTACAAAATGCAGGAGACAGGAGTATGTAATATACAGAATGCAGGAGACAGGAGTATGTAATGTACAAAATGCAGGAGACAGGAGTGTGTAATGTACAAAATGCAGGAGACAGGAGTGTGTAATGTACAGAATGCAGGAGACAGGAGTGTGTAATGTACAGAATGCAGGAGACAGGAGTATGTAATGTACAGAATGCAGGAGACAGGAGTATGTAATGTATAGAATGCAGGAGACAGGAGTATGTAATGTACAGAATGCAGGAGACAGGAGTATGTAATGTATAGAATGCAGGAGACAGGAGTATGTAATGTATAGAATGCAGGAGACAGGAGTATGTAATGTACAGAATGCAGGAGACAGGAGTATGTAATGTATAGAATGCAGGAGACAGGAGTATGTAATGTATAGAATGCAGGAGACAGGAGTATGTAATGTACAAAATGCAGGAGACAGGAGTGTGTAATGTACAAAATGCAGGAGACAGGAGTGTGTAATGTACAGAATGCAGGAGACAGGAGTGTGTAATGTATAGAATGCAGGAGACAGGAGTATGTAATGTATAGAATGCAGGGGACAGGAGTATGTAATGTACAGAATGCAGGAGACAGGAGTATGTAATGTATAGAATGCAGGGGACAGGAGTATGTAATATACAGAATGCAGGGGACAGGAGTATGTAATGTATAGAATGCAGGAGACAGGAGTATGTAATGTACAGAATGCAGGAGACAGGAGTATGTAATGTACAGAATGCAGGAGACAGGAGTATGTAATGTACAGAATGCAGGAGACAGGAGTATGTAATGTACAGAATGCAGGAGACAGGAGTGTAATGTACAGAATGCAGGGGTCGGACTCTGAACCATCCACCCCCCAGCTCTATCCACCCCAAATGCCCATCCCAGCTCCATCCACCCCCCATGCCCATCCCAGCTTCATCCACCCCCCCAGCTCTATACACCCCAAATGCCCACCCCAGCTCCAGCCACCCCCCAGCTCTATACACCCCAAATGCCCACCCCAGCTCCATCCACCCCCTCACCGGCTCTATACACCCCAAATGCCCACCCCAGATCCATACACCCCCTAGCTCCATCCCTCCCCAGCTACACCCCCCCCTCAGCTACATTCACCCCCTTCCCAGCCTCACATCCCAGCTCTATCCATCCCAAACACCCACCCCAGCTCCATATACCCCGAATGCCCAACAAAGCACCATCTACCCCCTAGCTCCATACACACCAAATGCCCACCCCAGCTCCATCCACCCCCTCCCCCAGCTCCATCCACCCCAAATGCCCACCCCAGGTCCATACATCCCTCCCCAATCTCCATCCACCCCCCCAGCTACATTCACCCCCTTACCAACCTCCCGTCCCAGCTCTATCCATCCCAAACACCCACCCCAGCTCCATATACCCCAAATGCCCAACAAAGCTCCATCTACCCCCCTGCTCCATACACACCAAATGCCCACCCCTGCTCCCTACATCCCCCCCCAGCTCCATCCACCGCAAATGCCCACCCCAGCTCCATACACCCCAAATGCCCACCCCAGCTCCATACATCCCTCCCCAAGCTCCATCCACCCCCCACCCCTCAGCTACATTCACCCCCTTACCAACCTCCCGTCCCAGCTCTATCCATCCCAAACACCCTGCCCAGCTCCATATACCCCAAATGCCCAACAAAGCTCCATCTACCCCCCAGCTCCATACACCACAAATGGCCACCCCAGCTCCATCCACCCCCCTAGCTACATCCCTCCCCCCAGCTCCATCCACCCCCCCCAGCCTCATACACCCCAAATGCCCACCCCAGCTCCATACACCCCTCCCCTAGCTACATCCCTCCGTCAGCTCATTCCACCCCCCCAGCTACATTCACCCCCTACCCAACCTCCCATCCCAGCTCTATCCATCCCAAACACCCACCCCAGCTCCATATACCCCAAATACCCAACAAAGCTCCATCTACCCCCCAGCTCCATACACCCCAATGCCCACCCCAGCTCCACACATCCCCCCCGGTCCATCCAACCCCCAGCTACATCCACCCCAAATGCCCACCCCAGCCCCATACACCCCCCCGGCTAAATCCCTCCCCTAGGTCCGTCCATCCACCCCCAGCTACATCCTCCCCAAATGCCCACCCAAGCTCCATACACCCCCTTGCTAAATCCCTCCTCCCCCAGGTCCATCCATCCCCCAAGTCCATACACCCCCCCCAGCTCCATCCACCCCAGCTCCATACACCCCCCCCCCCGGTTAAATCCCTCCCCCAGGTACATCCATCCACCCCAGCTCCAAACAAACCCCCCCAGCTACATCCACCCCTCCCCCAGGTACATCCATCCACCCCAGCTCCAAACAAACCCCCCCCCCCAGCTACATCCATTCACCCCAGCTCCAAACAAACCCCCCCAGCTACATCCACCCCTCCCCCAGGTACATCCATCCACCCCAGCTCCATACACACACCCCCCCCCCCGGTTAAATCCCTCCCCCAGGTACATCCATCCACCCCAGCTCCAAACAAACCCCCCCAGCTACATCCACCCCTCCCCCAGGTACATCCATCCACCCCAGCTCCATATACACCCCCCCCCGGTTAAATCCCTCCCCCAGGTACATCCATCCACCCCAGCTCCAAATATACCCCCCCAGCTACATCAACCCCTCCCCCAGGTACATCCATCCACCCCATCTCCAAACACACCCCACCCTAGCTACATCCATTCACCCCAGCTCCAAACAAACCCCCCCAGCTACATCCACCCCTCCGCCAGGTACATCCATCCACCCCAGCTCCATACACACCCCCCCCCCGGTTAAATCCCTCCCCCAGGTACATCCATCCACCCCAGCTCCAAACAAACCCCCCCAGCTACATCCACCCCTCCCCCAGGTACATCCATCCACCCCAGCTCCATACACACCCCCCCCCCGGTTAAATCCCTCCCCCAGGTACATCCATCCACCCCAGCTCCAAACAAACCCCCCCAGCTACATCCACCCCTCCCCCAGGTACATCCATCCACCCCAGCTCCAAACAAACCCCCCCCCCCAGCTACATCCATTCACCCCAGCTCCAAACAAACCCCCCCCAGCTACATCCACCCCTCCCCCAGGTACATCCATCCACCCCAGCTCCATACACACCCCCCGGTTAAATCCCTCCCCCAGGTACATCCATCCACCCCAGCTCCAAACAAACCCCCCCAGCTACATCCACCCCTCCCCCAGGTACATCCATCCACCCCAGCTCCATACACCCCCCCCCAGGTACATCCATCCACCCCAGCTCCATACACCCCCCCCCAGGCACATCCATCCACCCCAGCTCCATACACACCCCCCCCGGTACATCCATCCACCCCAGCTCCAAACAAACCCCCCCAGCTACATCCACCCCTCCCCCAGGTACATCCATCCACCCCAGCTCCATACACACCCCCCCCCCCGCTAACACCGCAGCAAGAGGTAGTGAGTTCCAAAAAGGACACTAACCTCTTGGAAGAAGTAAAGGAGACAGGGAGATCCAGATGACAGATCGCAGAGACCTCAACTCCCGGGTCCCGCTGCACCCGCCCCCAGGTCCTGCTCGGCAGTCGGCACTTCCTGTAATCATGTGTCAGTCAGGGGAAGATAACTCCGTGGCCGCCTGACACAGACGGTAGTTAAAAAGTGCAGGAGTGAATCTCGCAGACTGTGTCAGGCGGCCGCGGAGTTATCTTCCCCTGACAGGTTCCTGATTGTCTCCCGCTACAGCGATCGCGGCTGGCGCAGCGGCGCTGAGACGCAGGATCGGGAGGCGGAGCTGGGAGGAGGAGGGGGGAGCAGAGATGGCCGGCCACATTTTCCGGGACTTCAGCCCGGCTCCCGGGACCGCGGGACTCCCGCCAAATTGCGGGACAGTCCCGCGGAATCCGGGACGGTTGGGAGGTATGTGTGTGGCCCTGTCTGCTTATCAGGGGGGGCCTGATCAGTTAGTGAGGCTGTCATGTGTTTCCAGGTGTAGTCTGTTGAGTCTTGGGAGTCTCCCCACTGCATCCAATGAGGGCTCTTTTTGGACAGTAGAGGAAACCTGGCCAATAGCGTACCAGGGTTTATAGCTGTCCCAGTGGGCGGAGTTCGCCGCAATGCACCCTGGGATTGGGTATAAACCTGGCAGGAGCATGTGACAGAGTATCTTTGGTGGGAAGCAGAGTTCCAGGAGAAGGCTGACGGCTGTCTCGCCTCCTGTCAGAGCGAGTGAAGGTTTCCTAGGCAGTCGGGCTGAAAGACCGGAGGTTGAGCTGGGCTGCAGAAAGGGATCCAGAGTGTTGCTGACCGAGTGGAGCTGCTGGGCAGGAGTTTCCGGGAAAAACAGTGTCGTGAGTACTCGAAATCTGCCCAGGGGTCTGCCTAAGAGAGGGGGCCACTCCAGAAGGTCAAAGAGATCCAGGTGCCAGCTAACCGGTAGTTGTGGCATAGAAAGGGGGTGCCAAGTGTTAAGCCCTGAAGATAAGGGAGTGAAAGGGGGCGCCAGATGCGGGCCCTGAAGCGTTCAGCAGTGCAGCAAAAGTGTACAAGTAGCTACCTCAGGAAGGAGTACCTAAGGCAGCTAAGAGAGGATCTCTTTAATTGAAGCTCAGTTATAAGAATAGTTCAGCGTTAACCGGCATCCGACGGCGTTAACCAGCATCAAGTCAGCATTGGAGGGCATTCAGCCAGCGTTAATCAGCGTCAAACAGTACTTCTTAAGTGTCTCCGCCCAATTGTGCATAGTTGAGTTAAAGGGGTATCCCACTCATCCCTTCTCCCATCAAAGTTCCTAAATAAATAAAAAAACACAAAGATACTGGACTGGTCATTGTCTCAGTGCTCACACTTGGAGAACATGCTTAAATGTGCTGTTGATAGCGGTAACCCAGGAGGACCCATATCCAGCAAAACGGCTGGGAATTGTGCGTGCTACATATATTTTTATATCTTTGCCTGTAGATGACCCTGTTTCCTTTGGACTCTTCAAAAATAAACAATAACCCGCAGGTGAGGTGTGCATACCACCACTCACTGTAGCTGCTTCCCTTCGACAGTGTTTACATTATTTGTGCATGTTGGCAGGCAGGAAGCTCAGACCCAAAAAGCTTATTATATTTGTGTTCATTACTGAAAGTTTAGCAACAGAAACACCAGAATGACCACAGTGCTATCTCTCACCTACTAGTACTAAATCTATGCTTCATCATGAATGACTAATAACATTTTTGAACACCTGTAGCAGTGTGATGGAAGTGGACGGCTACTAAGGTACTGATTTCAATAACATATGTGTGATTCATCTTATGTGGTCCTCAAATCTAGTTTTTATAACAGATATGTTACAGAATGGTAGTTATGTCACCTTTGCTTTGCTTTAAAACAACTTGAACAGGAAAATCTATTTCCTCGATTAAAAGTTTCCTTCCTTCTCTCATAAGGACATGGGTTTTTACAATTGGCCTAACATCTAAAGGATGTATATGAAATCAATTAAGTGCATTCAATAATTAAAGGCGTCAAACTACCCATCAGACTGTACATAAAGACATAATTAGACGAGTGAAGACTCAATAATTTATCTTTCACTGTGTAGATTTGCAGCGACTATTTTAATATTCAAGTAATTAATAGTTAATGTGTTTTGCATCATGAATCTATGGATTTTACCAGGGATGAGAGTGCAAATGAAATATTATCCAGTGTAATTAGCAGGAAAACTTCACTCCAAGAAATATTATTACAATTTTTTTTTAAAAAATGTAAAAGCAAAATCTTCCAAAATGCTTCATGAGTGTCTAAGGTGCGTTGGTCACTGATTTGAAAGGGGGCCTTTGGCAAGTTTTGAAAGCTGCCAAACGCTACTGGCGAGTTAAAAAAACAACATGTAGCAAAGCGTCATGAATCCATTCTGAATGTGTGTGCAAGATAGTTTGCTTTTCTGTTGCAGAACTGGCATTGGCTTAGCAAAATGTTTTAAAAGCGTTAATAACCTAAGAATTATGAATTAATCCGCAAAGTAGCTAAAACCAAAACTTTGTTTAAATGTTGAAATTAATAGAGAAGGGTTAGCACCTTAGTTCGATTTTTATCAATGTCTGTGTCTGCATTGGGGAAATTCACATTCTCTTGGGAAACAAAGTGAAGGTAAATCCAAAAATGTTACAGTTGTCACCAAAAAGTATTACAGGGAAAATCTGTCAATGGTGACACCTGTTGTTGTCAGGTGTTTAGATATACCCTATTTTATGAAAATATAGAAAAACCATGGTTGGCTTTGTATGCACTTTAACCAATTGGCGACCACCCACAATGTACTGCGGTTGAACGGCTGCTGTAGGTAAAGCGTTGTACTGGTACATCGCTGCCTACTTCCGGCACCCGCTCATTGTAAACAGTGGGAGCCTGTCTGTAAGTCCCGGCCAATAATTCACAGCTGGGACCTGCTGATCGGCTGAGCTCTGTTCAGAGGGAGAGATCTGTCAGTTTCTCATCCCTGCAAAGCAGGGAAAAGAAACTGAGAGATCTCTTAGTAAAAGCAGCACACTGTACACACATTACACATAGTTTAATCGTACCTCTATGATAAGCCCTTCACAGCCAGTATTATTAGTACAGTGACAGTTATCACTGATGATCACTGTTTAATGTCACTGGTGATGTCAAGGGCAGTTAGTCAGTTACCCTCAGTGTCAGTTAGTGTCAGATTTACGCCGCACTATTGCAGTCCCATTATAAGTCAACAATCGCTGCCATTAGTAGTTTAAAAAAAATGCCAGTATATATACCATAGTTTGTAGGGAATATAACTTACATATAAGTATATACAGTATCTCACAAAAGTGAGTACACCCCCACGTTTTTGTAAATATTTTATTATATCTTTTCATGTGACAACACTGAAGAAATTACACTTTGCTACAATGTAAAGTAGTGATGTACAGCTTGTATAACAGTGTACATTTGCTATCCCCTCAACTCAAATAACTCAACACACAGCCAAAAAAAGGGTGTGCAGCGCTAAAAGTAAATAGTGAAGTGAGAATATTCCCATTTAGTATATGGAATATATATGACAAAAGACCATAGAAAAAACAGTGACGTGTAGATAAATCAAATAAACATCGCCAAAAAAAGATACAAAGGAGTGAACAAATAAAATGAAAAGTCCCATACAGCAAGTATGGAATAAAAAATTAAAAATGAAAGGTAAAAAGTAAGTCTAAAACCACAGTGATGGTATGATGATGAGAGTGATATTCTGATGCTGTCACCAATTGGAGTGAATTGAATATGCTCTTACCAAAACACGTGGACCTAAAATGCCCTATAGCATGTAGGTCAAAAGAGTATAACATATAATCCACGTGAGTTGAATGTAGAGCCCACAAACAAATGATTCCAGTTTGTTGTAGATGTGTCACTCAAAATGGAAGTACAATATGCGCTTACCAAATCGCATAGACCCGTATTGCCATATAGCAAACAGGTCAAGTGGGCTTGGCAAAAAGAATTTCCGGATATCAGTGAACTTGATGTTATTGGCAGATGTACCCGTATATTCCCAATCCAAGGGGAGAAGGAGAGATGATTCCCTCATTCATCGAGATCATGTGAATAAACCAAAAAAAAAAAGGACATAGTGTAATATTGCTACGGAAAAATCAATTTTAAAAAATTGACCTCCACTTACAAACATCCACAGATGTAAACACCAATGTGATGTAAAAATACACTAAATCACATTGTTGTTTATATCTGTGGATGTTTGTAAGTGGAGGTCAATTTTTTCTCTCCTCCTCCCCTTGGATTGGGAATATACGGGTACATCTACCAATAACATCAAGTTCACTGATATCCGGAGATTCTTTCTGCCAAGCCCACTTGACCTGTTTGCTATATGGCAATACGGGTCTATGCGATTTGGTAAGCGCATATTGTACTTCCATTTTGAGTGACATATCTACAACAAACTGAGATCATTCGTTTGTGGGCTCTATATTCCACTCACGTGGATTATCTATTTTATACTGTTTTGACGTACATGCCATAGGGCATTTTAGGTCCACATGTTTTGGTAAGAGCATATTCAATTCACTCCAATTGGTGACAGCATCAGAATATCACTCTCATTATCATACAATCACTGTTGTTGTGGACTCACTTTTTACATTTCATTTTTTATTTTTTTTGGTATTCACTTGCTATACGGGACTTTTATTCCATACTTGCTGTATGGGACCTTTATTCCATACTTGCTGTATGGGACTTTTCATTTTATTTGTTCACTCCTTTGTATCTTTTTCTGGCGATGTTTATTTGATTTATCTACACGTCACTGTTGAAATTTTTGCATGAAATTTTTGTATGGTCTTTTGTCATATATATTCCATATACTAAATGTGAATATTCTCACTTCACTATTTACTTTTAGCGCTGCACTCCCCTTTTTCTGTATATTTTCCTAACAACCTTTTGTCAGTTGTTTGTGCTAGCAGCTTATTTTGAGTTAGCGCTGTATTTTTTATATTTTTCTTTTAAGACACAGCCATTATTGTCTAAACCACTGGCAACAGAAGTGAGTATACCCCTAAGTGAAAATGTCAGAATTGGGCCCAATTAGCCATTTTCCCTCCCCGGTGTCATGTGACTCGTTAGGGTTACAAGGTCTCAGGTGCGAATGGGGGTCACGTGTGTTACATTTGGTGTTATCTCTCTCACATTCTCATACTTGTCACTGGAAGTTCAACATGGCACCTCATGGCAAAGAACTCTCTGAGGATCTGAAAAAAAGAATTGTTGCTCTACATAAAGATGGCCTAGGCTATAAGAAGATTGCCAAGACCCTGTAACTGAGCTGCAGAACGGTGGCCAAGACCATACAGCCGTTTAACAGTATAAGTTACACTCAGAACAGGCCTCACCATGGTCGACCAAAGAAGTAGAGTGCATGTGCTCAGTGTTATATTCAGAGGTTGTCATTGGGAAATAGACATATGAGTGCTGCCAGCTTTGCTGCAGAGGTTGAAGGGGTGGGGGTCATCCTGTCAGTGCTCAGACCATACGCCGCACACTGCATCAAATTGGTCTACATGGCTATCTTCCCAGAAGGAAGCCTCTTCTAAAGAAACAAGAGAGCCCGCAAACAGTTTGCTGAAGACAAGCAGACTAAGGAAATGGATTACTGGAACCATGCCCTGTGGTCTGATGAGACCAAGATAAACGTATTTGGTTCAGATGGTGTCAAGCGTGTGTGGCGGCAACCAGGTGAGGAGTGTGCCTTGCCTACAGTCAAGCATGGTGATGGGAAGGTTGTGGTCCGGGGCTGCATGAGTGCTGCCAGCACTGGGAAGCTACAGTTCATTGAGGGAACCATGAATGCCAACATGTACTGTGACAAACTGAAGCAGAGCATGATCCCCTTACTTCGGAGACTGGGTCGCAGGGCAGTATTCCATCATGATAATGACCCCAAATACACCTCCAAGATGACCACTGCCTTGCTAAAGAAGCTGAGGGTAAAGGTGATGGACTGGCCAAGCATGTCTCCAGACCTAAACCATATTGAGCATCTGTAGGGCATCTTTAAACAGAAGGTGGAGGAGCGCAAGGTCTCTAACATCCACCAGCTCTGTGATAGCGTCATGGAGGAGTGGAAGAAGACTCCAGTGGCAACCTGTGAAGCTCTGGTGAACTCCACACCCAAGAGGGTTAAGGCAGTGCTGGAAAATAATGGTGGCCACACAAAATATTAACACTTTGGGCCCAATTTGGACATTTTCTCTTAGGGGTGTACTCACTTTTGTTGCCAGCGGTTTAGACAATAATGGCTGTATGTTGAGTTATTTTGAGGGGACAGCAAATGTACACTGTTATACAAGCTGTACACTCACTACACATGAAAAGATGTAATAAAATATTTACAAAAATGTGAAGGGTGTACTCACTTTTGTGAGATACTGTAACTGTATATATATATATATATATATATATATATATAAAACTATATAACACAAATAGAGCTTTCTTTTGGTGGTATTTGATCACCTGTGCGATTTTTATTTTTTGCGCTATAAACAAAAAAAGAGCGACAATTCTAAAAAAAAAAACAATATTTTTCACATAATCTGCTATATAACATTCTCATTAAAAAAAAAAAAAAAAAAAAAATCTAAATTTTTTAACATTTTAGGCCAATTTGTTTTCTCCTACATATTTTTGGTAAAAAAAAATCGCAATAAGCGTATTTTGATTGTTTTGCGTAAAAGTTATCGCATATACTAACTACGGGAAAGATTTATGTCATTTTTTTTATTTGTTTTTTTTACTAGTAATGGCAGCGATCTGCGATTTTTAGCGGGACTGCGACATTGCGGCAGACGAATCGGACCCCTAACTGACATTTTTGACACTTTTGGGGGGACCAGTGACATTAATACAGTAATCAGTGCTAAAAATATGCACTATTACTGTAACAATGACACTGGCAGGGAAGGGGTTAACATTGGGGGTGATCAAGGGGCTAAATGTGAGCCTAGGGGAGTGATTCTAACTTTGGGGGGGTGTGGCTTGTGAAATCATCATAGAGACCTGTGATCCTATATAGAAGGATAACAGGGGCTCTATGATCATTCCAGGGAGAAGAACGGTCAGCTGACCGTTCTTCTCTCTCAGTGGGGAACGATCGCGGGTATCAGATGGCAATCGGAGCTGCCTGTCCTGTGCATCAGCTTCCCCGCTGCCGAGTGGGGGTGGGAGCGCGCCAGCAGGGGCGCTCCCTCCCTAGCTACCTGCATGCGGCCGACGAAGGTATATGTTGGTTTGCACAGGAGAGCCACCCTGCCACAGTAAAAAGGCGGCGGGTGGTCGGCAACAGGTTAAAGGGATTGTAAAGGCAGAAGATTTTTTTGTTTTAATGCATTCTATGCATTAAGATTAGAGAAACCTTCTGTGTGCAGCAGCCCCCTAATACTTACCTGAGCCCGTCTTTACCAGCGATGTTGCAGGAGCGTCTTAGCTGCCCGGGACTCCCCTCCTCATTGGCTAAGACAGCAGCATGGTGCGATTGGCTCCCACTGCTATCAATCAAAATCATTCAGCCAATAAGGAGAGAGAGGGGGTGGGGCTTGGTCACAGCTCCGTGTCTGAATGGACACAGGGAGCTGTGACTCGGCTCGGGTGCCCCCATAGCAAGCTGCTTGCCGTGGGGGCACTCAACAGGAGGGAGGGGCCAGGATAGCCGAAGAGGGACCTGAGAAAAGGAGAATCGGGGCTGCTCTGTGCAAAACCAACTGCACAGAGCAGGTAACTATCACATGTTTGTTATTTTTAAATGAAAAAATGAGTCTTTACAATCACTTTAAAGCTGAACTCCAGAGAAAACTCAAAACTACCCTTGCAATGGCTTAATATTGCAAAGGTTAAATGCTCCTTTTTGTCCAGGGTAAAATTAAAAAGCAGTTTTATTTACCTTATCCCTCTCTCCCTCAAGATCCTCCTCTCTCCATGCAACTGGTTCCCTTGAAGTCTCTTCTGTTGCAACGGGTTCCCTTGAAGTCTCTACGTAATGCACACCAGTGAGCTATACGTAGAATAATGCATGTCTACTGGGGTGAACTAGCCCTAAAGCTGAAGGGCATGGGGGAAAAGGAGGATCATAACACACTGTTTTTTTTAGTTTTTTACACTAATTGACATTTATCCCATTCCCTACTAGTGATGCAATTGTATATAAACACAGTTTCAGGACCATGGAGAGCTCCTAGGCTAAAATGCCTTTGTTTACATACATGTGACATTGTATTCTCAAAAATGTGTTATGCTACACAAGCAGCGTGTCGTACAGAGCCATCACCACATTACTTTTTTACCCCACATGGCTTTTTTACTGACAAAACATGAAAAAATTACTGACAGAGCACAGGTTTTACTGACATCCTGAAAAATGACAGAAACTCCTGTTATAAACTAAGACAATGGATATTTAAACAGTATAAACAATATGTAAAAAAATAACAATACTCAGGACAAGTAATCTGCTGGCTTTAGAATTGAAAACTCAAAACAGAGTGCCAAAATGTTAGTATGACTAGGTTTATGAAAGATTAGGGGCACCCTGGAATAAAACAGAAATATAAATTCTGCAGCATGCGTAGCGAATATTATGCATGGCCAGATTTTGCTGAACAATAAAGGGGTAAAAAGGGGGACCATAACCACTTGAGCTCCAGGAAGGTTTTACCCCTTCATGACCATTTTTTGCTATTTAGCACTGCGCTACTTTACCTGGTTATGCAACGCTGTACACAAATTAATTTTATTTCATTCATTTTTTCCCCTTAAAAATAGTTTTCATTTGGTGGCATTTGATCACCAATTAATGTTGTTTTTTTTTTTATTTTTTATTATATAAATTAAAAAGACTGGAAATTTTGAAAAAAACAAATATTTTAACTTTCTTCTATAAAACATGTTCAATACAAAAATAAAAACAAAATTTTTCATAACTTAAGGCCAAAATGTATTCTGCTACGTGTCTTTGGTAAACAAAATCCCAATAAGTGTATATTGATCGGTTTGTGTGAAAGGTATAGAGTCTACAAACTATGGTATATAAACTGGAATATTTATTTATTTTTTATACTGGTAACAGCGGTGATCAGTGACTTATAGTGGGACTGTGATAGTGTGGCAGACAATCTGACACTAACTGACACTAGGTGGGAGGTGGACAAACTGACTAACTGACATCACCAGTGACACTAATACAGTGATCAGTTAAAATACTACACATTGTCACTCTACTAATGACACTGACTGGGAAGGGGTTAAAAGATAAGTATAGGGGTTTGTTTTTTTTCTGAATCATACTTACCTAGGTGGATGCAGAATCAGTCCGATGCTACTATGTCCCCTGCCGGCTCTAACACTGGGTACCAAACAATCAAACACAGCTGATCGATCGGTTCTCAGGGCTCCATGAGCAGATAGCTGTTGACTGTCATCAGCAGCTCTCTGCTCTTCCTCCTCCTCGCTCACTGGAGCGCTGGGCTGTGGAGGGGCGGGAGCTGCTGGATCAGGCTCTTAGCGCCTTGCTGAGAGGCTGAGCCAGGTGCCGGTCCAGGCATGTGGGCGGATTCCGACTTCATAGTTGCAATCTTGCCTGAGGCTGGAATGACTCTGTGACATCAGCCGACATTAGCCCGCTCTCTGCTGAAAGCTGACAGGTCATAGGAATGTAAAAGGAACTGCACTCCTGTGATCCACAGGAGAAGTACAGCCAAATGAGCTTCGGCTGTACTTCTCCTTTAACATCTTGGGGTAATCAAGGGGTTAAGTGTTAGCCAAACAAGCGTTAATGTGTGTAATGTGTGTTGATTTTTACTACAAGTCTGTTTTCAGGGAGAAGAAACAGCCACAGATCTTCACCTCTGTACAGAGCTCCATGTGTTTGTCAACACAGGGTTCTGGGCTGTGATTGGAAACAGCAGATCAGCAGGGCTCAGCCATGAATCATTGGCTAAAACCTGTTGACAAAGTCCCACTGTGTCCAGTCACAGTGGGAGTTGGCCTGGTGGGGTCGTGCGCCCTGAACCCGGATGAAAGGAACGACGTACGGATACATCGCTGTGCCGGTACGAGCTGCCCACCTGAAGTAAAGTGCAGGGGGGAAATCTGTAAGTGGTTAAACAAAATCTGTGCCTAACTGATATATATACAATTTCAATTGTTGCATATGCAATATACAATAATCCTTGTATCCACAGAATATTCGGGGAGAGGGGAAATGGCTGCAGCTGCTGGAACATGTTACACCTTTTCCAAAAAGGTGAACCTATCCTTTAAAGAACTTAATTAAAACCAGCAGCTGTTGGGACAATGAACACCTTGGTCAAGACTATGTAATGTACAACATAATGTCTAGAGTACAGGGGCCAGGATAAGTAGCAGCAGTCAGTATAAACCCTCTGTTCACATCAGAGTGCACCGTTATATCACAGTCCTCAGCATTTCCCTATACGTCAGGCTTCCCAGAGTTCCCCTTTACATCAGAGTCCACAGAATTCCCACCTTTTTTAATCAAAATGGAAAGTTGACATTCCCATCAGTTGGCCACACAAGGGTTCTTCCACATCAACATGAATAGTCAACTGAAAATGCAGAGCCAACTGGCTCCCTTGTTAGTAGCACTGCTGTTCTTCTTACCAGTCCCTCTGATAGTGTTGCCCAGGTCTTCTGGTTCCCTTGGCTCTCTTAGCCTTTAGTCGCAGAACTCCAGCTCCTGCTGCTGTCTCTGAGCCTATAAAAGGGGGAGAGAGAGAGAGATAACCAACACTGCTGCACATGGGCACAGCACTGGCTCAATACAGGACTCTGGTAAAGGAGGGGATGGGGGTAACCACTAGTGGAAGATAGTGGCAGGTAATGCATACAGGTAAAGCAAACTTCTGGCTTTAGAACAACTTTACAGTAAGTCCAAATTCTAGTAACTGGCCCTTTGGACAAGTTGTGAACCCCTCTGTATTTAGCAGGACGACCTCTGTTGATATCTATTTCTTTCCTGTGCACAGTGGCTGAACAGAGCTGCTAGAGAGCAAAGGCAAGGTAAAAGTAAGGTGAAGGCAAGGCAAAGGGAAAGGTAAGGTGAAGGCAAGGCAAAGAGAAGATGAAGGTAAGGTGAAGGCAAGGCGAAGAGAAGATAATGGTAAGGTGAAGGCAAGGCGAAGAGAAGATGAAGGTAAGGTGAAGGCAAGGCGAAGAGAAGATGAAGGTAAGGTGAAGGCAAGGCAAAGAGAAGATGATGGTAAGGTGAAGGCAAGGCGAAGAGAAGATGAAGGGAAAATGAAGGTAATGAGGAGGTAAAGTGAAAAGAAGGGAAAGCAAAGATGAAGGTAAGGTGAAGGTATCTCTTATATAGGACTTTCTTTCCCACGCACAGTGGTTGAACAGAGCTGCTAAAGAGCAAATGGAAATTGAAGGGAAGGTGAAGGTGAGATGAAGGTGAAAGAAAGGTGAAGGTAAGGGGGGGAAAGACGGAGTGGAGACAATGGTAAGGTGAAGGGAATATGAAGGTAAGGTGAAAGGAAGGAGAAGGAGAGTTGAAAGTAAAGTGAAAGGAAGTAAAAGTTGAGGTGAAAGGAAGGTGAGGTGAACGTAAGGTGAATGTAAAGAGAAGGTGAGGTGATAAGAAGGAGAAGATGAGGTGAAAGGAAGGTAAAAGGACGAAGAAGGTGAGGTGAAAGGAAGATAGAGGGAAGGTGAAGTAAAAGTAAGGTATAAGGAAGGAGAAGGTGAGGTGAAAGGAAGATGGAGGGAAGGTGAGGTGAAAGTAAGGTGAAAGAAAGGAGAAGGCGAGGTGAAAGGAAGGAGAAGGGAAGGTGAGGTGAAAGAAAGGAGAAGGTAAGGTGAAAGGAAGGAGAAGGGAAGGTGAAGTAAAAGTAAGGTGAAAGGAAGGAGAAGGTGAGGTGAAAGTAAGGAGAAGGGAAGGTGAGGTGAAAGTAAGGAGAAGGTGAGGTGAAAGGAACGAGAAGGGAAGGTGAGGTGAAAGTAAGGAGAAGGTGAGGTGAAAGGAAAATGGAGGGAAGGTGAGGTGAAAGTAAGGAGAAGGTGAAGTGAAAGGAAGATGGAGGAAAGGTGAGGTGAAAGTAAGGAGAAGGTGAGGTGAAAGGAAGAAGAAGGGAAGGTGAGGTAAGAGTAAGGTGAAAGGAATTAGAAAGTGAGGTAATAGGAAGAAGTTGAGGTGAAAGTAAGGTGAAATAAACAAGGTGAGGTGAAAAGAAGATGGAGAGAAGGTGAGGTGAAAGTAAGGTAAAAGGAAGGAGGAGGTGAGGTGAAAGAAAGGAGAAGGGAAGGTGAGGTGAAAGGAAGAAGGTGAGGTCAAAGGAAGATGGAGGGAAGGTGAGATGAAAGGAAGGAGAAGGGAGGGTGAAATGAAAGTGAGGTGAAAGGAATAGGGTAAGGTGAAGTAAAAGTGAGGTAAAGGTAAGAAGAAGGGAAGACGAAATGAGGTGAAGGTGTGCTGATGGCAACCTGAAGGCGAGGTGAAGGTAAGATGAAGATAAATTGAAGGCGAGGTGAAGGTAAGATGAAGATAAATTGAAGGAGAGGTGTAGGGAAGGTGACTATGCCCAGTATAGAAGTGGGTTTATATACAAGGCTCAAGCTTCCTGACAGTGTAATATACTGTGTTTAGTGTAGGCAGCTGTCAGGAAGGGGTAACAAATAGAAGATGCCTGTGTCCCTGGCTGTGTCTCTGGCACAGACTTGTAGTGTGAGAGTGAGAATCTTCAGCACTCTTCTTGGTAAGAGAGCCTTATATTCAATAGCCGGCAGTTTTTTAGCCCCACTTTATTTTCAGTCAGAGTAGCACAGAGGGAGCCGGAACTTTCCATCTTTCCTGAGGCACGAGGCACTGTACGCCTCCCTGGAGGCACTACTTCCCACAGCACTGAGCTTACACATACAAGCAGAACCGGACAATAATGACGTAACGGGGCCGTAATGATGTCACGCATCTTCTCCAGTTGTTCTGTAATAGAGAGCGCGAAGCTCGCCCCCGCCCAGGGCTCCCCGGAGCCGGGCGCGCTCCCGCCTGTGCGCTCGTCCACCGACAATAACAGCAGCAGCCGCGGGAGAAGCTTCAGTCAGAGGAGGAGGATCGCTGTGCGCTGCCAGGACTGGCCCCTGCTGCCGGCCACAGGGGCCCCGACACCCCACTACACCCCACTGAGGGCGGGAGCAGAGTCTGACACCCCACTGAGGGCGGGAGCAGTGACTGACACCCCACTATAAGGGCAGAAGAAAAGACTGACACCCCATTGAGAGGAAGAAGACAGTGTGACCCCCCACTGCACCCCCTGAGGGCGGGAGGAGAGACTTGAACCCCACTGAGAACAAGGGGAGATCCTGGCACCCCACTGAGAGTAGGAAGCCAGTGTGACCCCCCACATTGAACACCCTACAACCAGGGTGCACTCCATAAGCTGTACCTCAGAAGCAGACTTTGAGGAGAGCTGCTACCAGGGCTGCACCCCTAAATCTCTGAAAGACACTAAGAACAGGCTGTAAAAGGGGGGTGCAACATTTCAGAAGCTCTGTAACCCCAAAGCTCTCTGTATACTAGTATAAAGCCCCTGAAATGCTGACTGTATAGGGCTACAGCACCCCCAATAACTCAGTGCAATCAGGACTCTTCCTATAGTAAATGTGAAAGGACCCCTGAAGCTAAGGAGCACAGAAACTTAGTGCACCCCAAACATGACTGAAAGGAGTATAAAAGTGTAGTGCAATCTGGAGGAACTGCATACCCACAAGGAGACACCTCAGGAACTTACCACCAAGAGGACAGCTCCCTAAGAAGGAGCCAACTGCTGGAACACCCCAGACCCTGATCAAAAATAAGAAAGCTATCATACAAGCTGACTGCAAATTGCATGTTAGTCCAGACACTCTGCAAAGAGTGCAACAGCTGATAGGGAACAGGACAGCACATGTCAGTGCAATCTGGACTGCACCCCAAAAGCTTACTGTAAACTGTGGGCTGCACAGCACCCCTCAGAACCTGCTGCTGCCTGAGCTCTGCCACAAAGACTTTCTACACCAATATCTTATGAAAAGGACAACAGCATTCCAAGATCTCCCAAAATGCTACTTCCAAAACCTGCTGGAATATAGAGCTTAACCTGTGTACCAACCAAAGGCAGAACAGGCTCCTAGACTTTACTGGATGCCCGCAGGTCACCCTCAAATATCTCCTCAACAGTTTACAAAAAAGGTCACATCGCCGCTAAAGACGAAATATCACTTCACCACCACAGCCTGGATCCTAGGACCCCACTACAGAGGGGATATCACCCCTAGGAAGAATTACCAGCCAGCCTACTATATATAGCAGAGTATCACCACAGGTCTGGGCACACTTGGCTTTCCCCTTGCCTGTGCACCATCCTAATCAGGACAGCATCTCTGCCTAACATCAGGACACAACCTGTCTGTCGTCTTCCATGTAGCTGGCACCTCTGGGCCTCCTGCAGGATGCACCCTACATCCCTCATGTGATCTCTTTCAAGGCTTGGTTGCTGAATTAGACTCCAGAGACCCATTCTATTGCCTCTTTGAGGAGGCCAAGCTAAAAGAAAAAAGGGGTCATCCCACCATCATTCTCTACACCGGATTTGGACTGCCAGAAGAAGCCTCATGGTCCAGAAGCTGGACCTCACCTAACCGCAAGAAGACTTCCACTATTTAAAGGTGAGAAGATCTCCCATTTTCTTTTGTAGAGGCAGGCTAGGGATGTTGTGCTGCTAGGGAAGCCAGTATTAACCCCATGAGGTTTTTAATGACAGCTACTCACGTTTATTTGCCTGCGTACCTCATGGAATATTAAAATGTGTATTTTGGAACATTGTAAAAAATTGGTACAACTACATTTTGCTGCTCAGTTTTTTTAGCAAAATTGACAGGAGCATCACTGACAATGGTGAGGTAGTTAAGGGTTAAAAAAAAACAAACAAATAAACATTTAGAAGCAACTTACCTTTTCCGCAATTTTTAATAGAAAGTTTAGAGCTTACTGGGTTACCATGACAACCAATTAAAGGTCAGTAATCCTTCTCCAAACCAAACAAAGGACCAAACTATTCTCAATTGACATTGGAGCAAAATGTTTGCACATCTTTGACAGGTCTCTGATAACACACTGTGAATGGTGTGTAGATAGCTCAGCTCTAGTAGATTCCATGTAGATTCTGCAGATGTCTATTATCTTTTCATCCATTGAAAAACAGCTTGACCATCGAAGTTCCCTACCTAACTAACGTAGCTCAGGGTTGTCCAGTTTGTTGCAGAATTAAGGAGCCAGACAGTCTGTAGTAAACAGGCAATCTTATGGAACTGATTGATGATCTAAAAGGAGGCTCAAAAAGTTAGGTGATAGTTACATTTTTTTCCTATTTTCTTTTGGGGTGCCTGGTTTTTGGAATTTTTCTAGTTTTGAAACATGTCCTGCAGGCTGCCAACATTGTGTTTAGTTCTCCTTCAGTGTTGTGGTGGGTCTGCTTAACATTTTTCAACCCAACCAGCTGACCTTTGACATTTATTTCTGTACCAAGGTCATCTTTCTTTTTTTTTTGCAATCCCCTTCTGCAGCTTTTACCATTATGTTGCAAGAGTTGTCAAATACAAGACAAAAACTTACATCAGAGTTTTGGGTTGGCAGTCAATATCACGCACTTTCGAATCGATCATCGCATTTTCGTATTGGTCCACCGGTAATTTTACTCCTCTTTATTGTCTGTGTCAATAATTTTTCAGCAATTATTTTTCAACAATAACTTCTTTACATCTTATTATTATTATACAGGATTTATATAGCGCCAACAGTTTTCGCAGCGCTTTACAATGTGAGGGAAGACAATACAGTTACAATACAGTTCAAAACTTATCTCTGCATCTTGTCTCTTTCTTTTCCTGTAAGTAAATGAAACATTCAGACCCCGTTCACACTGGGGCAACGCTACTTGCCGGGGCGACCTCACAGGTCGTGTTTCGCAGCTCGCACCGCGACCTCAGAGCGGCCGGCACGGACTTCATATCATTGAAGTCAATGCAGGTCGCTCCAGGTCGCCCCAAAGAAGCTCCGGACCCTTTTTCTAAGTCGGAGCGACTTGTGTCGCTCCTATTAGAACGGGTCCACAGCTTCTCTATGGCAGACGACCTACGGCCACCTGTCAGGCGACCAGGTCGCCTGACAGGTCGCCCCAGTGTGAACGGGGACTCAGACCATGTGTTGTTAAAAAAAAATCTAAAATAAAATCTAAAAAAACAAAAACAAAAAAAAACATTCACACTAATGTTTTTCTCTTTTTTTATGTTTATTATATATTGTTATCAGATTTGTTTTTTCTTTGCGTATTCCTTTTTTTTTGCATGGTCACCAGTGCTATGAACCAGCTGTGATACATGCATATAAAGATAGGCGACATTTCTGCATGTAAGTGGGTCATTCATTATTTGGATTGCTTTGGAGTGTCCTTCAAGCTACTTGTCGTGATTTGCAGAAAAATGGTTGTTTTACTTGCTGGAAAGGGCAGCTGGTTGGATGGTTTAGTAGCGGGGTTTGAGAAGTGATATTTGATTTACAACAGCCTCGAGCAGTTTAGGACCACAAACCCTAGGCTGGCCATGCTAAAACTTGTAGTTCGCCAGTTGCTGTAGGTGGTCAATGTTTTGCAGGTTTTGCTGCTGGTGAATTTGGGGTGGACATACAAAGTACATTTCACCTGCTGCCTCTGTTGTGGAGTCTGTAGCTTGGTGATGGATTATGTTTTGGTTCAGTGTGAACTGAGGTTGAACTAGGTCAATGTAATGCATATTTTTGTTCTTTCTGTAAGTTTTGCTTTAACTATGTGTGTTAAAAAAATATATCTTGCTTTTAATGCCATAAATATGTCATGATAACTGAGAAATTTGCCTCTAGCTGAGGAGCTCTGCTAAATAATACAGGACTGATAGGAAAACTACATACAGGGTTTGGTCACAATAATAATGCAATAACAGAAATTCCAGATCATTGTTTAATGTATCATATGTTGCTGAATTGCAGAGTCAGTATAAATTATTTGACTTTCATTTAGCTCTGATATATTTTTTTTTTAATTCTATTTTTATTGGAGTTATTTTTTTTACAAGAAAAAGCAAATAACAAAAACATAGAACTGATAACATAGCAGGTGACAAGACAGCGCTCACCGGATAAGGCAAAGGAAATGTTCAACAGTTTATGGCTGGATACACACTATACAATTTTCTTTAGATTTTTTCCTTTAGACTTACCAAAACCATATAATATGAGGTCAGACCTAAACACTTTCAATTTGTATGTAATCAGGCAGACCCTTGTATTACATAGTTGAATGTAAATCTAATGGAAATCTACCAACAAAAGTTGTATAGTGTGTATCCAGCTTATAAGAAGGAGCAGGGCAGAATATGGAGGGGGGTGGTGGGAAGGCATAATTCTATGGTCCCCGTGGCTTAGAGGACGGCCATAAGCTACGCCTTGTAAAAGCTCTCATATATTTTGAAGTGCTTTACTAAGAACATAGTGCCACTCTTATTAGTCTGTACACCAGAGGAGCTTACACTCTAATGTCCCCAATCACAGCTACATACTAATAATATTATACATTATTATAGCTCTGACATATTCCACAGAGAACACTAAGCCATTTAAATCAGTTTCTGCAGCAGAGGAGCTTACACTCTAATGTGCCTTCTACAGTCACACACTAATGGTATCATTATACAGTCATACAGATGCATGGACTATGGCTTTGGCCTATTTGGGTGAAAACTGATTAAACAATAATTCATAATCCTGCATTTTTTTTAAAGGATAATATGCTGCTTGAATTTTTTTCCAGTGTGGAAAGGTTATGGAGTTATTAAATATATTGTGCAACTGACATTATTTTATGGATTTTCTTAATTTCCCCCTAAACTTCACTTTGAGACATGCTTATAGCTCCGCCTCATTCTCCAAGATTTTCCAAGATGCCAATGGTGATGTGAACACTCAGGACACCCCTGCAGGTGTAGCACACAATGGCTGTGTTAAGCTTGGTGTAACTGCTGGCTGTGCACAGTGTAGCTAGCAACAGCTTCAGAAGCGAAGCATTGCATGCAAGGAATATATTTTTACATTAAAATGACAAAAACCTGAGCTTATTCCCTGTTAAAAAATGTAGAATGTGGGAAGATGTCTTGTGTTTAATGCATGTTTTAATAAAATGTATTTGCCCTTGTGATGCATCAGTGACTTTTTTTGCTTATTTCTTTGAGGGGCCAAGGTGAACTTCCCCTTTAATAAAGGATGCTCTTATTTTCCTGTGGCGTGCAGATATCATGGAGCAGTGAGTCCATTAAGTCTGAGACGGAGGAGAGAGTTGCCTGATCATATATAACAGTAAAGGTCAGAGAACGCTGCCATAAAACGCATCGTTGAGATTATTTACGTCCCTTCCGCATGAATTATTCGCCATTCAGGAACCAGATAGCGCATGGAGGGTTAAGGTTACATGTTAGTCATTGACCTGACAGGTAGATGGTTCTAAAGTCCGCTTTCAATCAATTTCCCAGGCAGTGTGCCTCCCCCAGTCTTCCACTCTAAGTCTGCAAAAGAGGTTAAGGAATAATCCATTCAGGAGATAAAAATTGCAATCAAAAGGTACTGTAAGAATGAAAACTTCTGGCATTACTTGATCATAGGCTGTATGGCTTCAATGAACGTCTAAGAACCCAAAGACTCTGGACAGTATACTATGGAAATCCTAATTTCAGTTTAGTGCTTTAGCCCCAACATATCTTGCCCATTACCGTTAGTCAGTAATCCTGCCCTTATAAAAAGGCAGCAGTATGTGAAATACTGTAGAGTTTAGGTCAAAACTCCATCTTCCAAGAAAATATTGACAAATGCATTTTAGAGCGCTACGAGTTTTGGGGCTTGCAGAGACTCTAGAACAGGCATGTCCAACCTGCGGCCCGGGAGACGCATGCGGCCCAGAACTGCAGGCAATGCGGCCCACTGCCCCCTGACAATTTTTTTTTTTTTTTGCTGGGAAGGAAGTCAGGTCGGGGGCAGGGCCACAGCGGCTTCCAACTAACTGTAGGCAGAAGCTGCCTCGGAAGGGATCATCCTCTAGTTGTGTTAAATTAGTGCTGGGGGGGGGCAGCGGCAGCGCGGGAAGGACGCGGCGGTGTTTTACTACTTATATACCTTAACTATAGTATATATTTTATATGCTGCCCGAGAAAATTTCTCTACACTCAATGTGGCCCAGAGAAGCCAAAAGGTTGGACACCCATGCTCTTGAACATGGGTGCCAAACTCAGTTTCGTCACAGGCCGCATCAGCAGTATGGTTGTCTGAGGTATCTAGGGAGCACTTCGTACAGAGTGCAGGGTTTAGAGTGCGTTACGCACAAAGTGCAGAGTTAAGAGGTGCCCTATGCACAGAGTGCATTGTTAAGAAGAACGCTACATACAGAGTGCAGAGTTTAGGGGTGCGCTATGTACAGAATGCAGTTCCAGGGGTGCAGAGTTCAGGGGTATGCTACATACAGAGTGCAGAGTTTAGGGGTGCGCTATGTACATAATGCAGTTCCAGGGGTGCAGAGTTCAGGGGTATGCTACATACAGAGTGCAGAGTTTAGAGGTGCGCTATGTACAGAATGCAGTTTCAGGGGTGCAGAGTTTCCTGCTACATGCAGAGTGCAGGATTTAGGGGTGCGCAATGTACAGAGTGCAAGGTTTAGGGGTATGCTACGTACAGAGTGCAGACTTCAGGGGTGCACTGTGTACAGAGTGCAGGCTTTAGGGGTGCGCTATGCACAGTGTGCAACACCAACACCAAAAAAAAAAACTGAGCATGTGCAGTGTGCCCCCAAGGCTCTGTACTATCAGCAGATGTATTGGGGACTGTGGAAGAAGGGGAGGATCAGAGAAGACAGAATCAAACAGCCTTTTTACACAATACAGAGGATTAACTCCTTAGGTTCCACATTGACTTTAACCAGCATGCTTTACTGCATATACAGACTGATTATTGTTGTGGGTTTAGTAACAATTTAAAGTGGTTTTAAAGCCTTAAGGTTTTTCACCTAAATGTATTATATGCAAAAGGGTGAAAAACCTTCTTTGCTGCAGCCCCCCCCCACCCTCTTTTTCTTACCTGAGCCCGATCCGATCCAGCGATGTGCATGTCAGCAGTGGCTCCCACCTCTGTCTCCTGTCGCTATCTCCCTTCTGCTGTCAATCACATGCTGTGACATGGGAACGGGGAGCAGGGCCGAGTCTTGCTGTCTTTGTCAATGGACGCAGCAGCAGGCTTGGGAGCAAGCATGCATGGGTGCCCCCATGAAAAGTGGATTTCCTTGGGGGCACCAGTCGAAGAGGAGGGGCCTGGAGCGCCACCTTGCCTTTTCACCTGGTCCAATCAGAGAATGCTTTGCATTTATTTAGAAATAAACCTCTATAATCTCTAAGGCCCCGTTCACATTGCTGCAATCCGACTTCCCGGGGCGACCTCATAACATTGAAGTCTATGGCGGTCGCCTCCGGGTCGCCCCAAAGAAGCTCCGGACCCTTTTTCTAAGTCGGAGCGACTTGTGTCGCTCCTATTAGAACGGGTCCGCAGCTTCCCTATGGAAGGCGACCTACGGCGACCTGTGAGGCGACCAGGTCGCCTCACAGGTCGCCTTAGTGTGAACGGGGACTTAATGGTGCCCATCCTGAGTGGCTGCCCTCCTCTGTTCAGTAAGCAGAGGTGAAACAGCTCAGCATGGGGCCCGTAAGCAAGTGGAGATGACTGGAGTAGCAATGGCTACTTTAGTGTTTTTCAGCTTTCAAGGGCATCGGGCAGGTATGTCATATACATAGTTACATGTAAAAATATCTATACCTGGAATTCTTCTTTAAGATTTGTGACTGGGGGAAGCTTCCTATTACTAATACTTTATTACTTTAGGTTTTCTGTACATAAGAGACATCAAGGAGCCTGTAGTGGGTGTGTTTTGAATTCTTCTTCTGCATTACAAAGGGGGTTCTTAGATCCCCAGACATAATAGATGCAGACGCAGTGACACACTACAGTGTTCTCTTCATTTAATTGCAGTGCCATGAAGGTAGGAATCTGTAGAAAACAGGATAGGTGTTATATTCTCATATTTTACCACATATGTAATCTGCAGTTTCTAACTTGTATCTCTGATATCCATGCCACATACCATAATCCCCATTAATAATGGTTTAATGGTGTCCCCATACTTCTGATTGGCAAGCACATGTGCAGGCAGACATGGTATGTTTTCCTAACCGTGAGTGTTCATAGTTCTCTTTTTTCCAGCAAAGCCTAGCAGGTCTTAGGCTTTTTCCGTATAGGAAAGCAGCGCATTATTATACAGTCAAAGAAAGATTTAGTATCTGATGAGGGCCATTTCCTCTGTGTGGAGGTGGCTTTAATGGCTGTACATAATTGAGGCAGGGGCTTTGGTGAATGGCTGTAGTCCTTGACCAGAAAATGAAGTGCATTTGGAGCATCCCAAAAAGGTCAGGCTTGTAAGTGGATGGCGTCCTTAATTAATGAGTCAGGTTTCAAAAGGGAAATTGCAGCAATCGTGCAATCTAACATAATGTGGCTAATTACCTCTGTAAACTTCCAGCAATCAGCATCTTTCAAGGTTAAAGTGGGGTTTCAACTCTGCTTTGCAGTTTAGCCAATCCCCAGCTTGATCCTTTTTATAAATAAAGATAAGGTAGTCAAACTTTGCAGGATAAGGTATGTTATCACTCATTCCAAGTGCACCCCTTTCCTCTGGTGTTCACAATTTTGCCACATGACTGGCATACCCAGTAAAAAGTTATCTCTCAAGTACCAGAAAGTATATCCTTATTGACTGTTACATGCAGCTTTTGAACAGACCAGACAGAGGAGGACAGTTTTCAAGATTGCAGGTAACAATAGTAAATGATGGGAGAATCCTCTGTGTAGGCCTACAGAATGTGGATCCATGTCAGTGGGTTTATATGATGTAAGGGATCTCAGGGTATTGGGGTATATCACCAGTATTTTGAAGCTAGTAGCCAAAAGAGCAAGCAGGAGGCATCGGATCCGGGGCTATTACTGCAAGCTCCGAATGGTGTTGTCACTGTGCTTATTCTATCACACTTGTATAGCATAGCAGGGTTTGAAAGGGAGAAGGGGGGTGGGGTGATAATGGAGGGCGGAATAACAAGAGTTCTGTCATTACTTTATTAATCTTTTTTTTTTGTACATGCTGTGTATATAATGTACTTAGCGGCTTGGCTAGAGTTGTTGCCCTTGAAATGTGCAGTCATCATTTAATTTCAAATTAGACATACAGTATTATTGTACTTTAAATTGATGTCAATAGAAAATAAAACACACACACACATATATATATATATATATATATATATATATATATATATATATATTCTAAAAAGGTCTCTCTTCTTTTTAAAAAGAAATGCAGGAAGGAAGGTTTGAGTTTTGATGTTTCATTTTGATGGAGCCAATTACTTTAGCTGTCTGGGCCTTCAGAAAACATCAGGCAGCTTAACGCATTCAGAGGGTGAAATAACAACCTGGTACAGCAGCCTTCGTTCCTTGGAAGCGGCGTAAAATGACCCCCTGCTGATGCCCGGCAGAAAATAGCTTGCGGGAAGCACGGCGGTAATATCCCTCCAAATGAGCGGCAGTTTGCGGCTGGATGCCACACTTCTCCCTCGTATATGAAGGCGAGGGATCTCATTAGCTTTGAGCAGGCGAAAACGCAGCTTGGCGCACCTCCAGATCAACACCACAGCAAATGAGAAGAAGCAGGTCTCTTTATAATCATGCTCCATTGCCCGGTCAGCTGCGTTATTGCAGAGCTGGGAGAGCGTAAGAGGGATAAATAATTAGGTTGGCTTGTAACAAAAAAAAAGAATTAGTGACAGACAGTGATATATAGTGGTTTCCTTAATTATTTTTGACTTTCAAGCCGAAGAGTGATGTCAGCTGCAGGATGGCTGATTGTAGCTATGTTTTTTTTTCAAGGCGCACCATTTAAAATGGAAAATTATTGAAAATGGAGTCTTAATATGCGCACATGAAATGTAGCTAACTGCTTAGGGCTTCCATTTTTACGCAAGCATTGCATAATTTATTTGTTTACCCCACTTCCTTTCATCTGTAATCTGGTGACCTAGGAACACCTACTTGATGCATGAGAGGATTCCCCAAGCACAACCACTGCAACCTCCTTGCTGTTTCACACTTACAGAAAAGCTGTTATATCAAAGTGCCAGAAGTATCTAAAATTCACTACCCCCTTTCCGGCTTGGAAGATTGAATCTGATCAGTGACGCAGTAAACCAAGTGGAGGTTACAAAGAACAGGTTTGAGAAACCAGCCTACAGTTATGCTGCCCCCTACAGGAGTAGGACACCAGGCAGAAAAAACGTCTGGCTATGCCTATGGGCAGTCCCAGGGGGTATACTCCCTCTCTCTGCTATAGGTTTTTTACTGCCTCAGGAGTCAGGAGTAAGGACCTAGTTCCATGCTGGGATCTCTGGTTCTGGCAATTTTTTATTTTTAGATAGAAATGTTTCTCCTGGTTTTTCCCTGTGGGATCTACAATCAACTGCCAGACTGGCGATAGGCTGGATAATCTAGATCCAGTGGTCACCCCAGTCTGGCCAGCGAGAACTCAGACCTCAGCTCCGCGGTAGGTCGGCTGCAAAATAGCCCCACTGGACGGGGCTTCATCTGTCTCCCCCATCTTACTCCCCCTCCACTTAGGCTGGGGCTGTGTAGGTGGTCTGGTCAACCTCCTGGGGTGGGGGCAGGGTGCTATACTGGCGATAGGGGCGGGGGCTGCGCCGCTGGCAACCAATTGTTTGGCTGTGGGGGGGGGGGTTGTACCTGGTGGGGGCTACTTCCAGGGCACCCTGTCCTGCCTGGGCCTGTCCTTGAGGCCTAGGGATCCCTCCTGGGTCCCTGGGAGCATTGTGGTGCCGCGGGGGCCGCAATTTTGCTATAACCTGTGTGTTTTCTATGCACGGCGGCCATGTTTGTGTAGTCCAGTGGCCATTTTGCGGTGTTTTGCCATTGAAAATAGCGGCGGCAATGACAGTGGATCCCTGTGGGCGGCGATTTTGGCAGTGGGAGCCCCTCCTCATCCCCTGGTACTGACTCCTGGATCTTTTCACTTCCTGATCGCCGCACGTGGAGTGCAGATTATCCTGGTGGCTATAGATCACTTGGTGCTTGTGCCTGGCGACCGAGTGGTGCTTCCAGCGTGGTGGGGTTGGCCCTTTGCAGTGTTACACTTTTTTTGTGGTCTGACACTCGACCCTTAGCCCGAGTGCTGCTATCTTTGAACAAACTCCAAAAATTGGAAGCTGAAATTCGTCTCCTGCCGTCCAGCAGATGGTCATTCCTCAGAACTTGCATTCAGGTGCTTGGCCTGATGGCGTCTCCCTTTGAGGCGGTTCTATTTGCACAGTTCCATACGAGGTCCCTGCAAAGGGAGATTCTGGCCAAATGGGACAAGACTCTGCAGTCTCTGGACAATCAGATCCGGCTGAGCCGAGGAACGAAGGAGTCCCTGATATGGTGGCTTCGTTTTCCGGAGCTTCAGCTGGGCAAATCCTTCTTCCTCTTGTATTGGACAGTGGTCACCATCTTGGAACTCCGAGCAATCAGACTCTGCCTTTACCATTGGACGGATCGTCTTCAGGGATGTCCAATGCGCATTCCATCGGACAATGCCACGGCCGTGACTTATGTCAATCGCCAGGGGTGCACAAGAAGTGTCCTGGTGGCTCTGGAGGTAGCCGGCATTCTAAGGTGGGCAGAACAGTTAGTTCCAGTCCTCTCTGCTGTACACATTTCTCAGTCAGCAGGCGTTGGACCAAGGGTAGTGGTCCCTTCATCCGGAGGTGTTTCATCAGTTGTGTCTCCGTTGGGGCATCCCGAGGTGGATCTGTTGGCATCTCGGCTCAACAGAAAGGTGCAGAGGTTTGTGGCTCGGTCACGGGATCCTCTGGCGAATGCCACAGATGCGCTGGTGGCCCTGTGGGGTCAGTATCGTCTGTTTTACGCCTTCCCTCCTTTCAAGCTTCTGCCAAGACTTTTACGCAGGATCCAGACAGAAGGGATTCCGGTCATCTTAGTGGCTTTGAACTGGCCTCGCCGGGCTTGGTACGCCAATCTGCAGGTGGTCGCAGTCATTCCTTAGAAGCTTCCTCTCAGGGAGGATCTGCTGTCCCAAGGACCAATTTTCCATCCTGTTTTACAGTCACTGGCTTTGACGGTTTGGCTGTTAAACGCCAGGTTTTGATGGATAAAGGTTTGTCTAAATCGGTGATTCCAATGCTGTTAAAAGCTAGGAAATCTACTTCTAGGAAGATCTACCATCGTACGTGGAAGACATCCTCCTTCCTTTTCAGTGGCTCAGATCTTGACCTTCCTTCAACGGGGGGTTGAGCAGAAACTGGCCTTGAGCACTATCAAGGGCCAGGTGTCGGCCTTAGCGGTCTTCTTTCAACGGCCCTTGGCCACACACTCCCTGGTGCGTATGTTTCTTCAGGAAGTTTGGCACTTGGCTCCTCCAGTGTGGTCTCTGTTACCACCCTGGGACCTCAATTTGGAGCTCTGTCCTCCAGAAGCCTCCCTTTGAGAATCTTCAGGAGATTCCCCTACTTACGCTGTCTCATAAGGTGGCCTTTATAGTGGCTATCACTTCTGCAAGCAGGGTGTCGGAATAGGCCGTGTTATCCTGTCATTCACCTTACCTGGTGATTCACAGGGATAAGGTGGTTCTTTGCCCCTGTCTGTCATTCATTCCAAAGGTTGTCTCTGATTTTCATTTAAATGAAGACATTGTGTTGCCTTCCCTGTGTCCCAGGCCAAAACATCAGAAGGAAATTGCTTTGCATGTCTTAAATGTGGACCGAGTGATTAGGGTGTACCTGGTAGCTACGGAGTCTTTTAGGAAGTCAGACTCACTATTTGTGCTCATGGATGGGCCTCAGAAACGATTGTCTGCTTCCTCTGCGAACATTTCCAGGAGGATCAGACAGACGGTGGTTCAGGCCTGTTCCATCACGGGTCAGGTTCCTCCTTCCCTGTCAAGGCGCACTCTACTCAGGCACTTAGTGCCTCCTGGGCCTTCCGTCATCAGGCGTTAGTGACGCAGGTTTGCAAGGCGGCCACCTAGTTGTGAGTGCACACTTTCACAAAGTTCTATAAAGTGGATGTGTTGGCATCTGCGGATGCTTCCAAGGTTTTACAGGCTGCTGTTTAGAGGACCTGGTCCTTTTTGAGGGTGCATTATTTTTTTCAGGTGGGCTCCAGGTGTTTTGGTTGAGCTCCTGTTTACTTTGTTGGCTATAGTTTAGCCCTGGGAATTTATCTTATGCTGTTTCCCACCCCTCATGTTTAAAACTGATTTGGGACCTTCCAATGGTTATGAAGATCAAGAGCTGTATCCGTCATTGAACGAAAGAGAAAATGGAATTTTTTACTTACGGTAAAATCCATTTCTCTGATGTTCATTGGATCTGATAGACACAGCACCCAACCCCTCTGTGGAGTTGTAATTCTTCTTACACTGCTTGTAACAAAACTGAGTACCTATAGAAGAGAAAGGGAGTATACCTCCTGGGGCTGCCCATAAGTGTAGCCAGACTTTTTTTTTTGACCTAGTGTCCTATTCCTGTAGGGGGAAGTGTAACCCAATGGTTAAGCTGTGTCCGTCAATGATCAGAGAAATGGATTTTACTGTAAGTCCAAAATCGCATTATTTTGCTATAAAACACAGCCAATAAAAAAATGTAAAAATTTTTATGTATTCATTAATTTAGGCCAATATGTGTTCTGCTACATATTTTTGGTAAACAAAATCCCAATAAGTATATATTGATTGGTTCGCGCAAAAGTTATAGCGTCCACAAACAATGCAATATTTTTATAGCATTTTTATTTATTTATTTCTTGTTTTATTAATAAAGGAGGCGATCAAGCGGGACTGCGACATTGCGGCATAAAAATCGGACATCTAACTGCCACTTTTGACACTTTTTGGGGACCAATGACATTATTACAGTGATCAGTGCTAAAAAAAAAATGCACTTTCACTGCACTAATGACATTGGCAGGGAAGGGGTTAACATCAGGGGCGATCAAAGGGTTAAGTGCGTCCCTAGGAGGTAGTTGCTCACTGTGTGTGGGATGGTCTGACCTGGGGGGGGGGGGGCAGAGATACGTGTTCCTCCCTGTCAGAACCGTGATCTGCCTTGTTTACATAGGGAGATATAGGTTGGGCCTCTCCTGGGAACAATCGTGGGTGGCCGGCGGACATTGGGTACGCTGGACCTGTTGATTGACATCCCTGCTAGCCAATCACAGCGCAATCGCGTCATCTAGTGGCTATTGAACGAAAAGGACGTACAGGTACATCGTTTCGCGCAATAGGGCCATACTGCCGCAGTATAGCTGCCACTTGGGAGATCATGTAATCGTTCTAAACTGCTTTTTAATTGAAGTTATTCCATTGCTGTAAGTGAATCTATAGAATTTGTAGCTATTTTTTGGAATATTACAATGTACTTTTTATCACAAGCAATCCAAAAATTGTTTGTTTACAAAGTTTACTTTTTATTTGGCTGTTTTGTCATTTTTCTGTTCATGTTTTACCTCCCTCTGCAAGTCTGTTTAAATGAAGAGCTCCATAGATAAATTTTCACGTAGATAACCACGCTTTTGTTTTTTGTTTTATTGCATTGATTCCCATTTTTCTATTGTGAAATGTTGTCTGTGTTTTTAATTTTCGGATTACTGCTGTTGTTCGTTATGATGACAGCATTATGATCTCTTTAAAGAAAGGAGGTGAAAGTCAACCACCCAACATGTCACGCGGTTATATAGGAAATATAAATATCAAATTGGATAAATTGCATTCTCTGTACGTGGCTTATAGGTTCAGCAGTTGTTGTGCTCCATGGTGCGATGCCAAGTGGGGTGAGTCATTAAAAAGCCCATGTGAGCTACCCATCCACACCGCGTCACTTCTGGTAATGAGCGGCGATGTGATGGCCGACCGTGCATTTTGCGTTTATGGTTTGTCTGGGGAATACAACCATGAGTGACCTCACCTGTCTGCCTGCTTTACATCAAAGCACAAAGGCGCTCTCTCGGGACGCCATCTCATTGCCATCGCTGTATCTCGGGCCTTTAATATGCCATATCAAGCGCTGCTGTAAGAGAGAGCTGGTACCTCCGATAACACTACCTCTTGTATAAGATGAAGATGAGTCCCTGCCGACCTGCCTGAGTCATTGCTTTTAAGGGATGTCACAAATGTGAGTTTTGAAAGATTCAGCAGTTCACTTAAGGGTTAAAATTAAATGCCTCAGGCAGGGTTCATCTTCATAGAACAACAATGATCAACCCATTCAATGTGCAGCCATTTGGATTATTAGTTGCAGCATACAAGTAAAAAATGTCCCAGCTTTGTTCAGCTTTCTGCTATAGAGTGATGAGTAAATGATTAGGATACTGTAGGATAATATGAAATGATGTTAAAATTACCAGCACAGTAATCAGCAGTGGAAGTTTAAAAAAATGTTTTATTGCTTTCTTTTAAACCTTTCCCTTTGTAGTGATAACTTCTCTGATAGCTTTGGGCTCAAATCGCTCCACGTGTGGCCATTTTGAATTATTAACTGTAGCTCATAGGCAAGCTGGGTCCATAACTCCCAACCCAATTTTCTGGCATAGAGTGATAAGAAGGTGATCATAGCATTATAAAACAACATTGAAATCATATTTAGCTTTTGCTGTTGCTGAGTAATCAGCAGTGGAAGATCTGACTTTGTAGTAGTAAACTAAATGGACAGCTCTGAACATTTACTATATTACCAAAAGTATTGGGACGCCTGCCTTTAGACGCACATAAACTTTAACCGGTTGCCGACTGCGCACAGTATATTTACTGCGGCAGTCAGCCCCGGCCAGGCAGAGTGACGTAGATCTACTTCGCTCGCCTGTCACTGGATTTTGAGCCAATAGCTCAAATAGCCACGGCTCGTTCACGGAGGAGTGCGGGCGTGTGACCGGCGGACCCGATGTCCGCCGGTCACACTACTATCGTCGGTAGAGCGGGAGAAAGGCAGAGCGGCTTATGTAAACAAGCCGCCTGTCATTCTCCCCTGTGTAAAAATGGAGATCAGACGGTTCTACTATGTAGAACCGTTGATCTCTGTTTTTACAATAGGAGACCTGTCCCACTACAGTTAGAAACACGCCCCTAGGACACACTTAACCCCTCCCTGTCCAATACAGTTAACCCCTTCCCTGCCAGTGTCATTTTTACAGTAACAGTGCATATGTATAGCACTGATTACTGCAGTAATGTCACTGGTAACCCCAAAAGTGTCAAAAATGTCAGTCAAGGGTCCGATCTGTCCGCGGCAATGTCGCAGTACCGCAAAAAAAATCGCAGATCGCCGCCATTACTCGTTAAAAAAAAAAACACCAAAAATGACAAAAATCTTTCCCTTTGTTAGTAAACGCGATAACTTTTGCGCAAACCAATCAAAATACGCTTATTGCGATTTTTTTTTTTTTACCAAACATATGTAGCATAAAACAAATTGGCCGAAAATGTTAACAAATTTTGATTTTTAAATTTTTTTGGGGGAATTTCATATAAAAAAAAGTGAAAAATATTGTTGTTTTTTCAAAATAAACGCTCTTTTTTTGTTTATAGCGCAAAAAGTAAAAATCGCACAGGTGATCAAATACCACCAAAAGAAAGCTCTGTTTGTGGGAAAAAAAGGACGTGAAATTCGTTTAGGTACAGCGTCGCACGACCGCGCAATTTTCCGTTAAAGTCACGCAGTAAAAAATCGCAAAAAAAACCCTGGTCAGGAAGGGGGTAAAATCTTCCGGGGCTTAAGTGGTTAATGGCATCCCGGTCTTAGTCCGTAGGGTGCAATATTGAGTTGGCCCACCCTTTGCAGCTATAACAGCTTCAGCTCTTCTGAGAAGGCTGTCCACAAGGTTTAGGAGTGTCTATGGGAATGTGTAACCATTCTTCCAGAAGCGCATTTGTGAGGTCAGGCACTGATGTTGGACGAGAAGGTCTGGCTCCTATTCTCCGCTCTAATTCATCCCAAAGGTGTTCTATCGGGTTGAGGTCAGGACTCTGTGCAGGCCAATCAAGTTCCTCCACCCCAAACTCACTCATCCATGTCTTTATGGACCTTGCTTTGTGCACTGATGCGCAGTCATGTTGGAACAGGAAGGAGCCATCCCCAAACTGTGCTCACAAAGTTGGGAGCATGAAATTGTCCAAAATGACTTGGTATGCTGACACCTTAACCACTTTACCACCGGAGGATTTTGCTGTCTTCCATCCAGGCCACTTTTTGCGATTCGGCGCTGTGCGAATTTAACTGACAATTGCGCGGTCGTGCGACGCCGTACCCAAACGAAATTTACGTCCTTTTTTTCCCACAAACAGAGCTTTCTTTTGGTGGTATTTGATCACCTGTGCGATTTTTACTTTTTGCGCTATAAACAAAAAAAGAGCGTTTATTTTGAAAAAATAACAATATTTTTAACATTTTTTTTATATGAAATTCCCCCCCAAAACAATGTAAAAATCTAAATTTTTTTAAATTTTTGGCCAATTTGTTTTATGCTACATATGTTTGGTAAAAAAAATCGCAATAAGCGTATTTTGATTGGTTTGCGCAAAAGTTATTGCGTTTACTAACTAAGGGAAAGATTTTTGTCATTTTTGGTGGTTTTTTTTTAACGCGTAATGGCGGCGATCTGTGATTTTTTTTTGCGGGACTGCGACATTGCGGCGGACAGATCGGACCCTTGACTGACATTTTTGACACTTTTGGGGGTACCAGTGACATTACTGCAGTAATCAGTGCTATATATATGCACTGTTACTGTAAAAATGACACTGGCAGGGAAGGGGTTAATTTTATTGGAGAGGGAGGGGTTAATGTATGCCTGGTGCTTACTGACGTGTGGGGGGGGAGGTGACTGAGTGACAGAAGGACAGATCGGATGTCCAGCTATGCTGAACACTCCGATCTGTCAGTCCCTGTCACTATGGAGATCCACCCGCTCTGTTTACACAGGCGGGCGGATCTCCTCACTCGATTCCCCGACGATCGGGGCAGAGCAGCGGCGATCGCCACTGCTCCTCCCCTGGCCCGACTCCCGCTGTGACTGAAAACAGCGGGAGCGAGCCTCCGGCGGCGCGCGAGCGCCGCCCACAAGGGGCGGAGTCCAGCGACGTAGGTCTACGTCGCTGGACGGGATCGTGCCACATTGCCGCAGTAGCAGCAATGTGAGCAGGGCGGAAGTGGTTAAAGGATAAGTCCAGGCAAAACCTAACTAACGCTAAACCTGCTCTGTGCCACATTCTAAACCTAATCTATCTAACCTTGTAAGGCAAAAATCACTGTACTTACCTATTCTGCAGCCGATCCGGTCCCACGCTGTCAGCGGTGGCTTCAGTGTGGAGGCAGATGCAGGAGAGGCACTTACCAATGGAAGCCCCATAGTAACTCTATGGGTGACGTCCCTTCCCATTCATTTCACAGCCATTGTCAGTGCTCTCCTGCACACAGCTTCCGTCGCTGGAGACCGACCGGATCGGGTCGGTTTTTTTTTTTTTTGCTGGGTTAGATAGATTAGGTTTAGAATGTGGCACAGAACAGGTTTAGTATTAGTTAGGTTTTACCTGGAATTATCCTTTAAGAGTTCCCTTTACTGGAACTGAGAATGGCCCCTTCCTGTTCCAACAGGACTGCACATAAACAAGGTCCATAAAGACATGGATGAGCGAGTTTGGGGTGGAGGAACATGACTGGCCTGAACAAAGTCCTAACCTCAACCCGATAAAAAAACCTTTGGGATGAATTAGAGTGGTGACTGCGAGCCAGGTCTTCTCGTCCACATCAGTGCCTGACCTCACAAATGCGCTTCTGGAAGATTGGTCAAATATTCCCATAGACACACTCCTAAACTTTGTGGACAGCCTTCCCAGATGAGTTAAAGTTGTTATAGCTGCAAAGGGTGGGCCAACTCAGTATTGAACCATATGGACTAAGACCAGAATGCCATTAAAGTTCATGTGCGTGTAAAGACAGGTGTCCCAGTACTTTTGGTAATATAGTGTATGTAGCCATGACCATTAATCAAGATGCTGGTAGACTTGGCTGTATTTTTTTTTTTTTTATATATATGATTAGTAAACTGCTAACAAATGACACACCAGGGGACCATTTTTTAATTACTCACAGCCTGTGTCCCTTGATCTGGCATCCTAACCATAATGACACATTTCTGGCATATCAGGAATAATGATCAGTGAAGAGTTTCTGCTGCTAAATACATAGACATAAATGGGTTGATTTACTATAGGCAAATAGACTGTGCACTTTGCAAAGTGCAGTTGCTCCAGAGCTTAGAAAATGAGCAGAAGCTCTGCTGACTTCCATCATCCAATCATGTGCAAGCAAAAATGCTGTTTTTTTTAAATTTTCTTTACACGTGATTGAGTATTCTTTGCAAAGTGAATATTTACCTAATTTACTAAGCATTTACTAAGCTCTGGAGCAACTGTCTATTTGCCTTTAGTAAATCAACCCCAAAGACAGAAAGATGTTGTTGAGCAGAGAAAAAGTGGGGTTGATTTACTGGCGCAGCTGTGCATGGTAACCAAGCAGCTCCAGTTTGTTCAGTTTAGCTGTTACAAAAAAAAAACAACTGGATGCTGATGGTTTCTATGCAGAGCTGCA
>NC_138774.1:189864810-189907310 GCF_965119305.1 Pelophylax lessonae
AGACATCAATACACAGCCTTTCGTGCTTCTTGGCTTATACACATATTAAAGTAACATTTGATTTTATGCTTCTGCTTTAAAAAAAAAAAAAGCCATTTGGTTTGTCTTACATGATGGACTTGCAGAATAAAGTTGCAGTAAGTTTGCAGGGAGATTAGAGTCCATATATCACCATAAAGCCATAAGGGTGGTTTGATTTGTTTGCACTGGGGGATAATTGCTGCTCAGGTCGGTGGAGAAAGTGCAGAGTGATGAATGTCAGGATGAAAGATTGGTGTGATCCATAGAAGCTTTGTGAATCTATTGTTCTCAACACCGTGCTTTACATCAACACTGTCACATTCATTTTTGCAGAAAGAGGATTTAAAAGACTGAAAAAGGGCTGAATGATGAAGGGGTTTTAAGAAATCAAAATGCAACTCAAGGGAACAAGTAGAGGCAACCAGAGAACTGCCACATTATGCAGGCAGTGTTTTCCCTATAGATTTTGTTCCAGAAAAAAAAATCAATAAATAATGTAAAATCACAAGAAATAAAAAATCTTGCACACGTTTTTTAAATATTTTTTTTGAGGTGTGCTTGTAAAATCTACAACAACAAAAATTGTAAGTATGAGATGTATTAAAACACTTCGCAGCTCTTTGCTTTTAGAGTTAAACCTAAATAAATATTATTTTATCTCTGATGTGCATGAGGATACCTTATATGTGTTACACAGCAATGTTTAAATGTGTTTCTAAATGCATGTATGTGTACATGTATGTGTATGTGGCATTTAAACTGAAAATTGTGACTGTGTGGGCCCAATGGAGAAGAATTTGTAAAGAGAGTTTGAGGAACAAACTCACACAGCAAAGATCTTGCTGGATTAAAAACAGATGAGGAGGGGTGTGTGCCCTAGTAGGTGTAACTGCGCTAAAACGTTATTCTTTAATCATATATTTTTCTTCATTTCATTACTATCACAAAGAGAGTCTAAGCTCCCTATATGATATTAGTGATTAGGTATTCTTTTTGGAGATAGTCAGGGCCGGTGCTTTCACTAGGCAAACTAGGCAGCCGCCTAGGGCGCATTGCCACCTAGGGGCGCAGCCACGAGTCAGCACTCACGCTCCATTATGAATGATCCTTGTAAGCTGAGGAAAGGGGCGGCATTGGGGGTGGAAGAAGGGACAGAGGAAGATGCCAGGTGTCTGGGGCAGTGGCAGAACTACCAGGCCCTGGCTTTCCACCATTGTTGGGGGAGCCCCAAGGGGCAGGAAAGGAGCCCACCGGAGTGCTACCTGCATAATGATCCTCTTCGTCTGGAGCTGAGCGGCCTAATCCCTGGGCGGGAAGTGACTCTCTAATCTGAGCTGGTGGGCAGCCGTTCATTTCCCTGGGTCGGTATTGAGCAGGGAGTAGAGGAGAGCTGAACCTGAGCCGGAGCTCGGCACTGGAGGGCGGCACCTTTACTGGAGCAGAAGCGACGAGGCAACGGAATGGTCTGAGGATGTTGGTGATGAAGGAGGTGCGGAGCTCTCTGACTGCTGCTTCTCCCTCCACTAGAGATGTGCCGGTTTTCGGTAATTCGATATATCGCGGTATTGCATACCCACGGTATTGTTATTGTGGCATTTTTAAAATACCGTGTTTATCTGCTCCTCAAGTCTGACTGTTGAATTGATACATTTCAGTGAGCTGGATGACTCATTCACTCACTCAGCAGTTCACTCACTCAATAGAAACAGCTCTGGTAATATTATCCTAGAGTGAGAGACTTAGCTCCTCCCTGTAACCAATCAGACGGCTCCCACTCAGCACACACCCACATGCTTTTTCCAGGGCTCAGACTCAGAAACTCTGCTAATACAAGCAAGTTTCTGCAGATAGAATTAGATAGATAGAATTAGATAGATATTATATATATATTTATATATAGATAGATAGAGACATACATACATACATACATGGGCATAGCAGCATATCAAATATATATATATATATATATATATATATATATATATATATATATATATATATATATATATATATATATACACACACACACACACAGCAGCCCACATTACATTATTATATAACCATCAAGCAGTGTCTGGCCTACCTGGTGATGACTGGTCCTGGCGCTCTGATCCGATGGCCTGGTTTTTAAAGGGGCAAATCCTTGCGATCCAGAAGTGGTTAAACCTGCAGGAGGACCGGTGTTCTTATCTATTAATGACTTTACTATTGCTTTAGGCCTGGTTCACATGTATGCAGGTTGGTGGTTCACATGTATGCGGGTTGGGGGCCCACATTTGCACAGGCATAGCAGCCCATTGATTTGAATGGGCTTGAGCTGCTATGCCTGCATTTTCGGCTGAAAAAAGGTGCATGCAGAATTTAAAAAAATGCAGTGGCCATGAAATCCATCCTTCTTTTGCACCATGCGACTTACCTGCCGTTGCTGCACACGCAAACAGTGTTTTTAAATGCCGTGCCCACGTATATAAAAAACGCAGAAAGCTTGCCAGAGCAGGAACTGCAGGTTAGTCGCATGGTGCAAAAGCAGGATGGATTTCAAGGCCACTGAATTTTAAAAAAATGCTGCATGCACCTTTTTTCTGCGGAAAATGAGGGCATAGCAGCCCGTTCAAATCAATGGTCTGCTATGCCTGTGCAAATGTGGGCCGCCAACCCGCATACATGTGAACCGCCAACCCGCATACATGTGAACCAGGCCTAAAGCAATAGTAAAGTAATTTATAAATAACAACACCTCCTTCAGGTTTAACCACTTCTTGACCACAAGGATTTGCCCCCTTAATGACCAGGCCATCGGATCAGAGCCGAGCGCCAGGACCAGTTATCACCAGTTAGGCCAGACACTGCTTGATGACCTATTTTAGGCCTGGTTCACAGAGTCTGTACTGACTGACTATATAATAATGTGCATAAGTGAACCAAAGTCCCTAAATTCAGCAATGAAATTCAAGTGAGGTAGAAATTTAATAATTTAAATTTAATAACTGAATACCGTGATAATACCGTATACCGTGGCAAAACCTTAATCAATTAATCGCAGCATGAAAATCTGATACTGTCACAAGCCTACCCTCCACCAGGAGCCGGTAGGAGCTGTGGTGAGCACTGGTCCAGGAGAGGAGCGTCCTGGGAGAAGGAATAAGCAGGATCATGGTGAAGGAGGGCAGAGTGCAGGCCACTCTCTTCATACTGCCCAGTAAGTGTCCCCAGAACAGGGAATCAGGGTCCCTGGGTGTGACATGGAGTATCCCTGGTGTGAAAGAGAATTGCGGTCACCAGGTGTGCCATGGGGGAGAGGGGTCACAAGTGTAACAGGGGTTTGGAAACCCTGGGTGTGCCATGGGGGATTGAGGTCCCCAGGTGTGAAATGGAGGAACGTCAGGGTCCCCAGGTGTGAAATGGAGGAACGTCAGGGTCCCCAGGTGTGACATGGAGGAACATCAGGGTCCCCAGGTGTGACATGGAAAAACATCAGGGACCCCTGATGTGACATAGAGGAACATTGGGATCACTGGGTATGACAGCATTACATGGAGGAACCATCAGATCAGGGTCACTGGATATGACATAGAGCAGTTTTTAACCCCTTCCCTTTTTATTTATGTTTTTTGGGGGGGCGCAAGTTGCTGATCTTGCCTAGGGCGTAAAACAGTCTAGCACCGGCCCTGGAGATAGTAGATACCGAGAGTCTATTAGACCCCTATGTCTCCTCTGCTTCCAGCTAGTGCAGATTGGGAAAAAAGAGGGATGTTGCTTATCTGAAGTGATTGGATAGTCTGACATGATTGTAAGCCAAGTGCTTCCAGGTTCATTCAGCCTAGAGGTGATCGGATAATGAGAGTTCACCACTTTCCTCCTGCTCTCTCCATCATGATACCCCCTGTAGCAGTTTAAGGCTCACAGAGGAGCAAGCAGTGCCTAAGGAGTCGGGACCATCAAAGGTCATAGCTCCCAACTGCCCCTAACTTGAAGGTGATTTTCAACCTTTTTTGGAGCAAATCCCTCTGTCCCTCATGCAGCCTCAGCTGTCCCTCTTTTTGGTCTAATGTGTACAGCTCTGTGCACTGTACTATTTTACTACCAAAAGTGCTGCCCTAAACTTTTTTACTCAACCTATATTACTCCATTTGTTATTTTGAAAAGCGAATATAAAATAGGTAAGAAATGCACTTGTGTGGTTTAGCCAATCATTTTCTGCAGATTAGATCTTTGGGATCCATGTAACTGGGGCTGTGGCAGAGACATGTCTTTTGCCTACAAACTGTGTGCTAAAAGGTGTCCCTTTCTTTCATTTCAGAAAGTTATTAGGTATGAAGGGGGATGGGACAAGTACAGGGATTCTTGCCCTTGGAAGAGCACTGTGCAGGGAGCACTGCAGTTCCGCCATACTCTGTTTTTTTTTTTTTAGTCTCAATTTGTTTGAAATACATTAGACATTCTGGATGGTATTACTGGCTTCTATCACATGTCTTTGTAGTGTGAAACTTCCCTTTTCCCCTGCCACTTGCTTACCTTATTCTCTGCAATGACATAATTCCTTTGTAAAAGCACCTTAACCTCCCTGGCGGTATGATTCTTTCCGATTTTAGGTGCTGAAAGCGGTACAGTTATTTTGCATGTAATTCATAAGGACGAGCAGCCCAAACCAACTATTTACATATGATTTTTTTTACTGTGCGTTCTTATATATACATATATATACGTGTGTGTGTGTGTATGTATATGTATATATGTATATATATATATATATATATATATATATATATATATATATATATATATATATGTGTGTATACACACATATATATACTGTGTGTGTGTGTGTGTGTGTGTGTGTGTGTGTGTATATATATATATATATATATATATATATATATATGTACTGTGTGTGTGTGTGTGTATATATATATATATATATATATATATATATATATATATATATATACTATGTGTATATATATATATATATATATATATATATATATATAAAGTGCAGTAAAACTGCAGGAAAGGGCACTGGGGGGCCAACTAATATCAGTTTATTTTATTTTGCAATGAAATCAGTGTGCTTGTGTGTATAACTTTTCAAATTTCCCGCCGGTTCCACCCCCCTGCGAGCGTCACGTCGCAGAAGACGGAAGCCGGGGCTCTACAGCATCGGGCAGAAGATCCGGCCGCCGTATGCCGAATGGACACATCGCTGGATCCAGGTGACAAGGATCCAGCGATGCTCCCTGGCGGCACCCCGAGTGTGGCTCGGGGTTACTGCTTATGGCAGTGAAATCCCATCCCGAGCCACACTCGGGAATACCGCTAGGGAGGTTAAGGATGTGGCTCTACCAGATACTTTTTATGCACTCAGGCAGGCTGTCCCTGCTGACCTCTCAGTAGGCACAAGACAATGTGCACCTTTGCAACAAAATCACAGAGCTTTGGTTTCCGTGTCCCGGTTCACATATGTGCGATGACAGTTATCGCATGTGATTCGGAGCGCACTGCTCTGAAAAATTACATCTGATGTCTGTGCGTTGCAAATTCAGCCATACAGATTGTATGACTGAATTCGCATTGGATTCGGACCAAAGTCGCACAGGACTCTTTTTTGGGTCCACACCAGAATCGGATTGCATGGGTGTTCACACCTCTGTTATCCGATTCATGTCCGAAACTGACAGTTTGCACTGCGATATGCAAACTGATCTGGGGGTGTCATTAACTTTGTATTGACACTCCCAGTGATTTGCATATGGCAGTGTGAACTGCCTGTGAGTTGAATGTGATGCGGTAACCCGCAGTGGATTCCCAGGGTTCCTCTCATGTATGTGAACCTGCACTGTCTCTCAAGTTTAGTCCTGATTGACCAAAACCCCTTGAATGGGACCTTACCTACCCCCAATAGTTTCCCAATATAGATTAAAGTCCATAACTTATTGATGTGGTGCTTGTTAGTTATCTTTTGCCAACCTTAGATGGCTCTGACTATTGAACCTTTGCTGTCTGTGCTAACTTTCTGCCCATTACTCGACTACAATTCTTCTCTGATCCCCCCATTTGTTGCCTGTGTGTAAGCTTTTCTCATTTGACTACACTGCTGTCTGAGTACATAGAAAGGGCGGGGATGAGCAAGTGCTTTCACCAAGGATGTAGTAGCTAGCCTGAGGCATGCCTAAAGCCCCGTACACACGTACCGATTGTCGGCCGTAAATATTCGGCCGATGACCGATCGGCCGATTGTAGGCTTGTTAGTATGATGCTTCCGACAGCCGACAGCGCATTTTCGGCCGAACAGAATCTGTCGTGCAGGCATTAAAATTTTTGTTGGCCAACACCAGAACGGCCGATTGTTCGCCAGTCAGTACAGATTTCGGCCGACAGACAGCCGATTAGCAAGACTGGGCATGCTCAGAAAAGAAAAAAGACAAGGAAAGTTAACCATCACATGACATCACTTCTGCAGTCGGCTGTTGGCCGACAAAATTTGTGTGCAGTCTTTTGCAGTTTTCAACAGACACGACAGCCCTGGACAAAAGACGGCCGATCGTTCGGCCGACGATCGGTACGTGTGTACGGGGCTTAACACACTCACCATCTCAGGTTTAGGGCCATCTGAAGGGTAAGGCTCCATTTGCATGGGTGTTTAGCCGCCCTGCGAATCCCAGGGGTAAGACTCTAATGAATCTTGCTGCTGGGATTGCAGGCTATGTTCGGATAGCTGCAGCCATCAAGTGTGCATGTTGGTGGCCGCAGCTATTCATGGCTGTTCGAACAACTAGTGATTACCTAAAGTGTTCGCAGCTGGATCTATTTTGTGTGTCCTCTTTCCCAGCCACATGAATCAGTAGATTCTTGACACTGCGATTTGCAGCATGGAAAAATGCCCTTGTGAATTGAGCCTAACAAAATCGGAAGCTTTGCGGATTTAGCAAGCAGCGAAGGTGCAGAAGAAACCTGAATACAAGCACTATGAAAACTGCTAATTCTGGAAACGGCAATCCTGCTGGCAGATAAAGAGAAGTGACATGTCACTCCTCTATGTCATTTAGCAATCTGTATAATCTGATGTAGTTTACTCTCCTCCTATTTCACTGAATGATTGGAAAATGAGTTTGAGAAAGCTATTGTTGGTATAGATCAAATGTAGAAGTAGAATAAAGAAAAGCTAGAGATTACCTTTAAAACTAAAATGATTGAACATTTAGAATTTAGCACAGTTGCAGTGCTTCCTGGATAGCAATTTCCTCTTTGATTATTTAATACCTGGGTCTTTTTTTAAGAGCTAGATATCTGGGGCGTGATGATTGCTCTGTGTATGTTAGAACATTGATTTCTTTCACTTATTCCTACTTTGTGTTTTCTTACAATTTACAAATGTAATATTTACCCGACACTATGTTTCAGCCAAATTTGCTTTGCTGCCATTCTACAAAACCCACTAGAGATACGTGTTCTGGGGAGGAGAGCTGCTAGATGCATCACTAAGCACAGTGTAAACAATGCGTCTAATACATATTCAGAGGCATAGACAGATAGATGCACCATCATTTACAGGCATGATTTATTCTGTATCAAGAAGCTGGACAGTTCACCATCTCCAGCTGGCCTATGGATACAGCTGCCATGAGTTTTGAGTACGCCACAATGACAAAACAGAAAGCAAAATATTGGTATTTTGTTAATTTTTATAAAAGCACCATCAGTAAGCCCTCATGCACACAGGACGTTATAAAAACACCATTAACATTAGCTTAGCAACCTGTAGCTGTAGAATAAGTTTTTCAGCTTTTTGCAGTAGCTTTTTTTATCAAAATTATACTCCCACAAAAAAGAATATCTGCGTTTTTCAGTGATTTTTAGTGTTTTTAAGACTTCATCAGTGTTAGAGCGTTTTTACAGCTGAAAAACTCCTCTCAAAACCCACTAGTTCTGGGTTTTTTCTAGGGATGCACCGAAATGAAAAATTTGGGCCGAAACCGAAAATGCAGGATGCCCTTGGCCAAAAACCGAAACCGAAAATGACTTTTTCCCACCAAATAATTTTAAAATAGATAGAAGAGGGGCATACACCAAAAACAGGCAGCAACGTACACCTGTCGCTGCCACCCTGTCACAGTATATGTACTGTGACGGGTTGGCAAGTGGTTAATTTAATTACCAATGGTATTTGTATTATGCAGCATGAGGGGGTTAATGTATTACCACTGCTGGTCACTGATGCATTAGTGACCAACCAGTGGCAGTTAATTAACCCCTTTGTGCTGCATTAGTGCAACCAGTGTTAATTAACACTGATACTGGTTGCACTAATGCAGCACAAAGGGGTTAATTAACTGCCACTGGTTGGTCACTAATGCAGCAATGACCAGCAGTGACAATACCTTAACCCCCTCATGCTGCATAATTAATACTAATACCATTGGTAAGCTGCCTCAGCGTCCCTCTCGTCAGTACACCCCCCGCCTCAGCGTCCTCTCCTACTCACTCAGCTCCTCCGGTGTCCTTCATTCAAAAGACCTGCCTCTGGCCGGCGGCCTGCCTCCCGGTGATGTCACTACTACTACGATCTGTGCATGAATGAAGTGATATACCGGGCGGGAGGGCGGGCGAGTGGCCGCTAATAGCTGTAACTATGTGAGAGCTTCACTTCACTTCCCTGTCAGTGGACGATGTGCATGAATGAACTGAACTGACACACCGGGCGGGGGGAGCGGCCGCTAATAACTATAACTATGTGAGCCTTCACTTCCCTGTCAGAGGAGATACCCGCCTGATAGGGAAGTGAAGCTCTCACATAGTTACAGTTATTAGCGGCCGCTCCCCCCACCCTCCCGCCCTGTGTGTCAGTTCAGTTCATTCATGCACATCGTCCGCTGACAGGGAAGTGAAGTGAAGGCTCACATAGTTACAGCTATTAGCGGCCACTCGCCCGCCCTCACGCCTGGTCTGTTAGTTCATTCATGAACAGATCGTATTAGTAGGGGAATCATTGAGAGGCGAGTGGCCGGCCAGAGGCGTGTCTTTTCAAACCTGCGATGCGCCCTCCTCCTTCCTCACGGCGGCCATTCATTTTGGCATTTTTAACCCATTTTCGGCCGAAATGGGATAGGTCCATTTTCAGCCGAAAATTTCGGTGGCCGAAATTTCGGTGCATCCCTAGTTTTTTCTCCAGCCAGAAAACGCCCCTGCCAAAAATTGCTAATAACAGCCTTTATGTGCATGGACACATAGGATAACATGCCGTGGATTTTATTGGCTGCAAAAATAAAAAGGCCTGAAGCTAAAAACAGCTGTAAAAATGTCCAGTGTACATGAGGCCTAAGGCTGGCCATACACTATACAATTTTCTTGTTCAACTTTCCTTTAGATTTACCAAAACCATGTAATATAGGGTCAAACCTAAACACTTTCAATTTGTATGCAGTCAGGCAGGCCCTTGCACTACATAGTTTAAGGTAAATCTAAAGGAAATGGAATAAGAAAATTGTATAGTGTATGGCCAGCCTTAAGGTGCATCTATGTGGACTGTTTTCTCTATTAGTGGCCATTCCTTTCAGCTAGTTTTGTGACTCTAAAATTCTGCTATACTGCATAGTAAGTAGGAGGACTCTAGTGTTGCAGCTTCCCGTGTCACCTGCCTGCTCTGTGGACTGTAAAAGAGCATCATCATCATCATTACACTGCTAAGTTCCACCCACTGATCTTCTCCTGGAAGCCATCTAAACTCATCCCACCCCAGCTCCCAGGGACCTAAATATGTTAGACTGATAGCACTATGCAGTGGAACACTTTGAAAACACATCAGATTTCAATGGGGAAAAATATCATGCTGAATATCTATACTGATATGGACTGGGTAATAATGTGTTAGGAATGAAAGGATTCCACATTGTTTGATGGAAATGAAAATGATCAACAGAGGGCTGAATTCACAGACACCCCATAAAATGATGCAGTAGGCTAGTTCATTTTGCTAAAATTTCATTGCAGTAACTCAAAATGGTATTCGGTAATTTGTATGGCCCCCATGTGCTTTTATGCATACCTGACAACGTCAGGGCATGCTCCTAATGAGATGGATGGTGTCCTGGGGTATTTCCTCCCAGATCTGGACCTGGGAATCACTGAGCTCCTGAAGAGACCGAGGTGGAACCTGATGGCGTCAGATGGACCGAATCATAATGTCCCAGAGGTGTTCTATTGGATTTAGGTGAGGCGAGCGTGGGAGCAATTCAATGGTATCAATTCCTTCATTCTCCTTGAACTGTCTGCATACAGGGAGTGCAGAATTATTAGGCAAATGAGTATTTTTGAGGATTAATTTTATTATTGAACAAGAACCATGTTCTCAATGAACCCAAAAAACTCGTTAATATCAAAGCTGACTATTTTTGGAAGTAGTTTTTAGTTTGTTTTTAGTTTTAGCTATTTTAGGAGGATATCTGTGTGTGCAGGTGACTATTACTGTGCATGATTATTAGGCAACTTAACAAAAATCAAATATACAGTATACCCATTTCAATTATTTATTTTTACCAGTGAAACCAATATAACATCTCAACATTCACAAATATACATTTCTGACATTCAAAAACAAAACAAAAACAAATCAGTGACCAATATAGCCACCTTTCTTTGCAAGGACACTCAAAAGCCTGCCATCCATGGATTCTGTCAGTGTTTTGATCTGTTCACCATCAACATTGCGTGCAGCAGCAACCACAGCCTCCCAGACACTGTTCAGAGAGGTGTACTGTCTTCCCTCCTTGTAAATCTCACATTTGATGATGGACCACAGGTTCTCAATGGGGTTCAGATCAGGTGAACAAGGAGGCCATGTCATTAGCTTTTCTTCTTTTATACCCTTTCTTGCCAGCCACTCTGTGGAGTACTTGGACGCGTGTGATGGAGCATTGTCCTGCATGAAAATCATGTTTTTCTTGAAGGATGCAGACTTCTTCCTGTACCACTGCTTGAAGAAGGTGTCTTCCAGAAACTGGCAGTAGGACTGGGAGTTGAGCTTGACTCCATCCTCAACCCGAAAGGCCCCACAAGCTCATCTTTGATGATATCAGCCCAAACCAGTGCTCCACCTCCACCTTGCTGGCGTCTGAGTCGGACTGGAGCTCTCTGCCCTTTACCAATCCAGCCACGGGCCCATCCATCTGGCCCATCAAGACTCACTCTCATTTCATCAGTCCATAAAACCTTTGAAAAATCAGTCTTGAGATATTTCTTGGCCCAGTCTTGATGTTTCAGCTTGTGTGTCTTGTTCAGTGGTGGTCGTCTTTCAGCCTTTCTTACCTTGGCCATGTCTCTGAGTATTGCACACCTTGTGCTTTTGGGCACTCCAGTGATGTTGCAGCTCTGAAATATGGCCAAACTGGTGGCAAGTGGCATCTTGGCAGCTGCACGCTTGACTTTTCTCAGTTCATGGGCTGTTATTTTGCGCCTTGGTTTTTCCACACGCTTCTTGCGACCCTGTTGACTATTTTGAATGAAATGATTGATTGTTCGATGATCACACTTCAGAAGCTTTGCAATTTTAAGAGTGCTGCATCCCTCTGCAAGATATCTCACTATTTTTGACTTTTCTGAGCCTGTCAAGTCCTTCTTTTGACCCATTTTGCCCAAGGAAAGGAAGTTGCCTAATAATTATGCACACCTGATATAGGGTGTTGATGTCATTAGACCACACCCCTTCTCATTACAGAGATGCACATCACCTAATATGCTTAATTGGTAGTAGGCTTTCGAGCCTATACAGCTTGGAGTAAGACAACATGCATAAAGAGGATGATGTGGTCAAAATACTCATTTGCCTAATAATTCTGCCCTCCCTGTACTCTCGCCACATGAGGCCGGGCATTGTCGTGCACCAGGAGGAACCCAGGACCCACTGCACCAAGCGTAGGGTCTGACAATGGGTCCAAGGATTTCATCCCGATACCTAATGACAATCAGGATTCCATTGTCTAGCCTGTAGAAGTCTGTGCATCCCTCCATAGATATGCGTCCCCAGACCATCACTGACCCCCCCCCCAAACTAGTCATGTTGAACGATGTTACAGGCAGCATAACATTCTCCGTGGCTTCTCCAGACCCTTTCATGTCTATCACATGTGCTAAGGGTGAACCTGCTCTCATTTGTGAAAAGCACAGGGTGCCAGTGGCTGACCTGCCAATTCTGGTGTTTAATGGCAAATGCCAATCGAGCTCCACAGTGCCGGGCAGTGAGCATAGGGCCCACTAGAGAATGTCGGGCCCTCAGGCCACCCTCAGAAAGTCTGTTTCTTATTGTTAGGTCAGAAACATTCACACTTGTGGCCTGCTGGAGGTCATTTTGTAGGGTTCTGGCAATGCTCATACTGTTTCTTCTTGCGCAAAGGAGCAGATATCGGTCCTGCTGATGGGTTAAGGACCTTCTATGGCCCTGTCCAGCTCTTCTAGAGTAACTACCTGTCTCCTGGACTTTCCCCCTTGCTCTTGCGATTGTGCTGAAAGACACAGCAAACCTTCTGTCAATGGCACATATTGATGTGTCTTCCTGGAGGAATTGGGCTGCCTCTGCAACCTCTATAGCAAGGGTCTTCAAACTATGGCCCTCCAGTTGTTTAGGAACTACAATTCCCATCATGCCTAGTCATGTCTGTGAATGTCAGAGTTTTACAATGCCTCATGGGATGTGTAGTTCCCGAACAGCTGGAGGGCTGTAGTTTGAGGATCACTGCTCTATAGGGTCCAGGTATCGCCTCATGCTACCAGTAGTGACGCTGACCCTAGCCAAATGCAAAACCTAGTAAAAAGCATTCAGAAAAGATGAGTAAGAAAAAAAAGTTTGTGGCCTCCACCTGTAAAACCATTTCTGTTTTGGAGAATTTAATTGACTTGATGTTATACTCTGATTAAAATTAGTTCCTTTAATTTTTCTTGGCAGTGTATCTTGTGTGTGTGTGTGTGTGTATAAATATCAGGTGTTCCCATATGGTTGAAACATTTCTTTGGGTTTTAGTGCACAGTCCTCTTGGAAGTAGAAATTCAACCTTCTTTTTTCTGTGAGGAGCCCTCTGTTCCACTTTGGCCATTGGCTCCTGCTGCTGTCAATCAGAGTCAGTGAGCCAATGAGGAGAGAGAGGGGGAGGGCAAAGTTGCGGCTCCGTGTCTGAATGGACACGGTTGCGGCTCGGCTCAAGTGCCCCCATACCAAACTGCCATCTGTAGGGGCACTTGGCAGGAGGGAGGGGCCAGTAGCGCTGAAGAAGGACCCCAGAAGAGGAGGATCTGGGCTGCTCTGTGAAAAACCACTGCATAGTGCAGGTAAGTATAACATGATTGTTATTTTAATACAAAAAAAAAACAAGAGACTTTAGAATCACTATAAAGTGAACCTGTGCAGAGCCAATGCAAGAAAGGTTTGCTTCAAGGTATTGTTTTTTTTTTTTTTTTTTAGCAGAATTAAGTTGGCTATAGATGGATAAAATTCTGGGAAAAGTCCCAGAACATTCAAATGTCATTGGAAAGATTTCCTTTGTTTTTTACCATTTGATTTTGGAATGAATGTACATTACCGAACAAAAAACACATACACTGTTAGAAATTCATTGGTTGAAGGAAATTTTTCCATCCAGCTTCTTCGGATTTCCTCGTCACTACAGTCAAAATTGAACATAAAATAAAGTAAATTCATATCTTATTACGAGTAATCTACACACTTCTACCACTAATTCTTTGCCTATCTTTCAACATACCTAAAACTCAGTGGTTTGGGATTGAGGCTAAACTGTAAGACTAGGAGGGTTAATGTCTTTGCTTCCAATGTCAGATTGCCGCCACGCAGCAAGGCTTTAATATATTCTGCAGATGTAGCAATAGCCCCCTGTGGCGCAGGCATGCGTATGTTAAATTATGGTCAGCATAATTGATCAGACAAGAGCTTCTCTGTCCAGCTTCTTGGCCCAGGATTTTCTCTTTTTCTGATCAACGGGAGGAAAACTCCCTGAGGAGGCTACGAGGATGCTGAGGATTGTGTTATCAGCAGCCTAACATTCATTAATTCATTAGGAGCTTTTAAGGGAGTGAGCCCTGATATTCACCAGGAGGATATTTCTTTAATAAAAAAACCCACACGTCCGACCAGCTCACTTAGTGAGATTAAACAATAGAAGAAACAAAGGCACACTCATTAATTTACTAGATGGCCATTTTTTGAGCTGTTGATAAAATGCTAAACTGTTCTTCAATTTGTGATTGTTTGGGATTAATGGTGCCCTTTATTATTTGCAAAGAATTTAGGATGCGAAGAGCCTTTCAGATAGTCCAGCAAGCTTGATATTAGGCAGACAGGTTGGAATGTCTCCAGGCATTTGTTGCCTGTCCTTGGGACATGGTTTTGTTTTAATAAAAAGTTCTCTGTGGCCTCTGTGGAATTTACGTTTCCTCCCAGTACTGCACTCAGAAAACATGCAACATTAACATATAGATGTCTATATCAGTATTTATTTACATATGTATATATAATGTGGGAACACATGCTGTTGGGTTTAAAGGTAAAAACACCAAAGTTGAAAATTAAGTTGCAAAAGGCAAACAAGGTTTATGCTTTATCTGCTCAAGGCTACTAGTTTTCACCTAATTTTTACTGTAGTGCATCAGGCTGGCTGGTGCACGTATATCAAATATCTCTGTTGATCCGGCCGACATTTGGCCAGTGTGTGCAGCAGCCTGTCCGACAGAAGCTGGCCTAACATCCGGCTTATGTTAAACAGGCATGCTGGAAAACCAGCAGCCGACTGGAATCCGATCACTACTTGCAGCCAATGGCTGCAGGCGCTGATCAGCGTGTCCTGGCAGGGGCCTGTCAGAACATAATAGCACAGCGGAGGAGATCGCTGTACTAACATCGCTTGGGTTAGTACCCACTGGCTGAACAAAAAAACACATTTAGTGTGTACCCTGCATAAGCCACTTGGTCATTTTGTATCTAGCAATGTGGCACCCTGTGAACACTATTTGAGCAAGAAGGTCTTTTTAGCTCCAGTTTCTATAGACACTTTTCTGTTGCAACTTGCAAACCGAGGGAGGGGGGTTGTACTGCGCATAATGCTTTGATGGCAGAGCGGTCTTCTGTGGCACAGGCAGACAAGAAAGGGGGAATTTCTTAAAACTGGAGAGTGCAAAATCTGGTGCAGCTTTGTATGGTAACCAATCAAGCTTCTAACTTCAGCTTGTTCAATTTTGCTTTGACAATACAACCTGGAAGCCTATTGGTTTCTAAGCAGAACTGTACCAGATTTTTCACTCTCCGGTTTTAGTAAATCACTTCCAAGGTGTCTTCAACAAGCACAACTAGAACATCTATAAACTTCCCCATGGTTCATTCCGGTGAAGCCCCAGCCCCCCCCCCTATTTTCTAGGTGATTTGGATTGGCTGCCTACTAGAGTCCTGTTTTTGAGACAAGTGAGATAGCACACCAAGCATACATTGGCAATCTGACTGCTTTCTCACAAGTTACCTGCTGGTGTAGGAAAAGCTTCCCTATGCCTTGGCAGAGCTTTATTCTCCATTGGCCACAATATTTCATTTATTTCTAAGCTATGGATTAAATGCAAATGAACCTGCTTTGTGTACAGTACAGAAACAACAGATATATGTCTCGGGGTCTCTGATATATGTCTGTGAATCAAGTGGCATTGCTAATAAATCCTCTCACCTTTTTCCCTTTCTTTCAGTTGTTTGATAATGGCCCCTGAACAGTGCCCATGGCATATAGAGGTATGTGGAAGGTATCCAAAAAACCCACCAAATTTGCGTGCTCCCTAAGTGAGTTGAAAATTACAAGAATACATTATTTTTTGATTGCTTATGGAGAGTTTGTTTACACAAATTACTGTTTAAAAAAAAATTAACGATTTCTAAAAGGATTTTTCTTTGTACATAACATTATGTAACTGTAACGCTGTTGGAACGTGTTGGAAATAGATGGAATTAAAAAGATGTCTGTTTTTTTGCCCAGCTTTGGACCCATTGCAGAAATGATATATTTTCAGATGTCGATTGACATCTGTTGTGATGAAGACCATCTGGAGCCATGTATACTGGGTGAAAATATATTAACTCCTTCATTATTTCAAATTTCCCCACTCACAAGTATATCTGCCTTCCACCCTGGAGATAAAACAGGACCTGTTTGGTTACGAGTGGAAATTCAATAACTTTTCCATCACGGGGCATTAAAAAAAAAAAAAAGTCTTCTTCTAAACGTATTATATGTGCTGCTAATGACAGGTCTGTGTGTTACTTTACTTCTTCCCTGGTTTGCAGATGAGCCGAGGAGCACTTATAATAAAGCCTGGACTAAAATTATGTTTTGTTTATCGAAAAACACAATTTTACCTCATTTCAGAATGTTTTAGGGCATCTTTAAAAACAGACCTGTCGCAATTTACAGCTAAGACCTTCATGCTGTTCATATGGAATGCTGCTGCAACTTATATCTTATAGAATATAGTTTCCTCTCCAATCCAACGTGCGTGCAATAAATTCTTTCATTTAGATCATGTATATAAATGGACTTAGCCCATAGTTAACAATTTAGGGTCATACAGATGCATAGAGCATGTAGTGCTGTATGCAGCAGTATAGAAGGCCATGGGCCCATTAACACAGCTTCCCCTGGCAGAATTGAAAAAATAGAACAAAGCTGCGTCTGGGGGCCATGTTTTATGCTGTACATATGTAAGAGTTTGTGGTAACATATACATACATACACAGTGCAGCGTGAATAGACCCTATTGGCTGTGCTCCTGCTCAGGAGCGACATGTAAATATTAACATTGGGTATATATACTGTGCACTCTGCAAGTGCAGTTGCACTAATTTTCCCCAGAGCTTAGTAAATGTGGTAAAGCTCTGCTGATTTCAAACATTTAGTCATGTGCAAGCAAAAATGCTTGTTTTATTAAATTTTCCTTGCACTTGGTTCTTGAAGTGAAGCTTTACCACATTACATTTACTAAGGAAAATTAGTGTAACTTTACTTGCAATGTGCACAGCCTATTTTCCTTTAGTAAATCAACCCCAAGGTGTAGCAAGCGGCACTGCTGCTAAATACACTCTATTGATAAGTGTAAAGAGGAAAGGATTGCCGCTACTCCTGACCAGCCTAGGTGACTAAATCATAAGGAGTGGCCTCAGCCTACATGTCTCCACCACACCCTGATGCATTTCGCCCTGCCCACCGGGGCATAGTCATGACTGTGTGGTGGAGACATGTATGCTGAGGCCGCTCCTTTGGCTCCATTCACACTTGGGCGTTTTTGAGTGTTTTTCAGCTCCAAAAACGCTAAAAAAAAAAACGTTCCTAAACGCCCAACAAGTAAAACCCCATTCATTTAAATGGCCCCTGTTCACATCTGAGCGTTTTGCAAAATGCCTGTAGCTGAAAAAAGTACATGAGCTTCTTTTTGGGCTGATTACCAGCGTTTTTGATAAATGTCAATGCCTGCCTCCAAAAACGCCTGAAAATCGGGATAAAAATCGCTGTAATAAACGCGGTAAAACGCTACGCTCAAGTGTGAATGCAGCCTTATGGTAAAGTCTCCTAGGACGGTCAGGAGTAGCGGCAATTCTTTCCTATTTGCACTTACTAGCTCTCTGGATTGGTATCGAGATAAGCCTGCACCCCAAGTTCTGGGACACAGGGATATGCTTTCTTCTATACTTTAGGCAGGGCCAAAAGCAATAGAACAGGTTGCATTCTGTTATTGTTAACATGTTGGTCTTGGATAATTTATGCAGTGGCAGCGCATACGCATAATGATCTTGGTTTTTAGTCATTCTGAATGTGCCTTGATCATTACACATATGCATGCTGCTGCTGCTGCATGAATGGCTTCTTTAGGGGTGACATGGAAACATCAGTAGTGTGTAATCAGCAGCCAATAGGATCCATTTACACTGTGCGCTATACATATGTAAATGTTGGCACAAGGGTTAAATGTGTACAGTGTATGGACTTTTTGCACATGATCTTGTGGCATAAATCAATACTATTGTTTAAATGAGCTCTTAAAAAAATTATACTATAATAACTGAAAAATTGGCTTCCATAATACAGTAGTAGTAGGAAAGAAAGGTTCAATGGTGGATTTTTTTTCTCATTGCACAACTGCCATTTTTAAGTGCTTTAAAGTGTTATCATGGGAGGCAGTTTGCACAGACACAGTTTAAGGCTACATACACTCGGTGCCTAGCACTGTTGCGAATGACAGCAGCAAGAATCTGCCAATTCCTGAAGCTGTTTTTTCATGCTGTAAGTGGCTAGTTGCAGTGGAAGTCTGCAAAGACCAAAGACAGCGATTTTACCTTCAGTGATAGCTGCTAGACGCACACAAGTTAGCAGATTCTTGACGCTCTCATTCGCACTGGTGCTAGTCACCCATACGAATTTATCTAAAACTTAGGAGTATAATAAATTACTTTTTATTACAAAAGAGTTTAAAAAATATTGGGCAAGCAGTGCAAGTTACTTAACTTAGGCCTAATTGGTTCTCTTTTATTGGTTAAAGTGGACAGCCAGGACATTTTTTATTTTAATGTATTCCGTACATTAAGGTAAAAAATGTCCCAGTATTTGTATCACCCCCTCACTCCTCCTTATACTTACCCTCACTCGATCTGGCACCATGCCTGTCTCTAGTGGCTCTCTCCTCTTTCCCTGCATTCACAGGACAGAGCGGCAGCAGAAAGAGCCATTGGTGCCTGCTACTGTCAATCATATCCCATGAGCAGAGAGTGGGAGCTGGGAGGCAGGGCTGAGCCTTGCTGTGTGTGTGTCTATGGATGCACACAGCCTAGCTCTAGATCGAGTCTGCAAGTGCATCTCCATAGGTGGCACACAGAGAAGAGGAGGAGCCAGGAGCACTGGCAGGGGACCCCAGAAGTGGAGATTTGGAGCCACTCCGCAGGTAAGTATAACATGTTTGCTATTAAAAACAAAAAAAATATCTAAACCTTTGCAATAACTTTAACATCTTCCATTGGCATTGAACTAACTTTGCCAGGTGATCAGCCCCATTATATGTCAGTCCTTTGCTTTTAGTTTCCAAAGTGTTGCTGAAGGAGCCCCTGAAATTCAGGAAGTGCAGTATGCATATACTGACTTTTCAAAAAGGTAAAATGTGAAGCAAGCCCCCCATCACATTCTTTTTTTGGGCTTTATTTCCTTTTTTTTTCATCTGGTGATTTAACCAGTTAGCCCCCGTTCACACTAAGGCGACCTGTGAGGCGACCTGGTCGCCTCACAGGTCGCCGTAGGTTGCCTCCCATAGGGAAGCTGCGGACCCGTTCTAATAGGAGCGACACAAGTCGCTCCGACTTAGAAAAAGGGTCCGGAGCTTCTTTGGGGCGACCGCCATAGACTTCAATGTTATGAAGTCCGTGGCGGCCGCTCCGAGGTCCTCGGAGGTCGCCACCTGAAGTCGGATCGCTTGCATGTGAACGGGGGCTAAGTCTGGTTTTTTTTTGTTTTTTTTTAACAAAACAAGCTGTCCTGCAGGTGTAGCAATTAGAATGTTTAAACAAACTATTACTGGCAGGAATGCTTACAATGATCAGCTTTATTTATGTATCCCAAAAAGAAAACAAACTTTTGCTGTAACTGCTTGTGTAACTGCAGTGTGAGCTGGGGTTTGGCCTCAATATGTTTGTGTATCTAAATCTGCTAGTACATCTAACACTCCCCTTTAATCCAAATGCTGCTGTCCAAAGGTGCCTCTGAGTTCCTTTATCCTGAGTGGGGACAAGAGGTGTGTTACTGGCAAGATAACCAGGTAAAAACAGAGGGAAAAATAAAAAGGAAATGAATACAAATAACACATCTAATGATTGTTAAGCTGCAGTATACTACAGTTTAGTTTTGGGTTTAATACCACTTTAACTGTTTCTTCCAAAACTTTTACATTCAAGGCATGCTATGAAGGATCACTGTCACAGTTTTTGTTCTTAACAGAACTGTCCATCCATCAAACAGCTGATGTCATAACTGATCACATGTGCAGCACCATGACAACTACAGATCAAACAGACTAAAGCTGGCTATACACAGATCAAAATTTGTCTGGTTCAGCAGGGACCAACCAAATTTCGATCCATGTATGGCCAGGGAGGTTGTACAGAAGCCGATCTCCTGATTGACTGCTGTGCAACCACCTTGTCGGATTTTTGCTGCTCGATCAGCCCTATCGGTTGTATTCTATGTCTGATCAGAATATTCTGATGATGGGGAAGTCTGCTAGCTGTCAGAATACAATAGCTCAGCGGAAATCAAGTGTGTGAGTGGGCTGATATATGGGCTTCCTTAAATGGCAGCTTCCTTGGCTGTTAAAGTGGAACTAAACCCATCAATTTAACAATTTCAAAAAACAGTTACAATCCCGGCACACTGTCACATTTGATTGTGCTCTCAACCAAACTGTCAAACCATCAAATGACTGGTGTCATAACTGATCACATGTGCAGAGCCATGGCAGTTGAAGATCAAACAGAGGCCAAGATGGCAGCTTCCTTGGCTGAAAATGATGGGAGGGTTTATTTCCACTTTAAGGGTAGGAGGGTTTGTTGTTGTTGTTGTTCAGTAGTTTAGTAATGTCCGACTCTTCATGACTCCACGAACCTTAGCGCGCCAGGCTTTTCTGTCCTCCACTGCCTCCCGGAGCTTGCTTAAAGTGATTGCAAAGTCTCCTTTTTTAAAAAAAAATAAAAATAACAAACATGTTATACTTACCTCCTCTGTACAGTTGATTTTGCACAGAGTAGCCAAGATCCTCCTCTTCCCGGGTCCCTGTTCTGCTCTCCTGGCCCCTCCCTCTTGTTGAGTGCCACCACAGCAAGCAGCTTGCTATGGGGGCATCTGAGCCCATTCACAGCTCCCTGTCTCCATTCAGACACGCAGCTGTGGCCCGGCCCGGCCTCCTTTCCCCTCATTGGCGGACTGACTTTGATTGACATGTATGTGAATGTAAGAGTTTTACAATGCCTCATGGGATGTGTAGTTTTGCAACAGCTGCAGGGCCTTAGTTTGGGAATCTCTGACCTAGAGGATGGGTAATTCAGCACAATCTCGGTATTTGCGGACGATACTAAGCAAAGCAGGGCAATAACTTTCTATGCAGGACGTGGTAACCTTACAAGCAGACCTGAACAAAATAATGGGGTGGGCAACTACATGGCAGATAAGGTTTAATGTTGAAAAATGTAAGATAATGCACTTGGGTGTCTGAAACACGAACACAAGTTACTCGCTAGCGGGGGAACCTCTGGGTGAATCTAAGATGGAAAAGGATCTGGGGGTCCTAGTCGACAACGGGCAGTGGCATGCAATGCCAAGCCGCTGCAAGCAAAGCCAACAGAAAACTGGCATGTATAAAAAAGGGATTCACTCCAGAAATAAAGAGATTATTCTCCCACTTTACAAGACTCTGGTCCAGCCATATCTTGAATATGCCATCCAGTTCTGGGCACCGGTCCTCAGAAAGGATGTGCTGGAACTGGAGAGTGTCCAGGAAGGGCAACAAAAATTATTAGGGGAATGGAGGACATCAGCTATGAGGAAAGACTGCAAGCATTGAACTTATTCTCTCTGGAGAAGAGACGCTTGAGGGAGGATATGATATCAATGTAAAAGTACTGTATTGGTGCCCAAACATAAGGAACAAACTATTCAGAGAAAGGGAATACAATAAGACACGTGGCCACTCATTAAAATTAGAAGAAAAGCGGTTTAACCTTAAACTACGTAAGGGATTCTTTACTGTCAGAGCAGTAAGGATGAGGAATTCTCTTCCACAAGCAGTCGTATCAGCAGGGAGCATCGATAATTTCAAAAAACTATTAGATGGACACCTTAAAGACCACAACATACAGGGGTATACAATGTAAGGTTAACAGCAAACACACACGCACGTTATGGGTTGAACTGGATGGACTGATGTCTTTTTTCAACCTCACTAACCATGTAACTATGCATTAAGGAAAAAAAAAAACCTTCTGACTTTACAACCACTTTAACTTCATGTTCATTGTTTCGATAATGCTATCTATCCAACTTGTTTTCTGTCATCCTCTTCTCCTTTTTCCTTCCATGTTTCCCAGCATCAGGGTCTTTTCGAATGAGTCCTCTGTTCACATTAGGTGGCCAAAGTATTCAAGTTTCCGCTTCAGGATCTGTCCTTCCAGTGAATATTCAGGGTTGAATTCAGTCCAAGGGACATTCAAGAGTCTTCTCCAACACCACAGTTCAAAAGCATCTATTCTTTGACATTCAGCCTTCCTTATGGTCCAACTTTCACAGCCATAGGTTACTACTTGGAAAATCATAGCTTTGACTATATGGCCCTTTGTTGTTAGGGTGATGTCTCTGTTTTTTATAATGTCTATGCTTGCCATTGCTTTCCCCCTAAGAAGCAAGCATCTCTTAATTTCAATGCTACAGTCACCGCCTGCCGTGATCTTGGAGTCTAGGAAGATAAAAATCTGTCACTGTTTCCATTTTTTGTCCTTCTATTTGCCAAGGAGTGATGGGACCGGATGCAATGATCTTAGTTTTCTTAATATAAATATATGGAAAACGTTGCACTGCTATGGTAAATTGAACGTCATCAGATGTAAAAAAAATGAGTAATGTGAATTGCTGCTTCCACCGTGTTCAAGTACTCATACACTTGAATATATATATATATATATATATATATATATAATTCTAATACATAGGAGTGTCTTTTCTTAACAATAAACTAAAATTGACACCATAAATAATAATTATCTCAATAGTGATGATCTATAATAAAGTCTGTTAATGCATGCAGTGCTTCTTCATTAAGACCAAATACAATTGAGTGACTGTTGCAACAAGGTGCTTCTTCATTAAAAGAAAAAAAAAAAAGTGCTTAGTGCCAAATCCTTCCACCTGCTAGGGCACCTTTGTGTGCAGTGCATACTCACCTGCAGCACAAAGGGTTTGTGCAAAAAGAAGTCAATATTCTTACACTTAGGGACTCATCAGCTTTCACTAAAATCCTCCTCTTATTACAGTGAATCGGCTCCACGGTCAGGGCTGGCCCAAGACATTGTGGTGCCTGGGTCCAAGACTGAAATCCCCCCCGCAAAAAAAAACAAATCACTCCCTGCAAAAGGCCCCCACATCCATTATTTTATGCCATGAGAGGGTGAGAGAGAGAGGGGGTGAGAGAGAAAGGTGGGAGTGAGAGAAAAAGGGGGGTGAGATAGATAGAGAGAGAGAGAGAGGGGAGTAAGAGAGAGGGGGGCTGAAAGGGGGTGAGAGAGGGAAGGGGGAGTGATAGAGAGAAGGGGGAGTGAGAGAGAGGAGGGTGAGGAAGAGGGGGTGAGAGAGAGGGGGGTTGAGAGAGAGGGGTGATAGAGAGAGGGAAAGGGGGTGATAGGGGTGGGTGAGAGAGAAAGGGGTGAGTGTAAGAGAGAGGGAGTAAGTGTGAGAGAGGGGGGGGGTTGAGAGATGGGGGAGTGAGAGAGAGAGGGGTGGAGTCTGAGAGAGGGGGTGAGACAGAGAGGGGGGCTGAGCGAGAAGGTGGGGGAGAGGGGGTGAGTGTAAGAGAGATGGGTTGAGAGACATGGGGGGCTGAGAGACATGAAAGTGAGAGAGAGAGGGGTAGAGTGTGAGAGAGGGGTATGGAGTGTGAGAGAGAGAGGGGGACTGAGAGGGGGGGTGGGTGAGAGAGAGGGAGTGAGTGTAAGAGTCAGGGAATGAGAGAGAGGGGGCCTGAAAGACAGGGGGGGCTGAGAGACAGGAGGGCTTAGAGACTGGGGGGAGTGAGAGATAGAGAGAGAGGGATAATGTGTAAGAGAGATGGGGGGAGAGAGACCACATAGCCATGTCCCTATCTGAAGTCCCTCCTCTGCCCCCACCCCCCATGCAGGCTCTGTGTGTGGATAGGTATGTGTAGGATGCCCAGTACCTGATGGCAAGCAGCGGGCAGTGCTCAATCTCCTTCTGGAGGTGCGCTCATTGCCCTGGTAGCCTTCCACTCGTCCTCTTCCTCCGGCTCCCCATCAGCCTTTCTTCCCCGTTCTTAGTTGATCTTGGAGCAGAGAGGAGGCTGGAGGAATCCAGGTTCTGGGAGCGCCGGGGGGCTGCGCACGCTCCTGCTCGTCTCTTCGATGGTCAGGAAAGGGGGGGAGCTCTTCTCCCTCCTAGGCTTTCGCAGGTCTAACCACCCTCCTCGCCACCTTCACCAAATCCCCACGACCTCGCCGCTGTTTACTGCCATGCTCCCACTGCCACCGAGCTCTGCATGAAAACAAGTGGCTCAAGGGATTATGTTAGGCACTCTGCCGCCCCTCTCCAAATGCCGCCTGGGTTCAATGGACCCAGTAGGACCCATAGTAGGACTAGACCTGTCCACGGTTATGCAAATGAAAAAGGAAATTCCATAGTGCAGTATCCTTAAAATAATTTATTTAGCATAATAGTGATCCAGAAAACTCACATTTATGATGTGTAAAACAGGCATTGATATTGCAATCTGTGCTATCCTGTTCAAATCTGCCACAATGGCGCCTGACTCTCTGGCTCCTTGGGTCAGATCGCAGTAAAACAGCTGAGTCTGACGTCACTGACTCCTCCTATGCGTTACGTCATAGGACACGTGAATTCCTCAGGGCGGGAGCTAAGTGACAAATGCCAGAACTAAATACTCGCCGGCTTGTGTCAGTAACGTTGCTATAGTAATGTCTCCTCAGCTGCTCAGTGCGATGTTACAACTTATACAGTACTCTTCTTGCTACATTAATTTCCTATAAGTTACCTATTCTAACTGCACCTGAGACTGCACAATTATTTAGAATAATAAAATACTTCTTAATCTCCCTGGCGGTATTCCGGAGTGTGGCTCGGGGTGGGATTTCACTGCCATAAGCGGTAACCCCGAGCCACACTCGGGGTACCGCCAGGGAGCATCGCTGGATCCTTGTAGAGGTTACTTACCTTGTCACCGGGATCCAGCGATGTGTCCCTTCGGCATACGGTGGCCGGATCTTCCGCCCGATGTTGTAGAGCCCCGGCTTCCGTCTCCTGTGACGTGACGCTCGCAGGGGGGTGGAACCGGTGGCAAATTTGAAAAGTTATACACACAAGCACACTGATTTCATTGCAAAATAAAATAAACTGATATTAGTTTGCCCCCCAGTGCCCTTTCCTGCAGTTTTACTGTACTTTTTATATACGTGTGTATATACATATATATATATATATATATATATATATATATATATATATATATATATATATATACTCTTTAACTTATTTATAGTTATTTATTATATTATCATTTTTGATTTTGTGTTTCAAACTTTATCATACCCGAGATGTTCTAAAGAAGAACGCACAATAAAAAAAAATCTTATAGCAAAATAATTGTACCGCTTTCAGCACCTAAAATCGGAAAGAATCATACCGCCAGGGAGGTTAAAAGCAATGCATACATTTTAATAAAGATGAAAAAAAATTAAAGTTTAAAAATAAATCTATAATAAATCTTAAATATATAAAATTATTTAAAATTTATGAAATCCTCTAAGAGGAGAGCGTGTGGGGCTGTGAAATGTGATTATTCTTGGAGGTGAAATCAACCCGTAAATATCATTTTCTACTTAAAGCGGTAGTATGCCGCTTTTTTTTACTTTTACCTACAGGTAAGCCTATAATAAGGCTTACCTGTAGGTACAATTAATATCTCCTAAACCGGCACGGTTTAGGAGATATTTGCAGTGCATGCAGCCGCTCACGAGAGCCGCGCATGCGCTCTGAAGGTCCGGCGGACCTTCAGCTTCCCTTGCCGGGAGCTTGCTGGAAAATCACTCCCGCGCGTGACGTCATCGCGGCTCCGGCCAATCACAGCGCCGGAGCCGCCGAACCCGGAAGAGACGGCGAGGGATCATGGCAGCGCCCGCAGCGATGTCCGGGGGTCCGTGTCGGGGCTTCATTCTGAGGTAAGTAATACATAATGAGCTAGTTTGCAATGCATACTAGTTCATTATGCCTTTATCTTGCAGGTTTTTTTTTTTTGTGCTTTTGGGTTTACAACCGCTTTAATAAATTGGCATGTAATATGATTCACAAATACAGTAAGAGCCGGTTCACACTGGGGCGACTTGTCAGGCGACCTGGTCGCCTGACAAGTCGCCGTGGGTCGCCTGCCATAGATTAGCACAGGACCCGTTCTAATAGGAGCGACATAAGTCGCTCCAACTTAGAAAAAGGGTCCTGTACTACTTTGGGGAGACCTGGAGCGACCTGCATTGACTTCAATGATATGAAGTCCGTGCATGCCGCTCCGAGCACCGCGACTTCACAGGTCGCCCCGGCAAGTCGGGTCGCGCCTATGTGAACCGGCTCTTTAAGGTACTAAATAACTGACCTAATTTGTGTTCGATGATAAACAGACTGATTGCTTATAAATAAAGAAGGAAATGTTTATTTTCGCTAACTAATAATAATAGGATTAGTACCCACATATTAACCCCTTCTAGGCATTATAACAAGTACATAGTACAGATAGAAGCAGAAACCTAGATGTTGAACATGTTCTATATTCTGGATCAATAATTGGATATAAAGCAATTCAAATCAAAGTCAATGTTTAATCCTCGGGACTGGAGGGTACCCAGTTCAAAAATCCAGTAAGACTCGCGCTTGCTTATCTCGATAACTTTATTTCTTCCCCTCCAATTTGGTTTATATTTATCGATTGCCCAGAACTGTAAGGGTCCTTTCACACGGCCGCTCCGTGTGTCCGCAAATCATCCCATCCGTTTGCGGATGATTTGCGGACATTATGTAAGTGAATGGCATTGCGGATGTCAGCGGAATACCATCCGCTGACATCCGATTTTCCTCCTTTCAGTTCTGTTCCGTTTTTTCGAATGGAACAGAACCCTATTTTTTCATCCGTGAAAAAATGGAAAGGAAGGAAATCCGCTGACATCCGCAATGCCATATACTTACATTATGTCCGCATATCATCCGCAAACGGATGGGATGATATGCAGGCACACGGAGCGGATGACACAAATGTCATCCGCTCCGTGGAAAAAAAAAAGTCCCGCAGCGGAGCGGCCGTGTGAAAGGACCCTAACAAAGTGGGTTCTTTATTATGATGCTCTAAAAAATATCTGGATATGTTGTGTTTTGGAAATCCTTTTATGATGTTCTGTATATGCTCTTTAATTCTCTTCTACATTGGCCTCTTAGTTCTGTCCACATACTATTTTTGGCATGGGCACTGTAGTACATAGATGTAAACTGGTTGCATTTTTTTCAATTTCTGTTGGTTTTTTCGGCATGCAAAACATCCTTTGCAGGGAAAAAACTTTTCCCTGATAGAAAGTAATATTTTGATTATTTGGGAGATCCACCACATTTTTGGCTATAATATTCTGAAGGGTGGGGGCTCTTCGGTATATAAACCTAGGTTGTTGTGGTACTATTGATTGGAGTTGTCTATCAGCTTTTAGAATAGGCCAATGCTTTCTAAATACTTTATCTACTTGTTTATTATGTATGTGATAATCTAAAATGATTGGTACGTCTACTGCAAATGTTTCTTTTTTCGAACGCTCTTGAATGAGTATTTCGTGAGGTATGTTTGCTATTTCATGAATCTTTTCAGTTCTAAACTTAATGTTGTATCCTCTTTCAATAAATCTATGACCTATCATGGTTGCCTGTTAATGATAGTCTGTTATTGTACTACAGTTTCTTTGGAGTTGGACCAGTGGCCTTTTGGGATATTTATTAGCCAGGGTGCAAAATGACAGCTTTCCATTGGTATATAACTGTTCACCTTCTTTAGGAGACTTTTTAGTTCTTCTTCACTTTCTGCCATTAGTGTGGTATCGCCTGTATATCTCAAGTTGCTGATATTTCTCCCTGCAATCTTAATTCCTGCTTGTGATTTATCGATCCTGGCATTTGGATACTGGAATGGGTTGCCATTTCCTTCTCCAGTGGTTCAAGTTTTGTCAGAATTCTACGCTGTGACCTGTCCAATCTTGGCTGGGCCTACATGGCATAGCTCATAGCTTCACTGAATCACGCAAGCCCCTTTGCCATGGCAAGGCGGTGATCCATAAAGGTGAGGAGGGTTTAGTACCACTTTAACTGCCAAATTGTATTTATATTGCACTACATTTGTATATAACCTTTAAATGATCACATTTGTTATTTTAAAATGTTCGTATAATGTAATGAAATTGTGATGAAAAAATTTACCAGTTGGTTTAATTGTCTATATTTAAAGTCTAATCCAAGGATAAGATTTATTGTCATTGTAAACACATTCACAATTTCAATACTACTCTGCGCATTTATACATAAAATTTGACCACCACACGCACATTTACCATACAAAAAAAAACGCGATTTCACAGAAAAATGTTATAAACATGAAGTCCATTCGCCAATGAATTAAACACATTACTTACAGCATTTAAGGGCAAATTGATCTATAAAATTTTGTGATGTCACTATTGTCCCCAGTCTTTGCAGCCAAATCCGGATGTAGGATGGAATAGGTACCTAACATAATTTTCTGCCATATCTTGGACTGCAATCTATACTACATGTCCCATAGTTTATAGGGATAGTTGTCACAGCTGTAGATGGTGATAGGTCAGTTCCTTTCTCCTCCATCACTGGCTGCCCATATAGCCATTCATGCACAGGTACAGCTGGTGCTAGAGGGTAGAGCTTGCAATCAGTGCAAAGAGCTAGGTGGTAAGAGGCAGGGAAAACATTAAAGTAGAACTAAAGGCACATTTTTTTTTCTCTTTCGTTCATTTACGGACACAGCTCCTGATCTTCATAACCATTGGGTTATACTGCCTCTTACAGGAGTAGGACACTTGGCAGAAAAAGAATCTGGCTACACCTATGGGCTGTCCCAGGGGGGTATACTCCCTCTCTCTGTTATAGGTACTCAGTTTTTTTCTGCCTAGTCAGGAGTAAGGACTTGGTTTCTTGCTGGGATCCCTGGTCCTTGGCAATTTTTTTCTTTTTAGTTAGAACTTTTTTTCTCCTGTTTTTTCCTGTGAGATCTACAATCAACTCCCGGACTAGCCAGCGAGCCTCAACATAGCCTCACTCCACAACAGGGGCTGGCCTGCGAGTTAGTCAGGTCCATAAATATTGGGACATCGACACAGTTCTAATCTTTTTGGCTCTATACACCACCACAATGGATTTGAAATGAAACAAACAAGATGTGCTTTAACTGCAGACTTTCAGCTTTAATTTGAGGGTATTTACATCCAAATCAGGTAAACGACATGCCTCCTACTTTTTAAGGGACCAAAAGTAATGGGACAGATTAACTATCATAAATCAAAATTTCACTTTTTAATACTTGGTTACAAATCCTTTGCAGTCAATTACAGCCTGAAGTCTGAAACGCATAGACATCACCAGACGCTGGGTTTCATCCCTGGTGATGCTCTGCCAGGCCTCTACTGCAACTGTCTTTATTTCCTGCTTGTTCTTGGGGCATTTTCCCTTCAGTTTTGTCTTCAGCAAGTGAAATGCATGCTCAATTGGATTCAGGTCAGATGATTGACTTGGCCATTGCATAACATTCCACTTTTTTCCCTTAAAAAACTCTTTGGTTGCATTCGCAGTATGCTTCGGGTCATTGTCCATCTGCACTGTGAAGCGCCGTCCAATGAGTTCTGAAGCATTTGGCTGAATATGAGCAGATAATTGCCTGAAACACTTCAGAATTCATCCTGCTGCTTTTGTCAGCAGTCACATCATCAATAAATACAAGAGAACCAGTACATTGGCAGCCATACATGCTCACGCCATGACGCTACCACCACCATGCTTCACTGATGAGGTGGTATGCTTTGGATCATGAGCAGTTCCTTTCCTTCTCCATACTCTTCTTTTCCCATCACTCTGGTACAAGTTGATCTTGGTCTCATCTGTCCATAGGATGTTGTTCCAAAACTGTGAAGGCTTTTTTAGAGGTTGTTTGGCAAACTCTAATCTGGCCTTCCTGTTTTTGAGGCTCACCAATGGTTTACATCTTGTGGTGAACCCTCTGTATTCACTCTGGTGAAGTCTTCTCTTGATTGTTGACTTTGACACACATATTCCTACCTCCTGGAGAGTGTTCTTGATCTGGCCAACTGTTGTGAAGGGTGTTTTCTTCACCAGGGAAAGAATTCTTTGGTCATCCACCACAGTTGTTTTCCATGGTCTTCCGGGTCTTTTGGTGTTGCTGAGCTCACCGGTGCTTTTTTTTTTTTTTTTTTAAGGATGTTCCAAACAGTTGATTTGGCCACACCTAATGTTTTTGCTTTCTCTCTGATTGGTTTGTTTTGTTTTTTCAGCCTAATGATGGCTTGCTTCACTGATAGTGACAGCTCTTTGAATCTCATATTGAGAGTTGACAGCAACAGATTCCAAAAGCACACTTGAAATGAACTCTGGGCCTTTCATCTGCTCCTTGTAAATGGGATAATGAGGGAATAACACACACCTAGCCAAATTTAAGCTGAAAGTCTGCAGTTAAAGCACATCTTGTTTGTTTCATTTCACATCCATTGTGGTGGTGTATAGAGCCAAAAAGATTAGAATTGTGTTGATGTCCCAATATTTATGGACCTGACTGTAAATGCCTCGTGAGGTCGCATACGACCGGGTCTCTCGGTTGAGTCGCAGTGTTCTATCTAGCCTACAGCCCTCCATTTCAATGGCGATGGGTTCTGTCCTGGTATGGTGAGTAGCTGTCCTCCCCTCTCCCCCTGGAGGGTTTTGGGGTAGACGTGGGCCCCTCCTTGGGACAGTTGGACCCCCGGGTTCCCCCTCCCTCCCATCAGGCACCCCCCTTTCATCTGTCCCCCATCCTACCTCTCTATCCCCCCCTCCACATATGCTGGGGCTGTGTGGGTGGTCTGGGCCACCTCCTGGGGTGGGGGGCAGGGTGCTATGCTGTCAAAGGGGGCCGGGGGGGTTGCGCCGCTGGCGACTGGACGATCGGCTGTCAGGGCCCTTGTCCTGCCTGGGTCTGTCCTTTAGGTCTAGGGATCCGTCCTGGGTCCATTTTGCTGTAGTCTGTGTGTTTCTATGCGCGGCGGCCATGTTTGTGTAGTTCAGTGGCCATTTTGCGGTGGTTTGCCATTGAAAATATCGACGACCATGACAGTGGAGCCCTGTAGGCGGCAATTTCGGCAGTGGGAGCCCCTCCTCATCCCCTGATGTTGAATCCTGTATCTGTTTCCTTGCTGATTGCCGCGCATGGAGTGCAGATAATCCTGGTGGCTGCAGGTGACTGTTTCTGCTGGGTGGTGATTCTGGTTGGGTTCTCTGCTGAGGATGGCGTGGTGCTTGTGCCTGGCTACTGGGTGGTGCTGCCAGCAAGATGGGGGTGTTCCCTTTGAAGTGTTTTACACCCTTTGTGGGATCCCCCTGGTGACTCATGGAGTCTTTAGAGCACTTCTCCCACCTGATCCACTCTCTGAGGCTGCGGGGCCCTCTGGGTCACAACCATCCATCGATGCACTGACGGCGGTCCTGGAGTCCTTTGTGTCCCAGGTGGAGGTGGCTTTCTGGCGACGGGCTAGCAAAAAGCACCCCCCACCTTCCCCTGCCTCATCTGTCTCATCAGATCCTAAATCTGATTCGACCACCGCTGACATGGGTCACCCACGCGCCCGGAATCCTGTGATAGTGAGGATGATTCCTCCACATCTGCAACTGTGCATGAAAAGGCACTGGTGAAAGCACTGATTGAATGTATGTGTGAGACCTTGAAGATGGAGGACGCAGCTTCAGCTGCGATGGAGGCTCTCTTTGGCACTCACAAGCCATCCAGAGCGGCAAAGGTGTTTCCTTTCCCCACCTATTTTGACAGAATTGTCGCTAAAGAGTGGAGACGACCAAAGCATCCCCTTAGCGATTTTCTAGGCCTTACCCCTATGAGTAGTCCCTTATTAAGAAGTGGACTGTTCCACTGGTGGTGGACCCATCCGGTTTCCAGATTAAACAGGGCAACCATGATTCCAGTTAAAGAGTCCCCGGCCTTTAAGGATCCGGCTGACAGAAAGGCGGAGGCTGTGGCCCGCAATATGTACACTCTGGCTGGTTCGGCACTGAGACCGGTATTCACCATTGCCCTGGTGTTGCAAACTTTGACCAAGTGGACTGAGCTTTTACGCTGTTACCTGGAGGGAGAACAGCTCCCCCCTGCCTTTGCTGAGCTGGTGGCGGACCAGCTGGTCCAGGGGCTGCAGTTTATGTGTGGTGCTTCTTTCGATGCGACTCCCATAGTGGCTCGGCTCTCTGTTTCGGCAGTGGTCCTTCGACATGTCTTTTGGCTCAAATGCTAGAAGATCTTCCAAAAAGGCCTTGACTGATCTTCTCTTTTAAGGAGATCGCCTGTTTGGAGCTAACCTGGATGACATCATTAAGGGTGTCACGGGGGGAAAGAGTACCTTTCTTCCGCAGGCTACTAAGGGCAAGGAACCTTGTCGTAGACGTGGGCTCTCCTTCTTGGCTCATAAGAAGTTTTTTCATCCCTCAGGGTCGACTGACAAGGGCTTCAAAAATAGACACCACATAATTCCCCTGCGCTTGAAGGTCGGCCCCAAAGAGGTTCTACTCTAGGATCTCTAGCCAGGCTAAATTGGATAAATGCTGCTTTGCTGCCCCCACAAGACTAGAAAACACATCAGCCAGTTTCTGTGGACTTTTCATTCATGATGTGATACTGTGGGCGCTACTTCGATGTGATATGCCTTTATCAAGCATTTTTTTGTGAGTAACTTTCATATACAATAAAAGCTTCTTACATTGAGGATAATGCACTAGGCCGGTGCGCCCTCTGTTTATTTCTTAATTTCGACTGACAAGGGCCTTTCAGGGCCTCCTCTGGAGGATCCTAACGAACCTGGTCTGGCAAGCCGAGAATGGGCTTCTCCAAACCCGCAGACAAGCCTTCTTCAGCATAAAGGTGTGCCCTCACCCGTATCGGGGGTGGGGGGACGTCTTCGCTGGTTCCTAGACCTGTGGACTTCCCTGTTACAAGAGAAGCTGGTCCACAAAGTCATTCAGTCTGGCTACAAGATCGAGCTTCGCTTCTGTCCCCCGGCAAGGTTCTTTCCTTCCAACTTGTGCCTCTCCCCGGACCGCTTATAGGGTCTGTTTTAGGGCGGTACAAGACCTGTTGCTTCGAGGGGTGATTTTCCCGGTTCCGACTTCGGAACGTTTTCAGAGTTTTTACTCAAACCTGTTTACAGTTCCCAGAAAGGAAGGCAAGGTGCTTCCAATCCTGGACCTCAAGGCGCTGAACTGCTTTGTGCGGGTGCAGAAGTTCAGGAGTACATTCGCATGGTGGTGGCATCTCTGTGTCAAGGGAATTTTGTTGCCTCTATTGACATCAAGGATGCTTACCTTCACATTCTCACCAGCGCTTCCTCTGCTTTGCCGTGGGAGAGGAGCATTATCAGTTTGTGGCGTTACCCCTTGGGCTCACCTCTGCTCCTCGGTTCTTCACAAAAGTGTTAACCCCGGTGCTAGCTTTGTTACGCCAACGGGGGATCGTGGTACTGGGCTACTTGGACGACCTCCTTCTAACAGCAGAGTCTCCTACTGCTCTGGTGGACAACCTGGAAATCACCATACAAACTCTGCGGGAGTTCTGCAGGATTCTGAATTTTCAGAAGTCTGCTCTGGTTCTGTCCACAAAGCTGGACTATCTGGGTCTGGCTCTTGGCTCAGCCTTGACCAGAGTGCGCCTTCCTCTGGACAAACTCCAGAAATTGCAGGCTGCAATTCGTCTCCTGCTGTCCAGCAGATAGTCATCCCACCGGAATTGCATGCGGGTGCTGGGCCTCCGTTTGCACAGTTTCATACGAGGTCCCTGCAAGGGAGATTATTGCCAAATGGGACAAGACTCTGCAGTCTCCGGACAATCCGATCCGGGGAACGAAGGAGTCCCTTATATGGTGACTTCGCTCTCCGGCGCTCACCGATCAATGTATGGGAACTCGGAGCGATCAGACTGTGTCTGGACCATTGGACGGATTTAGGGATGTCCAGTGCGCATGCAATTGGACAATGCCATGGCCGTGGCTTATGTCAATTACCGGGGGGGCACAAGAAGTGTCCTGGCAGCTCTGGAGGTAGCGGGCATTCTAAGGTGGGCAGAACGGTTCGTTCCAGCCCTCTCCGCTGTACACATTCCCGGGGTGAAAAACTGGCAGGCGGATTACTTCAGTCAGCAGGCGTTGGACCAAGGTGAGTGGTCCCTTCATCCGGAGGTGTTTCATCACGGGATCCTCTGGCGAATGCCACAGATGTGCTGGTGGCCCTGGGGGCTAAGTATCGTCTGATTTATGCCTTCCCTCCTCTCAAGCTTCTGCCAAGACTTCTACGCAGGCAGAAGGGATTCCGGTCATCTTAGTGGCTCTGGACTGGCCTCGCCGGGCTTGGTACGCCGATCTGGTGTGGCTGGTCGCTGATGTTCCTTGGAGGCTTCCTCTCAGGGAGGACCTGGTGTCCCAAGAACCAATCCTCCATCCTGCTTTACAGTCGCTGGCTTTGACGGATTGGCTGCTGAACGCCAGGTTCTGAAGGACACTGTTAAAAGCTAGGAAATCTACTTCTAGGAAGATCTACCATCATACGTGGAAGTTGTACATTGTGTGGTGTGAGTCTCTTGGAGTTCATCTTTGCTGCTTCTCTGTGGCTCGGATCTTGACCTTCCTTCATTGGTGGTTGAACAGAAATTGGCCTTGAGTACCATCAAGGGCCAGGTGTCGGCTTTGGTGGTCTTCTTCCAATGACCCTTGGCCACACTCTCCCCAGAGCGTACCTATTTTTAGGGTGTTTGACAATTGGTTCCTCCAGCGCGGTCTCTGTAGCCGCCTTGGGACCTCAATTTGGTGCTTTTGGTCCTCCAGAAATCTCTGTTTGAGAATCTTCGGGAGATTCCCTTGCTTACATTGTCTCTGATTTCATTTGAATGAAGACATTGTGTTGCCTTCCCTGTTTCCCAAGCCTAAACATCCAAAGGAAATTGCCTTACATGCCTTGGATGTGTTCTTGGCAATTAGGATGTACTTGGCAGATACGGAGTCTTTTAGCAAGTCAGACTCACTATTTGTGCTCAAGGATGGGCCTCGGAAAGGGTTGTCTGCTTCCTCTGCGACAATTTGCAGATGGATCAGACAGACTGTTATTCGGGTTTATTCCATCAGGGGTCAAGTTCTGCCTTCCCTTTCAAGGTGCACTCTACTCGGGCCCTTAGTGCCTCCTGGGCCTTCCGTCATAAGGCGTTAGTGACGCAAGTTTGCAAGGCGGCTACCTGGTCGTCTGATCGCACACTTTTACAAAGTTTTATAAAGTGGATGTGTTGGCGTCTGCAGATGCTTCTTTTGGCCGCAAGGTTTTGCAGGCTGCTGTTTAGAGGACCTGATCCACTTTGAGGGTGTATTGATTTTTTCAGGTGTGCTCTAGTTGTTTTGGTTGAGCTCAGGTTGCCTGGTTGGCTACTGTTTAGCCTTGGGAATTTTATTGTATGTTTAACCACTTCACCCCCGGAAGATTTTACCCACTTCCTGACCTATTTTGCGATTCGGGAATGCGTTACTTTAACGGACAATTGCGCGGTCGTGCGACGCTGTACCTCAATTATAGCTTTCTTTTGGCGGTATTTGATCATCTGTGTGATTTTTTTTTTTTCTTTGTTGCGCTATAAACAAAAAATTAGCGACAATTTTGAAAAAAAAAAAACAATGTTTTTCACTTTCTGCTATATTACATTCCCAAGAAAAAAATGTAAAAATCAAAATTTTTTTAACACCTTAGACCAATTTGTTTTCTGATACCTATTTCTAGTAAAAAAAATCGCAATAAGCATATTTTGATTGGTTTGCGCAAAAGTTATTGCGTCTACTAACTACGGGAAAGATTTTTGTTCAATAATGTTTTTGAGATAAATATGCCATAAGTTACAAAACAATGTCCAAATCGAATCAGTATAAAGGCATAGACATACAGAAACAAAAGTGAACGTGTTAGAAACAACGTGTGAATCATCAACAATAAGTTTCTGAAGTACAGAAAGATAAACAGCATGTATAACACCATAACTGTAAGCATATTTCACTGTTCATCATAAATGATGGTTATAAAGAGCATATTTTAAGAGGGTTAGAGTAAGGAGAGGAGAATGGTAAAAGGAAAGGGAAAAAGAGAAAATAGGAGACAGGATGGAGAAAGGAGGGGGGGGGGGGATGGAGGGAGGCGGCCGGCTCGCATGGCTGGTATCTGTACATAAAGCATAAGAAGACAATATATAGTGTACTATTTAGTTTCATGACATCAGCATAGGTGGAAGAATATGTAAAGGAGAGCCAGCAGGCCCATATCTTATTGGCTCTTTCAGATTGATTTCTATATTCCAACGTCATGTCCTCCATGTGGTAGAGATGGTCAACCAACTGAAGCCATTGTGAAATGGAAGGAATGGTTGAGCTCTTCCAGTATCTGGGAATCAAAGATTTAGCAGCATTTAAAAGGTGTGGGGTGATGGAGTTATGACATAGGCGTGCTGGCATCTCCGTACAGTGAAACAGAACTGTCCAGGGATCCCGCATAACTGGGGAACCATGTATTTGCTCAATCAAGTTCAGAACCTCAGTCCAGTATGGTTTGATACAAGGACACAACCACCAAATGTGAGCATGGGTGGCAGATTCACCGCACCCCCGCAAACACAAGTCGGAACATGTCGAAAAAATCTTATGAAGCTTGGCTGGTGTGTGATGCCAGCGCGTTAGTAGTTTATAATTGTTTTCTGTGAGCTTAGAGCCAGTAGATGAGATGGGAGCAAGCTGAAGAATCTTGGATATTTGGGAATCCATGAGTTGGATGTCCAAGTCTTTTTCCCATAGCCGTATGAAGAGGGGGGTGGAAAGTGGTTCAATCCGATGAAAACTTTTATACAACAGTGAGATGAGGGCACGTGGTGGTTTGTCGGAATGGAGAAGCTCTTCAAAAGGCGTAAGAGATGATAGAGAGTGAAGAGTATGAGGTAAGGAGTGCACAAATCGTTGTAATTGGGTATACCTCCATTGATCCATGAAAGAATGAGTACTACGAGGCAGAAGCTTTTCCAAGGGCAGAATACCCTCTGTGGAGGAGATGTGATGACGTTTCGGAGATGGAAGTGATAGCCAGTTGCGGAAGGAAGAGTCTTGTCGACCTGGGGGAAAGTATGAGTGACCAAGGACAGGCATAAGAGGGGAATTATATTGCCAGCCATGTTTGCGATGTAAATGGTCCCATATATGTAAAGTGGATAACTATGGGAAAGATGTCATTTTTATTGTTTTTTTTTATTTTTTACTAGTACTAGCGGTGATCTGCGTTTTTTTTGTGGGACTGTGACATTGCGGTGGACAGATCGGACCCCTAACTGACATTTTTGACACTTTCGGGGGTACCAGTGACACTACTACAGTAATCAGTGCTAAAAATAAGCACTGTTACTGTAATAATGCCATTGGCAGGGAAGGGGTTAACCCTGTGGATGATCAAGGGGTTAAATGTGAGCCTAGGGGAGTGATTCTAACTGTGGAGGGGTGGCTTCTGCGATGACCACGGAGTCATGTGATCCTATATAGCAGGATCACATGTGCTCTGTGATCATCCCAGGGAGGACGGTCGGCTGTGTTTACAACAGTCAACCGTCCTCTCTCAGCAGGGAACGATCGCGGGTGTCAGGCGGCAATCGGAGCCGCCTGACACACGCATCGGCTTCCCCGCTGACGAGCGGGGAGGGGAGCGCACCTCCGGCGGCACGTGCTCGCCTCCTAGACTCCCGAGAGCGAGCACCGTACATGTACGGTGATTTGCCTGGTAGTGGCTGCCGGCCGCAGTACATCTGCAGCGGGCGGTCTTAAACTGGTTAACACTGCTTTGGGACGTGCCAGTGGTTATTAAGATCAGGAGCTGTGTCTGCCAATTAAATAGAAAATGGGATTTTTGACTTATCGTAAAATCCATTTCTCTGATGTTCCCTGAAGGACACAGCACCCACCCCTCTGTGGAGTTGTTTATTTTTCTGCCTAGGGTCCTACTCCTGTAGGGGGCAGTAAAACCCAATGGTTATAAAGATCAGGAGCTGTGTCCATCAATGAACATCAGAGAAATGCAGTAGGTCAAAAATCCAATTTTTTTCTTTTTAGATAGAGGACTATATGCCCTGTCAGTTTATTTTTGCCATCTGCATTTGGGAGATTTAACTTCACTTCCTGTCCCATAGCCAAAACAGGAAGCAAGATACAATCCCTGAAAATTAGGGGAATTCCTTGGGGACCCCCAGGTCACCAGAACTAGTATCCCCATTGGAAAATTTCCTGTCTATTACTTTTTTGGGGACAACCCAAAATTAGGGTTTTCTTTTATGATAAAGGTAAACTGGTCAAATAGAGAAGGTGAATCTCCCTAATGGGGGCAGAGTTAGCAATAAAAACCTAATTGGTGTTCTAATCCGTCTCCACTCTATCCAAAACTAAAAAAAAGTTATGCCTTTAGTTATAATTTAAATTATAATAAATCAATCCCACGCAGATTTGTTCAGCCTTCTAGATGCAGTTTCTACATGGGAAGTGATGAAGAGACCGGTAACTGTGCAGTACATACAGCAGCACAAGTATCCAGACCCTCACACAGAAAATGCGTTGTGCACTTACTGTCAAATATTTTTTGGACCATGTTTCACATTACAAACATATTTAGGGTGTAACATGATCAGTCCACAGCCCCCCGCTCCCAAACTGCTCCCCCATTTACAGAACCCAGGGTGTCACCCTCTGCTAGCTCCTGTGAAATTTGAATTTAGCTCCTGAGTATGGCTCCACCTGTACACCTGCATCATCTGCAAAGAACTGTTGTTCTGAATGGAGCACAAGTGCGATAATATTATTCAGCTTGGTAACTGAAGGGCCTGCAGGAGCCAGAGCATTGTACCCACAATCCATTGATTACTGTTGCAATACTTTTCAGGCTCAAATGCAAAAAATAATAAATCCACTTTTTTTGAAATATGTCGAATGACTGCATATTTTATCTTTTTTTTTTTTTTTCCATAAGGTGATTTTTTCCTTAAATCGTATGATATCTCAATAATGCTTTAACTAATCTTGGAGAAAGGGATACTGGATAAACAGGTAATATACTGTACGTACACCATCTATGCTGAAATTCACTTTTGCTTGGAGTTGGGGTTTTAATTTTTTATGTGGTTGTGGCAAGGGTGTCTAAATATGTCTATCTTTTTGTTTAAATAGCTTGTGCAAAAAAAAATATCCCTCTTTCCTATCTTTGATTCTGCTCCCGTGTGATGAAAATTTCCTGGTGTTTTTGAATTTAGCAATGCATATTCACTTTTCTGTACTGTGAATGTTTTGCAAATTGAAGATTGGCATTTTACGTTTACTGCTGAATTGCAAATTTATAGTGAAAGGTGCCCTGAAATTGCAGAATAGTATTGAATTTGCAGGTATGTGTCCAGGTTTACTAAAAGACAAATGTTGAGTTTTATATCTTTAATCAACAGATATTATTACCCGGTTCCTGTAAGTATTTATTTGCCAAAATCTTGATTTTTGTTGTAACGAAAAAAAAAATTACAATGCTGTTTTACTTTTAGATAATAGCTCACATAAGTATTTGTGACCACAGGCCTCCTTCACATCATGCTGGCTGACATAACTCATGCAGAAGCACAACAGAAAAAGTCCCGTTGCATGCTGGATATTTTTTTTTCTTTTTCCAGCTCTACATTCCAGACTTCTGTACTTACAGTCTTTGCACCATAAATGTTTTTTCCCATAAAAGGTGGGGGTTTTCTAAAATGCTAATAGAGTTCAGCTGTGCTTGTAGTTTTCCACTGCAAAGGCATCTAATGGTGTTGCTTTTTAATACAGTGCTGGACAATCCCTTTAAATATCTAACAGTTCAGTGTCTCTGAGCAAGGCCAAGCCTTGATTTGACTCCGACTATTGATCTGTGTGCTCGGGGAAGATAAAGTACAAGTGCCGAGTAGGCAAAATACACATAGAAATGAATAATCTTCTTCCATTCAGCAGGCTAGTGGAATTTACAGCGATCCGCTGGCAGAAAGAGATAAATCTCCCTGGGGGGGGGGGGGGGGGGGGGTAAAGTAGGGACAGACTGCAGCTCAGGACAATTTCTGAGAAAATTACGAGCCAGGGGCTGTCATATTCACCAACTGTGCTCTTTTAAACCAGTCACTCAGCAATTTTAAAGAGGTTGTATCAGGCTGAGCATGCATAAAGAAAAAGACAAAACGGCAGACAGTCAATTTATTACTAATTTGGGTGGTGCACAATGGGAAGAAAATTAATGAAATGAAAAAAAAAATGAAAAAAAAAAAGTAATACAAATGTAAAATAAAAAAAAAAAAAAAAAAAATTATTTTGCTTAGTTTCTGTTGTAAAGTTGCAAAAATGTAATTTTTCTCCTTGATGTGTGCTGATGAGGCTGCACTGGTGGGCACAGATAAGCTACACTGATGGGCACTGATGAGGTGGCACCGATAAGGAGGCACTAATACTATCCACTGATAGGTGGCACTGATAGGCTGCACTGATGGGCACAGATAAGCTGCACTGTTGGGCACTGATAGGCGGCACTGATAGGTACTGATGAGGAGGCACTGATAGGCTGCACTGATGGGTAGCAAGAGACATTTGAAAAGGTTGATTGATTTCCTTTATATGGTGGGATATTACATGTAGATTGATGAAGGCTTTACCTCTCTCCTATTCTAAGACACATGCTGGAAGGAGTGATAAAAAAAATATTTAATTTTAAATATATATATGTATGCCGACCAGCAGCAGAGGACTAGAAGCTCCTCCTGCCTGTTTCCCTGCAGACAGGCTGAGAAAGAGCTGGGTCATGTGACAGCTGTATATTAATGAGGAAAAATGTACTAGATGTTTTTCTTAATAATTACACTGCCATCATCCAAATACAGAGATGGAAGGGGCAGTGTTAATTAAACAGTGTATGTTTAGTATCATTTTAATAGCATAGATTGTTGTACCATTACATAGCCTGCCTTCATCCCCCCTCTGTGCTACTGCAGCCCCCTAGAAAAAAAGGTAAACTTCCAGGGATGGTGCATGCATACCTCTTCCCCAATTTCTCTCTTCAGTATTTGTTCTCATCTGATCCCATCTGATCCGATCCGCTGGACGGATTGAAAATAGGGTTTCCATCTGTCCAGATTTGACGGATCGGATGTCAGCGGACATGTCTCCGCTGACATCCGATGCCCCATAGGGATGTATGGGGGACCGTTCAGATCTGCCAAAAAAAAAGAGCCCTGAAGGTGCATTATTCACTAGAGAGCGCATCAGGACACCCTTGCTCTCTGTGCAGAAGCAGTGGTCTATCTGCAAAGGTTAGACAAGACAACTCTCTAGAGCTATAGGTCTGACTTAGCAGGTAGTGTGATGGACCTCTACAGAAAAACCTCTTCCACAAAAAGAGCAAAAGTCCTTCTCTGCAGCATGCTTTTCCACTCTAAAGAAAAAAAAATGTAAGACTTTGCACACTGAAAGTGATTGTAAAGTCTCATGTTTGTTATTAAAAAAAGAAATGTTATACTTACCTGCTCTGTGCAGGTGGTTTTGCACAGAGCAGCCTGGATCCTCCTCTTCTCGGGTCCCTCGTTCCTGCTCCTGGCCCTTCCCTCCTATCGAATGCCCCCACAGCAAGCAGCTTGCTATGCAGGCACCCGAGCTAAGGTGCAGCTCCGTGTGTCCATTTAGACACAGAGCTGCCATTCAGCCCTGCCCCCTCTCTCTCCTGATTGGCTCACTGACTTTGACAGCCGCGGGAGCCAATGGCACCGCAGCTGTATCTCAGTCAATCAAGAGAGAGAGTCCCAGGATGGCCGAGGGACTCGTGGCCATCGTTGGACAGAGAGGGGGCACAGCTAAGTATTAGGGGGTGCGGGGGAGACTGCTGCACACAGAAGACTTTTTATCTTAACCACTTCCATACCGGGTGATTTCTGGCACTCCGCTCCTACGTGTAAAAATCATCATTTTTTTGCTAGAAAATTACTCGGAACCCCCAAACATTATATACTTTTTTTTTTAGCAGGAACCCTAGGGAATAAAATGGCGACTTTATATGTCACGCGGTATTTGCGCAGAAAATTTTCAAACGTGTTTTTTTTTGTGAATTAAAAAAAACAAAACAATAAAGTTAGCCCAATTTTTTTGTATAATGTGAAAGATGATGTTACGCCGAGTAAATAGATACCTAACATGTCACGCTTTAAAATTGCGCATGCTTGTGGAATGACGCCAAACTTCGGTACTTAAAAATCTCTAGGCGACGCTTTAC